>NC_090436.1:608769170-609072201 GCF_031143425.1 Pleurodeles waltl | reverse complement strand
CTGAGAATACGTTTAGGTGGCATTTCAAGCAACCCCGTCTGCCACACTTTGCTCTCCGCTGATGACGGCCGAAAGCCAGAAACACGTGTCCGGAGATACAGCATTCGCCGCACCAACTTATGGTGAAAAACGTTCTACAACGTTACAGCACTTGCTGCACCCATTTTTGGTGAAAGACTTTTTGAAATATTATTCAAATTCATTCTAATGACTGCATTCATCATGATGCTTTGGGGCTATTCGAGCTGAAATGTAAGACATAGTGCTCCCTTTTTGGATTCTGTATTTAACGGCTCCTTTGAGCATTTGAGCTGACGAGCTCTGGTGAAGCACCTGTGAGCCTACTGAGTGGTACAAAAACCTGAGAATACATTTAGGCGGCATTTCATGCAACCCCGTCTGCCACACTTTCCTCTCCGCTGATGACGGCTGAAAGCCAGAAACACGTGTCCGGAGATACGGCATTCGCCGCACCAACTTATGGTGAAAAACGTTCTACAACGTTACAGCACTTGCTGCACCCATTTTGGTGAAAGACTTTTTGAAATATTATTCAAATTCATTCTAATGACTGCATTCATCATGATGCTTTGGGGCTATTCGAGCTGAAATGTAAGACAGGGTGCTCCCTTTTTGGATTCTGTATTTAACGGCTCCCGTGAGCATTTGAGCTGACGAGCTCTGGTGAAGCACCTGTGAGCCTACTGAGTGGTACAAAAACCTGAGAATACATTTAGGCGGCATTTCATGCAACCCCGTCTGCCACACTTTCCTCTACGCTGATGACGGCTGAAAGCCAGAAACACGTGTCCGGAGATACGGCATTCGCCGCACCAACTTATGGTGAAAAACTTTCTACAACGTTACAGCACTTGCTGCACCCATTTTTGGTGAAAGACTTTTTGAAATATTATTCAAATTCATTCTAATGACTGCATTCATCATGATGCTTTGGGGCTATTCAAGCTGAAATGTAAGACAGGGTGCTCCCTTTTTGGATTGTGTATTTAACGACTACAATGAGTCTTTGAGCTGAGGAGCTCTGGTGAAGCACCTGTGCGCCTACTGAGTGGTACAAAAACCTGAGAATACGTTTAGGCGGCATTTCAAGCAACCCCGTCTGCCACACTTTCCTCTACGCTGATGACGGCCGAAAGCCAGAAACACGTGTCCGGAGATACAGCATTCGCCGCACCAACTTATGGTGAAAAACGTTCTACAACGTTACAGCACTTCCTGCACCCATTTTTGGTGAAAGACTTTTTGAAATATTATTCAAATTCATTCTAATGACTGCATTAATCATGATGCTTTGGGGCTATTCGAGCTGAAATGTAAGACATAGTGCTCCCTTTTTGGATTGTGTATTTAACGGCTCCCGTGAGCCTTTCAGCTGAGGAGCTCTGGTGAAGCACCTGTGCACCTACTGAGTGGTACAAAAACCTGAGAATACGTTTAGGCGGCATTTCAAGCAACCCCGTCTGCCACACTTTGCTCTCCACTGATGACGGCTGAAAGCCAGAAACACGTGTCCGGAGATACGGCATTCGCCGCACCAACTTATGGTGAAAAACTTTCTACAACGTTACAGCACTTGCTGCACCCATTTTTGGTGAAAGACTTTTTGAAATATTATTCATATTCATTCTAATGACTGCATTCATCATGATGCTTTGGGGCTATTTGAGCTGAAATGTAAGACAGGGTGCTCCCTTTTTGGATTGTGTATTTAACGGCTCCCGTGAGCCTTTGAGCTGACAAGCTCTGGTGAAGCATCTGTGCGCCTACTGAGTGGTACAAAAACCTGAGAATACATTTAGGTGGCATTTCATGCAACCCTGTCTGCCACACTCTGCTCTCCGCTGATGACGTCCGAAAGCCAGAAACATGTGTCCGGAGATACGGCATTCGCCGCACCAACTTATGGTGAAAAACTTTCTACAACGTTACAGCACTTGCTGCACCCATTTTTGGTGAAAGACTTTTTGAAATATTATTCATATTCATTCTAATGACTGCATTCATCATGATGCTTTGGGGCTATTTGAGCTGAAATGTAAGACAGGGTGCTCCCTTTTTGGATTGTGTATTTAACGGCTCCCGTGAGCCTTTGAGCTGACAAGCTCTGGTGAAGCACCTGTGCGCCTACTGAGTGGTACAAAAACATGAGAATACATTTAGGTGGCATTTCATGCAACCCTGTCTGCCACACTCTGCTCTCCGCTGATGACGTCCGAAAGCCAGAAACATGTGTCCGGAGATACGGCATTCGCCGCACCAACTTATGGTGAAAAACTTTCTACAACGTTACAGCACTTGCTGCGCCCATTTTTGGTGAAAGACTTTTTGAAATATTATTCATATTCATTCTAATGACTGCATTCATCATGATGCTTTGGGGCTATTTGAGCTGAAATGTAAGACAGGGTGCTCCCTTTTTGGATTGTGTATTTAACGACTACCCTGAGTCTTTGAGCTGAGGAGCTCTGGTGAAGCACCTGTGCGCCTACTGAGTGGTACAAAAACCTGAGAATACGTTTAGGCGGCATTTCAAGCAACCCCGTCTGCCACACTTTGCTCTCCGCTGATGACGGCCGAAAGCCAGAAACACATGTCCGCATATACTGCATTCGCCGCACCAACTTATGGTGAAAAACTTTCTACAAAGTTACAGCACTTGCTGCACCCATTTTTGGTGAAAGACTTTTTGAAATATTATTCAAATTCATTCTATTGACTGCATTCATCATGATGCTTTGGGGCTATTCGAGCTGAAATGTAAGACAGAGTGCTCCCTTTTTGGATTGTGTATTTAACGGCTCCCGTGAGCCTTTGAGCTGACGAGCTCTGGTGAAGCACCTGTGCGCCTACTGAGTGGTACAAAAACCTGAGAATACATTTAGGTGGCATTTCATGCAACCCTGTCTGCCACACTCTGCTCTCCGCTGATGACGGCCGAAAGCCAGAAACACGTGTCCGGAGATACGGCATTCGCCGCACCAACTTATGGTTAAAAACTTTCTACAACGTTACAGCACTTGCTGCACCCATTTTTGGTGAAAGACTTTTTGAAATATTATTCATATTCATTCTAATGACTGCATTCATCATGATGCTTTGGGGCTATTTGAGCTGAAATGTAAGACAGGGTGCTCCCTTTTTGGATTGTGTATTTAAAGGCTCCCGTGAGCCTTTGAGCTGACCAGCTCTGGTGAAGCACCTGTGCGCCTACTGAGTGGTACAAAAACCTGAGAATACATTTAGGTGGCATTTCATGCAACCCTGTCTGCCACACTCTGCTCTCCGCTGATGACGTCTGAAAGCCAGAAACACGTGTCCGGAGATACGGCATTCGCCGCACCAACTTATGGTGAAAAACTTTCTACAACGTTACAGCACTTGCTGCACCCATTTTTGGTGAAAGACTTTTTGAAATATTATTCATATTCATTCTAATGACTGCATTCATCATGATGCTTTGGGGCTATTTGAGCTGAAATGTAAGACAGGGTGCTCCCTTTTTGGATTGTGTATTTAACGGCTCCCGTGAGCCTTTGAGCTGAGGAGCTCTGGTGAAGCACCTGTGCGCCTACTGAGTGGTACAAAAACCTGAGAATACGTTTAGGCAGCATTTCAAGCAACCCTGTCTGCCACACTTTGCTCTCCACTGATGACGGCTGAAAGCCAGAAACACGTGTCCGGAGATACGGCATTCGCCGCACCAACTTATGGTGAAAAACTTTCTACAACGTTACAGCACTTGC
Organism: Pleurodeles waltl; assembly: GCF_031143425.1. NCBI lineage: Eukaryota > Metazoa > Chordata > Amphibia > Caudata > Salamandridae > Pleurodeles > Pleurodeles waltl. The sequence continues at coordinate 609,068,437 of NC_090436.1, read as the reverse complement.
CGCACCCATTTTTGGTGAAAGACTTTTAAAAATATTATTCAAATTCATTCTAATGACGGCATTCATCATGATGCTTTGGGGCTATTCGAGCTGAAATGTAAGACAGGGTGCTCCCTTTTAGGATTGTGTATTTAACGACTACCCTGAGTCTTTGAGCTGAGGAGCTCTGGTGAAGCACCTGTGCGCCTACTGAGTGGTACAAAAACCTGAGAATACGTATAGGTGGCATTTCAAGCAACCCCGTCTGCCACACTTTGCTCTCCGCTGATGACGGCCGAAAGCCAGAAACACATGTCCGCATATACTGCATTCGCCGCACCAACTTATGGTGAAAAACTTTCTACAAAGTTACAGCACTTGCTGCACCCATTTTTGGTGAAAGACTTTTTGAAATATTATTCAAATTCATTCTATTGACTGCATTCATCATGATGCTTTGGGGCTATTCGAGCTGAAATGTAAGACAGGGTGCTCCCTTTTTGGATTGTGTATTTAACGGCTCCCGTGAGCCTTTGAGCTGACGAGCTCTGGTGAAGCACCTGTGCGCCTAGTGAGTGGTACAAAAACCTGAGAATACATTTAGGTGGCATTTCATGCAACCCTGTCTGCCACACTCTGCTCTCCGCTGATGACGGCCGAAAGCCAGAAACACGTGTCCGGAGATACGGCATTCGCCGCACCAACTTATGGTTAAAAACTTTCTACAACGTTACAGCACTTGCTGCACCCATTTTTGGTGAAAGACTTTTTGAAATATTATTCATATTCATTCTAATGACTGCATTCATCATGATGCTTTGGGGCTATTTGAGCTGAAATGTAAGACAGGGTGCTCCCTTTTTGGATTGTGTATTTAACGGCTCCCGTGAGCCTTTGAGCTGACCAGCTCTGGTGAAGCACCTGTGCGCCTACTGAGTGGTACAAAAACCTGAGAATACATTTAGGTGGCATTTCATGCAACCCTGTCTGCCACACTCTGCTCTCCGCTGATGACGTCTGAAAGCCAGAAACACGTATCCGGAGATACGGCATTCGCTGCACCAACTTATGGTGAAAAACTTTCTACAACGTTACAGCACTTGCTGCACCCATTTTTGGTGAAAGACTTTTTGAAATATTATTCATATTCATTCTAATGACTGCATTCATCATGATGCTTTGGGGCTATTTGAGCTGAAATGTAAGACAGGGTGCTCCCTTTTTGGATTGTGTATTTAACGGCTCCCGTGAGCCTTTGAGCTGAGGAGCTCTGGTGAAGCACCTGTGCGCCTACTGAGTGGTACAAAAACCTGAGAATACGTTTAGGCAGCATTTCAAGCAACCCCGTCTGCCACACTTTGCTCTCCACTGATGACGGCTGAAAGCCAGAAACACGTGTCCGGAGATACGGCATTCGCCGCACCAACTTATGGTGAAAAACTTTCTACAACGTTACAGCACTTGCCGCACCCATTTTTGGTGAAAGACTTTTAAAAATATTATTCAAATTCATTCTCATGACGGCATTCATCATGATGCTTTGGGGCTATTTGAGCTGAAATCTAAGACAGGGTGCTCCCTTTTTGGATTGTGTATTTAACGACTACCCTGAGACTTTGAGCTGAGGAGCTCTGGTGAAGCACCTGTACGCCTACTGAGTGGTACAAAAACCTGAGAATACGTTTAGGCGGCATTTCAAGCAACCCCGTCTGCCACACTTTGCTCTCCGCTGATGATGGCCGAAAGTCAGAAACACGTGTCCGGAGATACAGCATTCGCCGCACCAACTTATGGTGAAAAACTTTCTACAACGTTACAGCAGTTGCTGCACCCATTTTTGGTGAAAGACTTTTTGAAATATTATTCAAATTCATTCTAATGACTGCATTCATCATGATGCTTTGGGGCTATTCGATCTGAAATGTAAGACATAGTGCTCCCTTTTTGGATTGTGTATTTAACGGCTCCCGTGAGCCTTTGAGCTGACGAGCTCTGGTGAAGCTCCTGTGAGCCTACTGAGTGGTACAAAAACCTGAGAATACATTTAGGCGGCATTTCATGCAACCCCGTCTGCCACACTTTCCTCTCCGCTGATGACGGCTGAAAGCCAGAAACACGTGTCCGGAGATACGGCATTCGCCGCACCAACTTATGGTGAAAAACTTTCTACAACGTTACAGCACTTGCCGCACCCATTTTTGGTGAAAGACTTTTAAAAATATTATTCAAATTCATTCTAATGACGGCATTCATCATGATGCTTTGGGGCTATTTGAGCTGAAATCTAAGACAGGGTGCTCCCTTTTTGGATTGTGTATTTAACGACTACCCTGAGTCTTTGAGCTGAGGAGCTCTGGTGAAGCACCTGTGCGCCTACTGAGTGGTACAAAAACCTGAGAATACGTTTAGGCGGCATTTCAAGCAACCCCGTCTGCCACACTTTGCTCTCCGCTGATGACGGCCGAAAGCCAGAAACACGTGTCCGGAGATACAGCATTCGCCGCACCAACTTATGGTGAAAAACGTTCTACAACGTTACAGCACTTGCTGCACCCATTTTTGGTGAAAGACTTTTTGAAATATTATTCAAATTCCATCTAATGACTGCATTCATCATGATGCTTTGGGGCTATTCGAGCTGAAATGTAAGACATAGTGCTCCCTTTTTGGATTCTGTATTTAACGGCTCCCGTGAGCATTTGAGCTGACGAGCTCTGGTGAAGCACTTGTGAGCCTACTGAGTGGTACAAAAACCTGAGAATACATTTAGGCGGCATTTCATGCAACCCCGTCTGCCACACTTTCCTCTCCGCTGATGACGGCTGAAAGCCAGAAACACGTGTCCGGAGATACGGCATTCGCCGCACCAACTTATGGTGAAAAACGTTCTACAACGTTACAGCACTTGCTGCACCCATTTTTGGTGAAAGACTTTTTGAAATATTATTCAAATTCATTCTAATGACTGCATTCATCATGATGCTTTGGGGCTATTCGAGCTGAAATGTAAGACAGGGTGCTCCCTTTTTGGATTGTGTATTTAACGACTACCCTGAGTCTTTGAGCTGAGGAGCTCTGGTGAAGCACCTGTGCGCCTACTGAGTGGTACAAAAACCTGAGAATACGTTTAGGCGGCATTTCAAGCAACCCCATCTGCCACACTTTGCTCTCCGCTGATGACGGCCGAAAGCCAGAAACACGTGTCCGGAGATACAGCATTCGCCGCACCAACTTATGGTGAAAAACGTTCTACAACGTTACAGCACTTGCTGCACCCATTTTTGGTGAAAGACTTTTTGAAATATTATTCAAATTCATTCTAATGACTGCATTCATCATGATGCTTTGGGGCTATTCGAGCTGAAATGTAAGACATAGTGCTCCCTTTTTGGATTCTGTATTTAACGGCTCCCGTGAGCATTTGAGCTGACGAGCTCTGGTGAAGCACCTGTGAGCCTACTGAGTGGTACAAAAACCTGAGAATACATTTAGGCGGCATTTCATGCAACCCCGTCTGCCACACTTTCCTCTCCGCTGATGACGGCTGAAAGCCAGAAACACGTGTCCGGAGATACGGCATTCGCCGCACCAACTTATGGTGAAAAACTTTCTACAACGTTACAGCACTTGCTGCACCCATTTTTGGTGAAAGACTTTTTGAAATATTATTCAAATTCATTCTAATGACTGCATTCATCATGATGCTTTGGGGCTATTCGAGCTGAAATGTAAGACAGGGTGCTCCCTTTTTGGATTGTGTATTTAACGACTACAATGAGTCTTTGAGCTGAGGAGCTCTGGTGAAGCACCTGTGCGCCTACTGAGTGGTACAAAAACCTGAGAATACGTTTAGGCGGCATTTCAAGCAACCCCGTCTGCCACACTTTGCTCTCCGCTGATGACGGCCGAAAGCCAGAAACACATGTCTGCAGATACTGCATTCGCCGCACCAACTTATGGTTAAAAACTTTCTACAACGTTACAGCACTTGCTGCACCCATTTTTGGTGAAAGACTTTTTGAAATATTATTCATATTCATTCTAATGACTGCATTCATCATGATGCTTTGGGGCTATTTGAGCTGAAATGTAAGACAGGGTGTTCCCTTTTTGGATTGTGTATTTAACGGCTCCCGTGAGCCTTTGAGCTGACCAGCTCTGGTGAAGCACCTGTGCGCCTACTGAGTGGTGCAAAAACCTGAGAATACATTTAGGTGGCATTTCATGCAACCCTGTTTGCCACACTCTGCTCTCCGCTGATGACGTCTGAAAGCCAGAAACACGTGTCCGGAGATACGGCATTCGCCGCACCAACTTATGGTTAAAAACTTTCTACAACGTTACAGCACTTGCTGCACCCATTTTTGGTGAAAGACTTTTTGAAATATTATTCATATTCATTCTAATGACTGCATTCATCATGATGCTTTGGGGCTATTTGAGCTGAAATGTAAGACAGGGTGCTCCCTTTTTGGATTGTGTATTTAACGGCTCCCGTGAGCCTTTGAGCTGACCAGCTCTGGTGAAGCACCTGTGCGCCTACTGAGTGGTACAAAAACCTGAGAATACATTTAGGTGGCATTTCATGCAACCCTGTCTGCCACACTCTGCTCTCCGCTGATGACGTCTGAAAGCCAGAAACATGTGTCCGGAGATACGGCATTCGCCGCACCAACTTATGGTGAAAAACTTTCTACAACGTTACAGCACTTGCTGCACCCATTTTTGGTGAAAGACTTTTTGAAATATTATTCATATTCATTCTAATGACTGCATTCATCATGATGCTTTGGGGCTATTTGAGCTGAAATGTAAGACAGGGTGCTCCCTTTTTGGATTGTGTATTTAACGGCTCCCGTGAGCCTTTGAGCTGAGGAGCTCTGGTGAAGCACCTGTGCGCCTACTGAGTGGTACAAAAACCTGAGAATACGTTTAGGCAGCATTTCAAGCAACCCCGTCTGCCACACTTTGCTCTCCACTGATGACGGCTGAAAGCCAGAAACACGTGTCCGGAGATACGGCATTCGCCGCACCAACTTATGGTGAAAAACTTTCTACAACGTTACAGCACTTGCCGCACCCATTTTTGGTGAAAGACTTTTTGAAATATTATTCAAATTCATTCTAATGACTGCATTCATCATGATGCTTTGGGGCCATTCGAGCTGAAATGTAAGACATAGTGCTCCCTTTTTGGATTGTGTATTTAACGGCTCCCGTGAGCCTTTGAGCTGACGAGCTCTGGTGAAGCACCTGTGAGCCTACTGAGTGGTACAAAAACCTGAGAATACATTTAGGCGGCATTTCATGCAACCCCGTCTGCCACACTTTCCTCTCCGCTGATGAAGGCTGAAAGCCAGAAACACGTGTCCGGAGATACGGCATTCGCCGCACCAACTTATGGTGAAAAACTTTCTACAACGTTACAGCACTTGCTGCACCCATTTTTGGTGAAAGACTTTTTTAAATATTATTCAAATTCATTCTAATGACTGCATTCATCATGATGCTTTGGGGCTATTCGACCTGAAATGTAAGACAGGGTGCTCCCTTTTTGGATTGTGTATTTAACGACTAACCTGAGTCTTTGAGCTGAGGAGCTCTGGTGAAGCACCTGTGCGCCTACTGAGTGGTACAAAAACCTGAGAATACGTGTAGGCGGCATTTCAAGCAACCCCGTCTGCCACACTTTGCTCTCCGCTGATGACGGCCGAAAGCCAGAAACACATGTCCACAGATACTGCATTCGCCGCACCAACTTATGGTGAAAAACTTTCTACAAAGTTACAGCACTTGCTGCACCCATTTTTGGTGAAAGACTTTTTGAAATATTATTCAAATTCATTCTATTGACTGCATTCATCATGATGCTTTGGGGCCATTCGAGCTGAAATGTAAGACAGGGAGCTCCCTTTTTGGATTGTGTATTTAATGGCTCCCGTGAGCCTTTGAGCTGACGAGCTCTGGTGAAGCACCTGTGCGCCTACTGAGTGGTACAAAAACCTGAGAATACGTTTAGGCGGCATTTCAAGCAACCCCGTCTGCCACACTTTGCTCTCCACTGATGTCGGCCGAAAGCCGGAAACACGTGTCCGGAGATACGGCATTCACCGCACCAACTTATGGTGAAAAACTTTTTACAACGTTACAGCACTTGCCGCACCCATTTTTGGTGAAAGACTTTTTGAAATATTATTCAAATTCATTCTAATGACTGCATTCATCATGAAGCTTTGGGGCTATTCGACCTGAAATGTAAGACAGGGTGCTCCCTTTTTGGATTGTGTATTTAACGGCTCCCTTCAGCCTTTGAGCTGACGAGCTCTGGTGAAGCACCTGTGCGCCTACTGAGTGGTACAAAAACCTGAGAATACATTTAGGTGGCATTTCATGCAACCCTGTCTGCCACACTCTGCTCTCCGCTGATGACGTCCGAAAGCCAGAAACACGTGTCCGGAGATACGGCATTCGCCGCACCAACTTATGGTGAAAAACTTTCTACAACGTTACAGCACTTGCTGCACCCATTTTTGGTGAAAGACTTTTTGAAATATTATTCATATTCATTCTAATGACTGCATTCATCATGATGCTTTGGGGCTATTTGAGCTGAAATGTAAGACAGGGTGCTCCCTTTTTGGATTGTGTATTTAACGGCTCCCGTGAGCCTTTCAGCTGAGGAGCTCTGGTGAAGCACCTGTGCACCTACTGAGTGGTACAAAAACCTGAGAATACGTTTAGGCGGCATTTCAAGCAACCTCGTCTGCCACACTTTGCTCTCCACTGATGACGGCTGAAAGCCAGAAACACGTGTCCGGAGATACGGCATTCGCCGCACCAACTTATGGTGAAAAACTTTCTACAACGTTACAGCACTTGCTGCACCCATTTTTGGTGAAAGACTTTTTGAAATATTATTCATATTCATTCTAATGACTGCATTCATCATGATGCTTTGGGGCTATTTGAGCTGAAATGTAAGACAGGGTGCTCCCTTTTTGGATTGTGTATTTAACGGCTCCCGTGAGCCTTTGAGCTGACAAGCTCTGGTGAAGCACCTGTGCGCCTACTGAGTGGTACAAAAACCTGAGAATACATTTAGGTGGCATTTCATGCAACCCTGTCTGCCACACTCTGCTCTCCGCTGATGACGTCCGAAAGCCAGAAACATGTGTCCGGAGATACGGCATTCGCCGCACCAACTTATGGTGAAAAACTTTCTACAACGTTACAGCACTTGCTGCACCCATTTTTGGTGAAAGACTTTTTGAAATATTATTCATATTCATTCTAATGACTGCATTCATCATGATGCTTTGGGGCTATTTGAGCTGAAATGTAAGACAGGGTGCTCCCTTTTTGGATTGTGTATTTAACGGCTCCCGTGAGCCTTTGAGCTGACAAGCTCTGGTGAAGCACCTGTGCGCCTACTGAGTGGTACAAAAACCTGAGAATACATTTAGGTGGCATTTCATGCAACCCTGTCTGCCACACTCTGCTCTCCGCTGATGACGTCCGAAAGCCAGAAACATGTGTCCGGAGATACGGCATTCGCCGCACCAACTTATGGTGAAAAACTTTCTACAACGTTACAGCACTTGCTGCACCCATTTTTGGTGAAAGACTTTTTGAAATATTATTCATATTCATTCTAATGACTGCATTCATCATGATGCTTTGGGGCTATTCGAGCTGAAATGTAAGACAGGGTGCTCCCTTTTTGGATTGTGTATTTAACGACTACCCTGAGTCTTTGAGCTGAGGAGCTCTGGTGAAGCACCTGTGCGCCTACTGAGTGGTACAAAAACCTGAGAATACGTTTAGGCGGCATTTCAAGCAACCCCATCTGCCACACTTTGCTCTCCGCTGATGACGGCCGAAAGCCAGAAACACGTGTCCGGAGATACAGCATTCGCCGCACCAACTTATGGTGAAAAACGTTCTACAACGTTACAGCACTTGCTGCACCCATTTTTGGTGAAAGACTTTTTGAAATATTATTCAAATTCATTCTAATGACTGCATTCATCATGATGCTTTGGGGCTATTCGAGCTGAAATGTAAGACATAGTGCTCCCTTTTTGGATTCTGTATTTAACGGCTCCCGTGAGCATTTGAGCTGACGAGCTCTGGTGAAGCACCTGTGAGCCTACTGAGTGGTACAAAAACCTGAGAATACATTTAGGCGGCATTTCATGCAACCCCGTCTGCCACACTTTCCTCTCCGCTGATGACGGCTGAAAGCCAGAAACACGTGTCCGGAGATACGGCATTCGCCGCACCAACTTATGGTGAAAAACTTTCTACAACGTTACAGCACTTGCTGCACCCATTTTTGGTGAAAGACTTTTTGAAATATTATTCAAATTCATTCTAATGACTGCATTCATCATGATGCTTTGGGGCTATTTGAGCTGAAATGTAAGACAGGGTGCTCCCTTTTTGGATTGTGTATTTAACGACTACAATGAGTCTTTGAGCTGAGGAGCTCTGGTGAAGCACCTGTGCGCCTACTGAGTGGTACAAAAACCTGAGAATACGTTTAGGCGGCATTTCAAGCAACCCCGTCTGCCACACTTTGCTCTCCGCTGATGACGGCCGAAAGCCAGAAACACATGTCTGCAGATACTGCATTCGCCGCACCAACTTATGGTTAAAAACTTTCTACAACGTTACAGCACTTGCTGCACCCATTTTTGGTGAAAGACTTTTTGAAATATTATTCATATTCATTCTAATGACTGCATTCATCATGATGCTTTGGGGCTATTTGAGCTGAAATGTAAGACAGGGTGCTCCCTTTTTGGATTGTGTATTTAACGGCTCCCGTGAGCCTTTGAGCTGACGAGCTCTGGTGAAGCACCTGTGCGCCTACTGAGTGGTACAAAAACCTGAGAATACATTTAGGTGGCATTTCATGCAACCCTGTCTGCCACACTCTGCTCTCCGCTGATGACGGCCGAAAGCCAGAAACACGTGTACGGAGATACGGCATTCGCCGCACCAACTTATGGTTAAAAACTTTCTACAACGTTACAGCACTTGCTGCACCCATTTTTGGTGAAAGACTTTTTGAAATATTATTCATATTCATTCTAATGACTGCATTCATCATGATGCTTTGGGGCTATTTGAGCTGAAATGTAAGACAGGGTGCTCCCTTTTTGGATTGTGTATTTAACGGCTCCCGTGAGCCTTTGAGCTGACCAGCTCTGGTGAAGCACCTGTGCGCCTACTGAGTGGTACAAAAACCTGAGAATACATTTAGGTGGCATTTCATGCAACCCTGTCTGCCACACTCTGCTCTCCGCTGATGACGTCTGAAAGCCAGAAACACGTGTCCGGAGATAAGGCATTCGCCGCACCAACTTATGATGAAAAACTTTCTACAACGTTACAGCACTTGCTGCACCCATTTTTGGTGAAAGACTTTTTGAAATATTATTCATATTCATTCTAATGACTGCATTCATCATGATGCTTTGGGGCTATTTGAGCTGAAATGTAAGACAGGGTGCTCCCTTTTTGGATTGAGTATTTAACGGCTCCCGTGAGCCTTTGAGCTGAGGAGCTCTGGTGAAGCACCTGTGCGCCTACTGAGTGGTACAAAAACCTGAGAATACGTTTAGGCAGCATTTCAAGCAACCCTGTCTGCCACACTTTGCTCTCCACTGATGACGGCTGAAAGCCAGAAACACGTGTCCTGAGATACGGCATTCGCCGCACCAACTTATGGTGAAAAACTTTCTACAACGTTACAGCACTTGCCGCACCCATTTTTGGTGAAAGACTTTTAAAAATATTATTCAAATTAATTCTAATGACGGCATTCATCATGATGCTTTGGGGCTATTCGAGCTGAAATGTAAGACAGGGTGCTCCCTTTTTGGATTGTGTATTTAACGACTACCCTGAGTCTTTGAGCTGAGGAGCTCTGGTGAAGCACCTGTGCGCCTACTGAGTGGTACAAAAACCTGAGAATACGTTTAGGCGGCATTTCAAGCAACCCCGTCTGCCACACTTTGCTCTCCGCTGATGACGGCCGAAAGCCAGAAACACATGTCCGCATATACTGCATTCGCCGCACCAACTTATGGTGAAAAACTTTCTACAAAGTTACAGCACTTGCTGCACCCATTTTTGGTGAAAGACTTTTTGAAATATTATTCAAATTCATTCTATTGACTGCATTCATCATGATTCTTTGGGGCTATTCGAGCTGAAATGTAAGACAGAGTGCTCCCTTTTTGGATTGTGTATTTAACGGCTCCCGTGAGCCTTTGAGCTGACGAGCTCTGGTGAAGCACCTGTGCGCCTACTGAGTGGTACAAAAACCTGAGAATACATTTAGGTGGCATTTCATGCAACCCTGTCTGCCACACTCTGCTCTCCGCTGATGACGGCCGAAAGCCAGAAACACGTGTCCGGAGATACGGCATTCGCCGCACCAACTTATGGTTAAAAACTTTCTACAACGTTACAGCACTTGCTGCACCCATTTTTGGTGAAAGACTTTTTGAAATATTATTCATATTCATTCTAATGACTGCATTCATCATGATGCTTTGGGGCTATTTGAGCTGAAATGTAAGACAGGGTGCTCCCTTTTTGGATTGTGTATTTAACGGCTCCCGTGAGCCTTTGAGCTGACCAGCTCTGGTGAAGCACCTGTGCGCCTACTGAGTGGTACAAAAACCTGAGAATACATTTAGGTGGCATTTCATGCAACCCTGTCTGCCACACTCTGCTCTCCGCTGATGACGTCTGAAAGCCAGAAACACGTGTCCGGAGATACGGCATTCGCCGTACCAACTTATGGTGAAAAACTTTCTACAACGTTACAGCACTTGCTGCACCCATTTTTGGTGAAAGACTTTTTGAAATATTATTCATATTCATTCTAATGACTGCATTCATCATGATGCTTTGGGGCTATTTGAGCTGAAATGTAAGACAGGGTGCTCCCTTTTTGGATTGTGTATTTAACGGCTCCCGTGAGCCTTTGAGCTGAGGAGCTCTGGTGAAGCACCTGTGCGCCTACTGAGTGGTACAAAAACCTGAGAATACGTTTAGGCAGCATTTCAAGCAACCCCGTCTGCCACACTTTGCTCTCCACTGATGACGGCTGAAAGCCAGAAACACGTGTCCGGAGATACGGCATTCGCCGCACCAACTTATGGTGAAAAACTTTCTACAACGTTACAGCACTTGCCGCACCCATTTTTGGTGAAAGACTTTTAAAAATATTATTCAAATTCATTCTAATGACGGCATTCATCATGATGCTTTGGGGCTATTTGAGCTGAAATCTAAGACAGGGTGCTCCCTTTTTGGATTGTGTATTTAACGACTACCCTGAGTCTTTGAGCTGAGGAGCTCTGGTGAAGCACCTGTACGCCTACTGAGTGGTACAAAAACCTGAGAATACGTTTAGGCGGCATTTCAAGCAACCCCGTCTGCCACACTTTGCTCTCCGCTGATGATGGCCGAAAGTCAGAAACACGTGTCCGGAGATACAGCATTCGCCGCACCAACTTATGGTGAAAAACTTTCTACAACGTTACAGCAGTTGCTGCACCCATTTTTGGTGAAAGACTTTTTGAAATATTATTCAAATTCATTCTAATGACTGCATTCATCATGATGCTTTGGGGCTATTCGATCTGAAATGTAAGACATAGTGCTCCCTTTTTGGATTGTGTATTTAACGGCTCCCGTGAGCCTTTGAGCTGACGAGCTCTGGTGAAGCTCCTGTGAGCCTACTGAGTGGTACAAAAACCTGAGAATACATTTAGGCGGCATTTCATGCAACCCCGTCTGCCACACTTTCCTCTCCGCTGATGACGGCTGAAAGCCAGAAACACGTGTCCGGAGATACGGCATTCGCCGCACCAACTTATGGTGAAAAACTTTCTACAACGTTACAGCACTTGCCGCACCCATTTTTGGTGAAAGACTTTTAAAAATATTATTCAAATTCATTCTAATGACGGCATTCATCATGATGCTTTGGGGCTATTTGAGCTGAAATCTAAGACAGGGTGCTCCCTTTTTGGATTGTGTATTTAACGACTACCCTGAGTCTTTGAGCTGAGGAGCTCTGGTGAAGCACCTGTGCGCCTACTGAGTGGTACAAAAACCTGAGAATACGTTTAGGCGGCATTTCAAGCAACCCCGTCTGACACACTTTGCTCTCCGCTGATGACGGCCGAAAGCCAGAAACACGTGTCCGGAGATACAGCATTCGCCGCACCAACTTATGGTGAAAAACGTTCTACAACGTTACAGCACTTGCTGCACCCATTTTTGGTGAAAGACTTTTTGAAATATTATTCAAATTCATTCTAATGACTGCATTCATCATGATGCTTTGGGGCTATTCGAGCAGAAATGTAAGACATAGTGCTCCCTTTTTGGATTCTGTATTTAACGGCTCCCGTGAGCATTTGAGCTGACGAGCTCTGGTGAAGCACTTGTGAGCCTACTGAGTGGTACAAAAACCTGAGAATACATTTAGGCGGCATTTCATGCAACCCCGTCTGCCACACTTTCCTCTCCGCTGATGACGGCTGAAAGCCAGAAACACGTGTCCGGAGATACGGCATTCGCTGCACCAACTTATGGTGAAAAACGTTCTACAACGTTACAGCACTTGCTGCACCCATTTTTGGTGAAAGACTTTTTGAAATATTATTCAAATTCATTCTAATGACTGCATTCATCATGATGCTTTGGGGCTATTCGAGCTGAAATGTAAGACAGGGTGCTCCCTTTTTGGATTGTGTATTTAACGACTACCCTGAGTCTTTGAGCTGAGGAGCTCTGGTGAAGCACCTGTGCGCCTACTGAGTGGTACAAAAACCTGAGAATACGTTTAGGCGGCATTTCAAGCAACCCCATCTGCCACACTTTGCTCTCCGCTGATGACGGCCGAAAGCCAGAAACACGTGTCCGGAGATACAGCATTCGCCGCACCAACTTATGGTGAAAAACGTTCTACAACGTTACAGCACTTGCTGCACCCATTTTTGGTGAAAGACTTTTTGAAATATTATTCAAATTCATTCTAATGACTGCATTCATCATGATGCTTTGGGGCTATTCGAGCTGAAATGTAAGACATAGTGCTCCCTTTTTGGATTCTGTATTTAACGGCTCCCGTGAGCATTTGAGCTGACGAGCTCTGGTGAAGCACCTGTGAGCCTACTGAGTGGTACAAAAACCTGAGAATACATTTAGGCGGCATTTCATGCAACCCCGTCTGCCACACTTTCCTCTCCACTGATGACGGCTGAAAGCCAGAAACAAGTGTCCGGAGATACGGCATTCGCCGCACCAACTTATGGTGAAAAACTTTCTACAACGTTACAGCACTTGCTGCACCCATTTTTGGTGAAAGACTTTTTGAAATATTATTCAAATTCATTCTAATGACTGCATTCATCATGATGCTTTGGGGCTATTCGAGCTGAAATGTAAGACAGGGTGCTCCCTTTTTGGATTGTGTATTTAACGACTACAATGAGTCTTTGAGCTGAGGAGCTCTGGTGAAGCACCTGTGCGCCTACTGAGTGGTACAAAAACCTGAGAATACGTTTAGGCGGCATTTCAAGCAACCCCGTCTGCCACACTTTGCTCTCCGCTGATGACGGCCGAAAGCCAGAAACACATGTCTGCAGATACTGCATTCGCCGCACCAACTTATGGTTAAAAACTTTCTACAACGTTACAGCACTTGCTGCACCCATTTTTGGTGAAAGACTTTTTGAAATATTATTCATATTCATTCTAATGACTGCATTCATCATGATGCTTTGGGGCTATTTGAGCTGAAATGTAAGACAGGGTGCTCCCTTTTTGGATTGTGTATTTAACGGCTCCCGTGAGCCTTTGAGCTGACCAGCTCTGGTGAAGCACCTGTGCGCCTACTGAGTGGTGCAAAAACCTGAGAATACATTTAGGTGGCATTTCATGCAACCCTGTCTGCCACACTCTGCTCTCCGCTGATGACGTCTGAAAGCCAGAAACACGTGTCCGGAGATACGGCATTCGCCGCACCAACTTATGGTGAAAAACTTTCTACAACGTTACAGCACTTGCTGCACCCATTTTTGGTGAAAGACTTTTTGAAATATTATTCATATTCATTCTAATGACTGCATTCATCATGATGCTTTGGGGCTATTTGAGCTGAAATGTAAGACAGGGTGCTCCCTTTTTGGATTGTGTATTTAACGGCTCCCGTGAGCCTTTGAGCTGAGGAGCTCTGGTGAAGCACCTGTGCGCCTACTGAGTGGTACAAAAACCTGAGAATACGTTTAGGCAGCATTTCAAGCAACCCCGTCTGCCACACTTTGCTCTCCACTGATGACGGCTGAAAGCCAGAAACACGTGTCCGGAGATACGGCATTCGCCGCACCAACTTATGGTGAAAAACTTTCTACAACGTTACAGCACTTGCCGCACCCATTTTTGGTGAAAGACTTTTAAAAATATTATTCAAATTCATTCTAATGACGGCATTCATCATGATGCTTTGGGGCTATTTGAGCTGAAATCTAAGACAGGGTGCTCCCTTTTTGGATTGTGTATTTAACGACTACCCTGAGTCTTTGAGCTGAGGAGCTCTGGTGAAGCACCTGTACGCCTACTGAGTGGTACAAAAACCGGAGAATACGTTTAGGCGGCATTTCAAGCAACCCCGTCTGCCACACTTTGCTCTCCGCTGATGATGGCCGAAAGTCAGAAACACGTGTCCGGAGATACAGCATTCGCCGCACCAACTTATGGTGAAAAACTTTCTACAACGTTACAGCAGTTGCTGCACCCATTTTTGGTGAAAGACTTTTCGAAATATTATTCAAATTCATTCTAATGACTGCATTCATCATGATGCTTTGGGGCTATTCGATCTGAAATGTAAGACATAGTGCTCCCTTTTTGGATTGTGTATTTAACGACTCCCGTGAGCCTTTGAGCTGACGAGCTCTGGTGAAGCACCTGTGAGCCTACTGAGTGGTACAAAAACCTGAGAATACATTTAGGCGGCATTTCATGCAACCCCGTCTGCCACACTTTCCTCTCCGCTGATGACGGCTGAAAGCCAGAAACACGTGTCCGGAGATACGGCATTCGCCGCACCAACTTATGGTGAAAAACTTTCTACAACGTTACAGCACTTGCCGCACCCATTTTTGGTGAAAGACTTTTAAAAATATTATTCAAATTCATTCTAATGACGGCATTCATCATGATGCTTTGGGGCTATTTGAGCTGAAATCTAAGACAGGGTGCTCCCTTTTTGGATTGTGTATTTAACGACTACCCTGAGTCTTTGAGCTGAGGAGCTCTGGTGAAGCACCTGTGCGCCTACTGAGTGGTACAAAAACCTGAGAATACGTTTAGGCGGCATTTCAAGCAACCCCGTCTGCCACACTTTGCTCTCCGCTGATGACGGCCGAAAGCCAGAAACACGTGTCCGGAGATACAGCATTCGCCGCACCAACTTATGGTGAAAAACGTTCTACAACGTTACAGCACTTGCTGCACCCATTTTTGGTGAAAGACTTTTTGAAATATTATTCAAATTCATTCTAATGACTGCATTCATCATGATGCTTTGGGGCTATTCGAGCTGAAATGTAAGACATAGTGCTCCCTTTTTGGATTCTGTATTTAACGGCTCCCGTGAGCATTTGAGCTGACGAGCTCTGGTGAAGCACCTGTGAGCCTACTGAGTGGTACAAAAACCTGAGAATACATTTAGGCGGCATTTCATGCAACCCCGTCTGCCACACTTTCCTCTCCGCTGATGACGGCTGAAAGCCAGAAACACGTGTCCGGAGATACGGCATTCGCCGCTCCAACTTATGGTGAAAAACTTTCTACAACGTTACAGCACTTGCTGCACCCATTTTTGGTGAAAGACTTTTTGAAATATTATTCAAATTAATTCTAATGACTGCATTCATCATGATGCTTTGGGGCTATTCGAGCTGAAATGTAAGACAGGGTGCTCCCTTTTTGGATTGTGTATTTAACGACTACAATGAGTCTTTGAGCTGAGGAGCTCTGGTGAAGCACCTGTGCGCCTACTGAGTGGTACAAAAACCTGAGAATACGTTTAGGCGGCATTTCAAGCAACCCCGTCTGCCACACTTTGCTCTCCGCTGATGACGGCCGAAAGCCAGAAACACATGTCTGCAGATACTGCATTCGCCGCACCAACTTATGGTGAAAAACTTTCTACAAAGTTACAGCACTTGCTGCACCCATTTTTGGTGAAAGACTTTTTGAAATATTATTCAAATTCATTCTATTGACTGCATTCATCATGATGCTTTGGGGCTATTCGAGCTGAAATGTAAGACAGGGTGCTCCCTTTTTGGATTGTGTATTTAACGGCTCCCGTGAGCCTTTGAGCTGACGAGCTTTGGTGAAGCACCTGTGCGCCTACTGAGTGGTACAAAAACCTGAGAATACATTTAGGTGCCATTTCATGCAACCCTGTCTGCCACACTCTGCTCTCCGCTGATGACGGCCGAAAGCCAGAAACACGCGTCCGGAGATACGGCATTCGCCGCACCAACTTATGGTGAAAAACTTTCTACAACGTTACAGCACTTGCTGCACCCATTTTTGGTGAAAGACTTTTTGAAATATTATTCATATTCATTCTAATGACTGCATTCATCATGATGCTTTGGGGCTACTTGAGCTGAAATATAAGACAGGGTGCTCCCTTTTTGGATTGTGTATTTAACGGCTCCCGTGAGCCTTTGAGCTGAGGAGCTCTGGTGAAGCACCTGTGCGCCTACTGAGTGGTACAAAAACCTGAGAATACGTTTAGACGGCATTTCAAGCAAGCCCGTCTGCCACACTTTGCTCTCCGCTGATGACGTCCGAAAGCCAGAAACACGTGTCCGGAGATACAGCATTCGCCGCACCAACTTATGGTGAAAAACTTTCTACAAAGTTACAGCACTTGCTGCACCCATTTTTGGTGAAAGACTTTTTGAAATATTATTCAAATTCATTCTATTGACTGCATTCATCATGATGCTTTGGGGCCATTCGAGCTGAAATGTAAGACAGGGTGCTCCCTTTTTGGATTGTGTATTTAATGGCTCCCGTGAGCCTTTGAGCTGACGAGCTCTGGTGAAGCACCTGTGCACCTACTGAGTGGTACAAAAACCTGAGAATACGTTTAGGCGGCATTTCAAGCAACCCCGTCTGCCACACTTTGCTCTCCACTGATGTCGGCCGAAAGCCGGAAACACGTGTCCGGAGATACGGCATTCACCGCACCAACTTATGGTGAAAAACTTTTTACAACGTTACAGCACTTGCCGCACCCATTTTTGGTGAAAGACTTTTTGAAATATTATTCAAATTCATTCTAATGACTGCATTCATCATGAAGCTTTGGGGCTATTCGACCTGAAATGTAAGACAGGGTGCTCCCTTTTTGGATTGTGTATTTAACGGCTCCCGTGTGCCTTTGAGATGACGAGCTCTGGTGAAGCACCTGTGCGCCTACTGAGTGGTACAAAAACCTGAGAATACGTTTAGGCGGCATTTCAAGCAACCCCGTCTGCCACACTTTGCTCTCCACTGATGACGGCCGAAAGCCGGAAACACGTGTCCGGAAATACGGCATTTACCGCACTAACTTATGGTGAAAAACTTTCTACAACGTTACAGCACTTGCTGCATCCATTTTTAGTGAAAGACTTTTTGAAATATTATTCAAATTCATTCTAATGACTGCATTCATCATGATGCTTTGGGGCTATTCGAGCTGAAATGTAAGACAGGGTGCTCCCTTTTTGGATTGTGTATTTAACGACTACAATGAGTCTTTGAGCTGAGGAGCTCTGGTGAAGCACCTGTGCGCCTACTGAGTGGTACAAAAACCTGAGAATACGTTTAGGCGGCATTTCAAGCAACCCCGTCTGCCACACTTTGCTCTCCGCTGATGACGGCCGAAAGCCAGAAACACATGTCTGCAGATACTGCATTCGCCGCACCAACTTATGGTTAAAAACTTTCTACAACGTTACAGCACTTGCTGCACCCATTTTTGGTGAAAGACTTTTTGAAATATTATTCATATTCATTCTAATGACTGCATTCATCATGATGCTTTGGGGCTATTTGAGCTGAAATGTAAGACAGGGTGCTCCCTTTTTGGATTGTGTATTTAACGGCTCCCGTGAGCCTTTGAGCTGACCAGCTCTGGTGAAGCACCTGTGCGCCTACTGAGTGGTGCAAAAACCTGAGAATACATTTAGGTGGCATTTCATGCAACCCTGTCTGCCACACTCTGCTCTCCGCTGATGACGTCTGAAAGCCAGAAACACGTGTCCGGAGATACGGCATTCGCCGCACCAACTTATGGTGAAAAACTTTCTACAACGTTACAGCACTTGCCGCACCCATTTTTGGTGAAAGACTTTTAAAAATATTATTCAAATTCATTCTAATGACGGCATTCATCATGATGCTTTGGGGCTATTTGAGCTGAAATCTAAGACAGGGTGCTCCCTTTTTGGATTGTGTATTTAACGACTACCCTGAGTCTTTGAGCTGAGGAGCTCTGGTGAAGCACCTGTACGCCTACTGAGTGGTACAAAAACCTGAGAATACGTTTAGGCGGCATTTCAAGCAACCCCGTCTGCCACACTTTGCTCTCCGCTGATGATGGCCGAAAGTCAGAAACACGTGTCCAGAGATACAGCATTCGCCGCACCAACTTATGGTGAAAAACTTTCTACAACGTTACAGCAGTTGCTGCACCCATTTTTGGTGAAAGACTTTTCGAAATATTATTCAAATTCATTCTAATGACTGCATTCATCATGATGCTTTGGGGCTATTCGATCTGAAATGTAAGACATAGTGCTCCCTTTTTGGATTGTGTATTTAACGACTCCCGTGAGCCTTTGAGCTGACGAGCTCTGGTGAAGCACCTGTGAGCCTACTGAGTGGTACAAAAACCTGAGAATACATTTAGGCGGCATTTCATGCAACCCCGTCTGCCACACTTTCCTCTCCGCTGATGACGGCTGAAAGCCAGAAACACGTGTCCGGAGATACGGCATTCGCCGCACCAACTTATGGTGAAAAACTTTCTACAACGTTACAGCACTTGCCGCACCCATTTTTGGTGAAAGACTTTTAAAAATATTATTCAAATTCATTCTAATGACGGCATTCATCATGATGCTTTGGGGCTATTTGAGCTGAAATCTAAGACAGGGTGCTCCCTTTTTGGATTGTGTATTTAACGACTACCCTGAGTCTTTGAGCTGAGGAGCTCTGGTGAAGCACCTGTGCGCCTACTGAGTGGTACAAAAACCTGAGAATACGTTTAGGCGGCATTTCAAGCAACCCCGTCTGCCACACTTTGCTCTCCGCTGATGACGGCCGAAAGCCAGAAACACGTGTCCGGAGATACAGCATTCGCCGCACCAACTTATGGTGAAAAACTTTCTACAACGTTACAGCACTTGCTGCACCCATTTTTGGTGAAAGACTTTTTGAAATATTATTCATATTCATTCTAATGACTGCATTCATCATGATGCTTTGGGGCTATTTGAGCTGAAATGTAAGACAGGGTGCTCCCTTTTTGGATTGTGTATTTAACGGCTCCCGTGAGCCTTTGAGCTGAGGAGCTCTGGTGAAGCACCTGTGCGCCTACTGAGTGGTACAAAAACCTGAGAATACGTTTAGGCAGCATTTCAAGCAACCCCGTCTGCCACACTTTGCTCTCCACTGATGACGGCTGAAAGCCAGAAACACGTGTCCGGAGATACGGCATTCGCCGCACCAACTTATGGTGAAAAACATTCTACAACGTTACAGCACTTGCCGCACCCATTTTTGGTGAAAGACTTTTAAAAATATTATTCAAATTCATTCTAATGACGGCATTCATCATGATGCTTTGGGGCTATTTGAGCTGAAATCTAAGACAGGGTGCTCCCTTTTTGGATTGTGTATTTAACGACTACCCTGAGTCTTTGAGCTGAGGAGCTCTGGTGAAGCACCTGTACGCCTACTGAGTGGTACAAAAACCTGAGAATACGTTTAGGCGGCATTTCAAGCAACCCCGTCTGCCACACTTTGCTCTCCGCTGATGATGGCCGAAAGTCAGAAACACGTGTCCGGAGATACAGCATTCGCCGCACCAACTTATGGTGAAAAACGTTCTACAACGTTACAGCACTTGCTGCACCCATTTTTGGTGAAAGACTTTTTGAAATATTATTCAAATTCATTCTATTGACTGCATTCATCATGATGCTTTGGGGCTATTCGAGCTGAAATGTAAGACAGGGTGCTCCCTTTTTGGATTGTGTATTTAACGGCTCCCGTGAGCCTTTGAGCTGACGAGCTTTGGTGAAGCACCTGTGCGCCTACTGAGTGGTACAAAAACCTGAGAATACATTTAGGTGCCATTTCATGCAACCCTGTCTGCCACACTCTGCTCTCCGCTGATGACGGCCGAAAGCCAGAAACACGCGTCCGGAGATACGGCATTCGCCGCACCAACTTATGGTGAAAAACTTTCTACAACGTTACAGCACTTGCTGCACCCATTTTTGGTGAAAGACTTTTTGAAATATTATTCATATTCATTCTAATGACTGCATTCATCATGATGCTTTGGGGCTACTTGAGCTGAAATATAAGACAGGGTGCTCCCTTTTTGGATTGTGTATTTAACGGCTCCCGTGAGCCTTTGAGCTGAGGAGCTCTGGTGAAGCACCTGTGCGCCTACTGAGTGGTACAAAAACCTGAGAATACGTTTAGACGGCATTTCAAGCAAGCCCGTCTGCCACACTTTGCTCTCCGCTGATGACGTCCGAAAGCCAGAAACACGTGTCCGGAGATACAGCATTCGCCGCACCAACTTATGGTGAAAAACTTTCTACAAAGTTACAGCACTTGCTGCACCCATTTTTGGTGAAAGACTTTTTGAAATATTATTCAAATTCATTCTATTGACTGCATTCATCATGATGCTTTGGGGCCATTCGAGCTGAAATGTAAGACAGGGTGCTCCCTTTTTGGATTGTGTATTTAATGGCTCCCGTGAGCCTTTGAGCTGACGAGCTCTGGTGAAGCACCTGTGCGCCTACTGAGTGGTACAAAAACCTGAGAATACGTTTAGGCGGCATTTCAAGCAACCCCGTCTGCCACACTTTGCTCTCCACTGATGTCGGCCGAAAGCCGGAAACACGTGTCCGGAGATACGGCATTCACCGCACCAACTTATGGTGAAAAACTTTTTACAACGTTACAGCACTTGCCGCACCCATTTTTGGTGAAAGACTTTTTGAAATATTATTCAAATTCATTCTAATGACTGCATTCATCATGAAGCTTTGGGGCTATTCGACCTGAAATGTAAGACAGGGTGCTCCCTTTTTGGATTGTGTATTTAACGGCTCCCGTGTGCCTTTGAGCTGACGAGCTCTGGTGAAGCACCTGTGCGCCTACTGAGTGGTACAAAAACCTGAGAATACGTTTAGGCGGCATTTCAAGCAACCCCGTCTGCCACACTTTGCTCTCCACTGATGACGGCCGAAAGCCGGAAACACGTGTCCGGAAATACGGCATTTACCGCACTAACTTATGGTGAAAAACTTTCTACAACGTTACAGCACTTGCTGCATCCATTTTTAGTGAAAGACTTTTTGAAATATTATTCAAATTCATTCTAATGACTGCATTCATCATGATGCTTTGGGGCTATTCGAGCTGAAATGTAAGACAGGGTGCTCCCTTTTTGGATTGTGTATTTAACGACTACAATGAGTCTTTGAGCTGAGGAGCTCTGGTGAAGCACCTGTGCGCCTACTGAGTGGTACAAAAACCTGAGAATACGTTTAGGCGGCATTTCAAGCAACCCCGTCTGCCACACTTTGCTCTCCGCTGATGACGGCCGAAAGCCAGAAACACATGTCTGCAGATACTGCATTCGCCGCACCAACTTATGGTTAAAAACTTTCTACAACGTTACAGCACTTGCTGCACCCATTTTTGGTGAAAGACTTTTTGAAATATTATTCATATTCATTCTAATGACTGCATTCATCATGATGCTTTGGGGCTATTTGAGCTGAAATGTAAGACAGGGTGCTCCCTTTTTGGATTGTGTATTTAACGGCTCCCGTGAGCCTTTGAGCTGACCAGCTCTGGTGAAGCACCTGTGCGCCTACTGAGTGGTGCAAAAACCTGAGAATACATTTAGGTGGCATTTCATGCAACCCTGTCTGCCACACTCTGCTCTCCGCTGATGACGTCTGAAAGCCAGAAACACGTGTCCGGAGATACGGCATTCGCCGCACCAACTTATGGTGAAAAACTTTCTACAACGTTACAGCACTTGCCGCACCCATTTGTGGTGAAAGACTTTTAAAAATATTATTCAAATTCATTCTAATGACGGCATTCATCATGATGCTTTGGGGCTATTCGAGCTGAAATGTAAGACAGGGTGCTCCCTTTTTGGATTGTGTATTTAACGACTACCCTGAGTCTTTGAGCTGAGGAGCTCTGGTGAAGCACCTGTGCGCCTACTGAGTGGTACAAAAACCTGAGAATACGTTTAGGCGGCATTTCAAGCAACCCCGTCTGCCACACTTTGCTCTCCGCTGATGACGGCCGAAAGCCAGAAACACATGTCCGCATATACTGCATTCGCCGCACCAACTTATGGTGAAAAACTTTCTACAAAGTTACAGCACTTGCTGCACCCATTTTTGGTGAAAGACTTTTTGAAATATTATTCAAATTCATTCTATTGACTGCATTCAACATGATGCTTTGGGGCTATTCGAGCTGAAATGTAAGACAGGGTGCTCCCTTTTTGGATTGTGTATTTAACGGCTCCCGTGAGCCTTTGAGCTGACGAGCTCTGGTGAAGCACCTGTGCGCCTACTGAGTGGTACAAAAACCTGAGAATACATTTAGGTGGCATTTCATGCAACCCTGTCTGCCACACTCTGCTCTCCGCTGATGACGGCCGAAAGCCAGAAACACGTGTCCGGAGATACGGCATTCGCCGCACCAACTTATGGTTAAAAACTTTCTACAACGTTACAGCACTTGCTGCACCCATTTTTGGTGAAAGACTTTTTGAAACATTATTCATATTCATTCTAATGACTGCATTCATCATGATGCTTTGGGGCTATTTGAGCTGAAATGTAAGACAGGGTGCTCCCTTTTTGGATTGTGTATTTAACGGCTCCCGTGAGCCTTTGAGCTGACCAGCTCTGGTGAAGCACCTGTGCGCCTACTGAGTGGTACAAAAACCTGAGAATACATTTAGGTGGCATTTCATGCAACCCTGTCTGCCACACTCTGCTCTCCGCTGATGACGTCTGAAAGCCAGAAACACGTGTCCGGAGATACGGCATTCGCCGCACCAACTTATGGTGAAAAACTTTCTACAACGTTACAGCACTTGCTGCACCCATTTTTGGTGAAAGACTTTTTGAAATATTATTCATATTCATTCTAATGACTGCATTCATCATGATGCTTTGGGGCTATTTGAGCTGAAATGTAAGACAGGGTGCTCCCTTTTTGGATTGTGTATTTAACGGCTCCCGTGAGCCTTTGAGCTGAGGAGCTCTGGTGAAGCACCTGTGCGCCTACTGAGTGGTACAAAAACCTGAGAATACGTTTAGGCAGCATTTCAAGCAACCCCGTCTGCCACACTTTGCTCTCCACTGATGACGGCTGAAAGCCAGAAACACGTGTCCGGAGATACGGCATTC
This sequence comes from Pleurodeles waltl, assembly GCF_031143425.1. Classification (NCBI taxonomy): domain Eukaryota; kingdom Metazoa; phylum Chordata; class Amphibia; order Caudata; family Salamandridae; genus Pleurodeles; species Pleurodeles waltl. The sequence continues at coordinate 609,044,660 of NC_090436.1, read as the reverse complement.
GCCGCACCAACTTATGGTGAAAAACATTCTACAACGTTACAGCACTTGCCGCACCCATTTTTGGTGAAAGACTTTTAAAAATATTATTCAAATTCATTCTAATGACGGCATTCATCATGATGCTTTGGGGCTATTTGAGCTGAAATCTAAGACAGGGTGCTCCCTTTTAGGATTGTGTATTTAACGACTACCCTGAGTCTTTGAGCTGAGGAGCTCTGGTGAAGCACCTGTACGCCTACTGAGTGGTACAAAAACCTGAGAATACGTTTAGGCGGCATTTCAAGCAACCCCGTCTGCCACACTTTGCTCTCCGCTGATGATGGCCGAAAGTCAGAAACACGTGTCCGGAGATACAGCATTCGCCGCACCAACTTATGGTGAAAAACTTTCTACAACGTTACAGCAGTTGCTGCACCCATTTTTGGTGAAAGACTTTTTGAAATATTATTCAAATTCATTCTAATGACTGCATTCATCATGATGCTTTGGGGCTATTCGAGCTGAAATGTAAGACATAGTGCTCCCTTTTTGGATTCTGTATTTAACGGCTCCCGTGAGCATTTGAGCTGACGAGCTCTGGTGAAGCACCTGTGAGCCTACTGAGTGGTACAAAAACCTGAGAATACATTAAGGCGGCATTTCATGCAACCCCGTCTGCCACACTTTCCTCTCCGCTGATGACGGCTGAAAGCCAGAAACACGTGTCCGGAGATACGGCATTCGCCGCACCAACTTATGGTGAAAAACGTTCTACAACGTTACAGCACTTGCTGCACCCATTTTTGGTGAAAGACTTTTTGAAATATTATTCAAATTCATTCTAATGACTGCATTCATCATGATGCTTTGGGGCTATTCGAGCTGAAATGTAAGACAGGGTGCTCCCTTTTTGGATTGTGTATTTAACGACTACCCTGAGTCTTTGAGCTGAGGAGCTCTGGTGAAGCACCTGTGCGCCTACTGAGTGGTACAAAAACCTGAGAATACGTTTAGGCGGCATTTCAAGCAACCCCATCTGCCACACTTTGCTCTCCGCTGATGACGGCCGAAAGCCAGAAACACGTGTCCGGAGATACAGCATTCGCCGCACCAACTTATGGTGAAAAACGTTCTACAACGTTACAGCACTTTCTGCACCCATTTTTGGTGAAAGACTTTTTGAAATATTATTCATATTCATTCTAATGACTGCATTCATCATGATGCTTTGGGGCTATTTGAGCTGAAATGTAAGACAGGGTGCTCCCTTTTTGGATTGTGTATTTAACGGCTCCCGTGAGCCTTTGAGCTGACCAGCTCTGGTGAAGCACCTGTGCGCCTACTGAGTGGTGCAAAAACCTGAGAATACATTTAGGTGGCATTTCATGCAACCCTGTCTGCCACACTCTGCTCTCCGCTGATGACGTCTGAAAGCCAGAAACACGTGTCCGGAGATACGGCATTCGCCGCACCAACTTATGGTGAAAAACTTTCTACAACGTTACAGCACTTGCCGCACCCATTTTTGGTGAAAGACTTTTAAAAATATTATTCAAATTCATTCTAATGACGGCATTCATCATGATGCTTTGGGGCTATTCGAGCTGAAATGTAAGACAGGGTGCTCCCTTTTTGGATTGTGTATTTAACGACTACCCTGAGTCTTTGAGCTGAGGAGCTCTGGTGAAGCACCTGTGCGCCTACTGAGTGGTACAAAAACCTGAGAATACGTTTAGGCGGCATTTCAAGCAACCCCGTCTGCCACACTTTGCTCTCCGCTGATGACGGCCGAAAGCCAGAAACACATGTCCGCATATACTGCATTCGCCGCACCAACTTATGGTGAAAAACTTTCTACAAAGTTACAGCACTTGCTGCACCCATTTTTGGTGAAAGACTTTTTGAAATATTATTCAAATTCATTCTATTGACTGCATTCAACATGATGCTTTGGGGCTATTCGAGCTGAAATGTAAGACAGGGTGCTCCCTTTTTGGATTGTGTATTTAACGGCTCCCGTGAGCCTTTGAGCTGACGAGCTCTGGTGAAGCACCTGTGCGCCTACTGAGTGGTACAAAAACCTGAGAATACATTTAGGTGGCATTTCATGCAACCCTGTCTGCCACACTCTGCTCTCCGCTGATGACGGCCGAAAGCCAGAAACACGTGTCCGGAGATACGGCATTCGCCGCACCAACTTATGGTTAAAAACTTTCTACAACGTTACAGCACTTGCTGCACCCATTTTTGGTGAAAGACTTTTTGAAACATTATTCATATTCATTCTAATGACTGCATTCATCATGATGCTTTGGGGCTATTTGAGCTGAAATGTAAGACAGGGTGCTCCCTTTTTGGATTGTGTATTTAACGGCTCCCGTGAGCCTTTGAGCTGACCAGCTCTGGTGAAGCACCTGTGCGCCTACTGAGTGGTACAAAAACCTGAGAATACATTTAGGTGGCATTTCATGCAACCCTGTCTGCCACACTCTGCTCTCCGCTGATGACGTCTGAAAGCCAGAAACACGTGTCCGGAGATACGGCATTCGCCGCACCAACTTATGGTGAAAAACTTTCTACAACGTTACAGCACTTGCTGCACCCATTTTTGGTGAAAGACTTTTTGAAATATTATTCATATTCATTCTAATGACTGCATTCATCATGATGCTTTGGGGCTATTTGAGCTGAAATGTAAGACAGGGTGCTCCCTTTTTGGATTGTGTATTTAACGGCTCCCGTGAGCCTTTGAGCTGAGGAGCTCTGGTGAAGCACCTGTGCGCCTACTGAGTGGTACAAAAACCTGAGAATACGTTTAGGCAGCATTTCAAGCAACCCCGTCTGCCACACTTTGCTCTCCACTGATGACGGCTGAAAGCCAGAAACACGTGTCCGGAGATACGGCATTCGCCGCACCAACTTATGGTGAAAAACATTCTACAACGTTACAGCACTTGCCGCACCCATTTTTGGTGAAAGACTTTTAAAAATATTATTCAAATTCATTCTAATGACGGCATTCATCATGATGCTTTGGGGCTATTTGAGCTGAAATCTAAGACAGGGTGCTCCCTTTTTGGATTGTGTATTTAACGACTACCCTGAGTCTTTGAGCTGAGGAGCTCTGGTGAAGCACCTGTACGCCTACTGAGTGGTACAAAAACCTGAGAATACGTTTAGGCGGCATTTCAAGCAACCCCGTCTGCCACACTTTGCTCTCCGCTGATGATGGCCGAAAGTCAGAAACACGTGTCCGGAGATACAGCATTCGCCGCACCAACTTATGGTGAAAAACTTTCTACAACGTTACAGCAGTTGCTGCACCCATTTTTGGTGAAAGACTTTTTGAAATATTATTCAAATTCATTCTAATGACTGCATTCATCATGATGCTTTGGGGCTATTCGATCTGAAATGTAAGACATAGTGCTCCCTTTTTGGATTGTGTATTTAACGGCTCCCGTGAGCCTTTGAGCTGACGAGCTCTGGTGAAGCTCCTGTGAGCCTACTGAGTGGTACAAAAACCTGAGAATACATTTAGGCGGCATTTCATGCAACCCCGTCTGCCACACTTTCCTCTCCGCTGATGACGGCTGAAAGCCAGAAACACGTGTCCGGAGATACGGCATTCGCCGCACCAACTTATGGTGAAAAACTTTCTACAACGTTACAGCACTTGCCGCACCCATTTTTGGTGAAAGACTTTTAAAAATATTATTCAAATTCATTCTAATGACGGCATTCATCATGATGCTTTGGGGCTATTTGAGCTGAAATCTAAGACAGGGTGCTCCCTTTTTGGATTGTGTATTTAACGACTACCCTGAGTCTTTGAGCTGAGGAGCTCTGGTGAAGCACCTGTGCGCCTACTGAGTGGTAAAAAAACCTGAGAATACGTTTAGGCGGCATTTCAAGCAACCCCGTCTGCCACACTTTGCTCTCCGCTGATGACGGCCGAAAGCCAGAAACACGTGTCCGGAGATACAGCATTCGCCGCACCAACTTATGGTGAAAAACGTTCTACAACGTTACAGCACTTGCTGCACCCATTTTTGGTGAAAGACTTTTTGAAATATTATTCAAATTCATTCTAATGACTGCATTCATCATGATGCTTTGGGGCTATTCGAGCTGAAATGTAAGACATAGTGCTCCCTTTTTGGATTGTGTATTTAACGGCTCCCGTGAGCCTTTGAGCTGACGAGCTCTGGTGAAGCTCCTGTGAGCCTACTGAGTGGTACAAAAACCTGAGAATACATTTAGGCGGCATTTCATGCAACCCCGTCTGCCACACTTTCCTCTCCGCTGATGACGGCTGAAAGCCAGAAACACGTGTCCGGAGATACGGCATTCGCCGCACCAACTTATGGTGAAAAACGTTCTACAACGTTACAGCACTTGCTGCACCCATTTTTGGTGAAAGACTTTTTGAAATATTATTCAAATTCATTCTAATGACTGCATTCATCATGATGCTTTGGGGCTATTCGAGCTGAAATGTAAGACAGGGTGCTCCCTTTTTGGATTGTGTATTTAACGACTACCCTGAGTCTTTGAGCTGAGGAGCTCTGGTGAAGCACCTGTGCGCCTACTGAGTGGTACAAAAACCTGAGAATACGTTTAGGCGGCATTTCAAGCAACCCCATCTGCCACACTTTGCTCTCCGCTGATGACGGCCGAAAGCCAGAAACACGTGTCCGGAGATACAGCATTCGCCGCACCAACTTATGGTGAAAAACGTTCTACAACGTTACAGCACTTGCTGCACCCATTTTTGGTGAAAGACTTTTTGAAATATTATTCAAATTCATTCTAATGACTGCATTCATCATGATGCTTTGGGGCTATTCGAGCTGAAATGTAAGACATAGTGCTCCCTTTTTGGATTCTGTATTTAACGGCTCCCGTGAGCATTTGAGCTGACGAGCTCTGGTGAAGCACCTGTGAGCCTACTGAGTGGTACAAAAACCTGAGAATACATTTAGGCGGCATTTCATGCAACCCCGTCTGCCACACTTTCCTCTCCGCTGATGACGGCTGAAAGCCAGAAACACGTGTCCGGAGATACGGCATTCGCCGCACCAACTTATGGTGAAAAACTTTCTACAACGTTACAGCACTTGCTGCACCCATTTTTGGTGAAAGACTTTTTGAAATATTATTCAAATTCATTCTAATGACTGCATTCATCATGATGCTTTGGGGCTATTCGAGCTGAAATGTAAGACAGGGTGCTCCCTTTTTGGATTGTGTATTTAACGACTACAATGAGTCTTTGAGCTGAGGAGCTCTGGTGAAGCACCTGTGCGCCTACTGAGTGGTACAAAAACCTGAGAATACGTTTAGGCGGCATTTCAAGCAACCCCGTCTGCCACACTTTGCTCTCCGCTGATGACGGCCGAAAGCCAGAAACACATGTCTGCAGATACTGCATTCGCCGCACCAACTTATGGTTAAAAACTTTCTACAACGTTACAGCACTTGCTGCACCCATTTTTGGTGAAAGACTTTTTGAAATATTATTCATATTCATTCTAATGACTACATTCATCATGATGCTTTGGGGCTATTTGAGCTGAAATGTAAGACAGGGTGCTCCCTTTTTGGATTGTGTATTTAACGGCTCCCGTGAGCCTTTGAGCTGACCAGCTCTGGTGAAGCACCTGTGCGCCTACTGAGTGGTGCAAAAACCTGAGAATACATTTAGGTGGCATTTCATGCAACCCTGTCTGCCACACTCTGCTCTCCGCTGATGACGTCTGAAAGCCAGAAACACGTGTCCGGAGATACGGCATTCGCCGCACCAACTTATGGTGAAAAACTTTCTACAACGTTACAGCACTTGCTGCACCCATTTTTGGTGAAAGACTTTTTGAAATATTATTCATATTCATTCTAATGACTGCATTCATCATGATGCTTTGGGGCTATTTGAGCTGAAATGTAAGACAGGGTGCTCCCTTTTTGGATTGTGTATTTAACGGCTCCCGTGAGCCTTTGAGCTGAGGAGCTCTGGTGAAGCACCTGTGCGCCTACTGAGTGGTACAAAAACCTGAGAATACGTTTAGGCAGCATTTCAAGCAACCCCGTCTGCCACACTTTGCTCTCCACTGATGACGGCTGAAAGCCAGAAACACGTGTCCGGAGATACGGCATTCGCCGCACCAACTTATGGTGAAAAACTTTCTACAACGTCACAGCACTTGCCGCACCCATTTTTGGTGAAAGACTTTTAAAAATATTATTCAAATTCATTCTAATGACGGCATTCATCATGATGCTTTGGGGCTATTCGAGCTGAAATGTAAGACAGGGTGCTCCCTTTTTGGATTGTGTATTTAACGACTACCCTGAGTCTTTGAGCTGAGGAGCTCTGGTGAAGCACCTGTGCGCCTACTGAGTGGTACAAAAACCTGAGAATACGTTTAGGCGGCATTTCAAGCAACCCCGTCTGCCACACTTTGCTCTCCGCTGATGACGGCCGAAAGCCAGAAACACATGTCCGCATATACTGCATTCGCTGCACCAACTTATGGTGAAAAACTTTCTACAAAGTTACAGCACTTGCTGCACCCATTTTTGGTGAAAGACTTTTTGAAATATTATTCAAATTCATTCTATTGACTGCATTCAACATGATGCTTTGGGGCTATTCGAGCTGAAATGTAAGACAGGGTGCTCCCTTTTTGGATTGTGTATTTAACGGCTCCCGTGAGCCTTTGAGCTGACGAGCTCTGGTGAAGCACCTGTGCGCCTACTGAGTGGTACAAAAACCTGAGAATACATTTAGGTGGCATTTCATGCAACCCTGTCTGCCACACTCTGCTCTCCGCTGATGACGGCCGAAAGCCAGAAACACGTGTCCGGAGATACGGCATTCGCCGCACCAACTTATGGTTAAAAACTTTCTACAACGTTACAGCACTTGCAGCACCCATTTTTGGTGAAAGACTTTTTGAAACATTATTCATATTCATTCTAATGACTGCATTCATCATGATGCTTTGGGGCTATTTGAGCTGAAATGTAAGACAGGGTGCTCCCTTTTTGGATTGTGTATTTAACGGCTCCCGTGAGCCTTTGAGCTGACCAGCTCTGGTGAAGCACCTGTGCGCCTACTGAGTGGTACAAAAACCTGAGAATACATTTAGGTGGCATTTCATGCAACCCTGTCTGCCACACTCTGCTCTCCGCTGATGACGTCTGAAAGCCAGAAACACGTGTCCGGAGATACGGCATTCGCCGCACCAACTTATGGTGAAAAACTTTCTACAACGTTACAGCACTTGCTGCACCCATTTTTGGTGAAAGACTTTTTGAAATATTATTCATATTCATTCTAATGACTGCATTCATCATGATGCTTTGGGGCTATTTGAGCTGAAATGTAAGACAGGGTGCTCCCTTTTTGGATTGTGTATTTAACGGCTCCCGTGAGCCTTTGAGCTGAGGAGCTCTGGTGAAGCACCTGTGCGCCTACTGAGTGGTACAAAAACCTGAGAATACGTTTAGGCAGCATTTCAAGCAACCCCGTCTGCCACACTTTGCTCTCCACTGATGACGGCTGAAAGCCAGAAACACGTGTCCGGAGATACGGCATTCGCCGCACCAACTTATGGTGAAAAACTTTCTACAACGTTACAGCACTTGCCGCACCCATTTTTGGTGAAAGACTTTTAAAAATATTATTCAAATTCATTCTAATGACGGCATTCATCGTGATGCTTTGGGGCTATTTGAGCTGAAATCTAAGACAGGGTGCTCCCTTTTTAGATTGTGTATTTAACGACTACCCTGAGTCTTTGAGCTGAGGAGCTCTGGTGAAGCACCTGTACGCCTACTGAGTGGTACAAAAACCTGAGAATACGTTTAGGCGGCATTTCAAGCAACCCCGTCTGCCACACTTTGCTCTCCGCTGATGATGGCCGAAAGTCAGAAACACGTGTCCGGAGATACAGCATTCGCCGCACCAACTTATGGTGAAAAACTTTCTACAACGTTACAGCAGTTGCTGCACCCATTTTTGGTGAAAGACTTTTTGAAATATTATTCAAATTCATTCTAATGACTGCATTCATCATGATGCTTTGGGGCTATTCGATCTGAAATGTAAGACATAGTGCTCCCTTTTTGGATTGTGTATTTAACGGCTCCCGTGAGCCTTTGAGCTGACGAGCTCTGGTGAAGCTCCTGTGAGCCTACTGAGTGGTACAAAAACCTGAGAATACATTTAGGCGGCATTTCATGCAACCCCGTCTGCCACACTTTCCTCTCCGCTGATGACGGCTGAAAGCCAGAAACACGTGTCCGGAGATACGGCATTCGCCGCACCAACTTATGGTGAAAAACTTTCTACAACGTTACAGCACTTGCCGCACCCATTTTTGGTGAAAGACTTTTAAAAATATTATTCAAATTCATTCTAATGACGGCATTCATCATGATGCTTTGGGGCTATTTGAGCTGAAATCTAAGACAGGGTGCTCCCTTTTTGGATTGTGTATTTAACGACTACCCTGAGTCTTTGAGCTGAGGAGCTCTGGTGAAGCACCTGTGCGCCTACTGAGTGGTAAAAAAACCTGAGAATACGTTTAGGCGGCATTTCAAGCAACCCCGTCTGCCACACTTTGCTCTCCGCTGATGACGGCCGAAAGCCAGAAACACGTGTCCGGAGATACAGCATTCGCCGCACCAACTTATGGTGAAAAACGTTCTACAACGTTACAGCACTTGCTGCACCCATTTTTGGTGAAAGACTTTTTGAAATATTATTCAAATTCATTCTAATGACTGCATTCATCATGATGCTTTGGGGCTATTCGAGCTGAAATGTAAGACATAGTGCTCCCTTTTTGGATTCTGTATTTAACGGCTCCCGTGAGCATTTGAGCTGACGAGCTCTGGTGAAGCACCTGTGAGCCTACTGAGTGGTACAAAAACCTGAGAATACATTTAGGCGGCATTTCATGCAACCCCGTCTGCCACACTTTCCTCTCCGCTGATGACGGCTGAAAGCCAGAAACACGTGTCCGGAGATACGGCATTCGCCGCACCAACTTATGGTGAAAAACTTTCTACAACGTTACAGCACTTGCTGCACCCATTTTTGGTGAAAGACTTTTTGAAATATTATTCAAATTCATTCTAATGACTGCATTCATCATGATGCTTTGGGGCTATTCGAGCTGAAATGTAAGACAGGGTGCTCCCTTTTTGGATTGTGTATTTAACGACTACAATGAGTCTTTGAGCTGAGGAGCTCTGGTGAAGCACCTGTGCGCCTACTGAGTGGTACAAAAACCTGAGAATACGTTTAGGCGGCATTTCAAGCAACCCCGTCTGCCACACTTTGCTCTCCGCTGATGACGGCCGAAAGCCAGAAACACATGTCTGCAGATACTGCATTCGCCGCACCAACTTATGGTTAAAAACTTTCTACAACGTTACAGCACTTGCTGCACCCATTTTTGGTGAAAGACTTTTTGAAATATTATTCATATTCATTCTAATGACTACATTCATCATGATGCTTTGGGGCTATTTGAGCTGAAATGTAAGACAGGGTGCTCCCTTTTTGGATTGTGTATTTAACGGCTCCCGTGAGCCTTTGAGCTGACCAGCTCTGGTGAAGCACCTGTGCGCCTACTGAGTGGTGCAAAAACCTGAGAATACATTTAGGTGGCATTTCATGCAACCCTGTCTGCCACACTCTGCTCTCCGCTGATGACGTCTGAAAGCCAGAAACACGTGTCCGGAGATACGGCATTCGCCGCACCAACTTATGGTGAAAAACTTTCTACAACGTTACAGCACTTGCTGCACCCATTTTTGGTGAAAGACTTTTTGAAATATTATTCATATTCATTCTAATGACTGCATTCATCATGATGCTTTGGGGCTATTTGAGCTGAAATGTAAGACAGGGTGCTCCCTTTTTGGATTGTGTATTTAACGGCTCCCGTGAGCCTTTGAGCTGAGGAGCTCTGGTGAAGCACCTGTGCGCCTACTGAGTGGTACAAAAACCTGAGAATACGTTTAGGCAGCATTTCAAGCAACCCCGTCTGCCACACTTTGCTCTCCACTGATGACGGCTGAAAGCCAGAAACACGTGTCCGGAGATACGGCATTCGCCGTACCAACTTATGGTGAAAAACTTTCTACAACGTTACAGCACTTGCCGCACCCATTTTTGGTGAAAGACTTTTAAAAATATTATTCAAATTCATTCTAATGACGGCATTCATCATGATGCTTTGGGGCTATTTGAGCTGAAATCTAAGACAGGGTGCTCCCTTTTTGGATTGTGTATTTAACGACTACCCTGAGTCTTTGAGCTGAGGAGCTCTGGTGAAGCACCTGTACGCCTACTGAGTGGTACAAAAACCTGAGAATACGTTTAGGCGGCATTTCAAGCAACCCCGTCTGCCACACTTTGCTCTCCGCTGATGATGGCCGAAAGTCAGAAACACGTGTCCGGAGATACAGCATTCGCCGCACCAACTTATGGTGAAAAACTTTCTACAACGTTACAGCAGTTGCTGCACCCATTTTTGGTGAAAGACTTTTTGAAATATTATTCAAATTCATTCTAATGACTGCATTCATCATGATGCTTTGGGGCTATTCGATCTGAAATGTAAGACATAGTGCTCCCTTTTTGGATTGTGTATTTAACGACTCTCGTGAGCCTTTGAGCTGACGAGCTCTGGTGAAGCACCTGTGAGCCTACTGAGTGGTACAAAAACCTGAGAATACATTTAGGCGGCATTTCATGCAACCCCGTCTGCCACACTTTCCTCTCCGCTGATGACGGCTGAAAGCGAGAAACACGTGTCCGGAGATACGGCATTCGCCGCACCAACTTATGGTGAAAAACTTTCTACAACGTTACAGCACTTGCCGCACCCATTTTTGGTGAAAGACTTTTAAAAATATTATTCAAATTCATTCTAATGACGGCATTCATCATGATGCTTTGGGGCTATTTGAGCTGAAATCTAAGACAGGGTGCTCCCTTTTTGGATTGTGTATTTAACGACTACCCTGAGTCTTTGAGCTGAGGAGCTCTGGTGAAGCACCTGTGCGCCTACTGAGTGGTAAAAAAACCTGAGAATACGTTTAGGCGGCATTTCAAGCAACCCCGTCTGCCACACTTTGCTCTCCGCTGATGACGGCCGAAAGCCAGAAACACGTGTCCGGAGATACAGCATTCGCCGCACCAACTTATGGTGAAAAACGTTCTACAACGTTACAGCACTTGCTGCACCCATTTTTGGTGAAAGACTTTTTGAAATATTATTCAAATTCATTCTAATGACTGCATTCATCATGATGCTTTGGGGCTATTCGAGCTGAAATGTAAGACATAGTGCTCCCTTTTTGGATTCTGTATTTAACGGCTCCCGTGAGCATTTGAGCTGACGAGCTCTGGTGAAGCACCTGTGAGCCTACTGAGTGGTACAAAAACCTGAGAATACATTTAGGCGGCATTTCATGCAACCCCGTCTGCCACACTTTCCTCTCCGCTGATGACGGCTGAAAGCCAGAAACACGTGTCCGGAGATACGGCATTCGCCGCACCAACTTATGGTGAAAAACTTTCTACAACGTTACAGCACTTGCTGCACCCATTTTTGGTGAAAGACTTTTTGAAATATTATTCAAATTCATTCTAATGACTGCATTCATCATGATGCTTTGGGGCTATTCGAGCTGAAATGTAAGACAGGGTGCTCCCTTTTTGGATTGTGTATTTAACGACTACAATGAGTCTTTGAGCTGAGGAGCTCTGGTGAAGCACCTGTGCGCCTACTGAGTGGTACAAAAACCTGAGAATACGTTTAGGCGGCATTTCAAGCAACCCCGTCTGCCACACTTTGCTCTCCGCTGATGACGGCCGAAAGCCAGAAACACATGTCTGCAGATACTGCATTCGCCGCACCAACTTATGGTTAAAAACTTTCTACAACGTTACAGCACTTGCTGCACCCATTTTTGGTGAAAGACTTTTTGAAATATTATTCATATTCATTCTAATGACTACATTCATCATGATGCTTTGGGGCTATTTGAGCTGAAATGTAAGACAGGGTGCTCCCTTTTTGGATTGTGTATTTAACGGCTCCCGTGAGCCTTTGAGCTGACCAGCTCTGGTGAAGCACCTGTGCGCCTACTGAGTGGTGCAAAAACCTGAGAATACATTTAGGTGGCATTTCATGCAACCCTGTCTGCCACACTCTGCTCTCCGCTGATGACGTCTGAAAGCCAGAAACACGTGTCCGGAGATACGGCATTCGCCGCACCAACTTATGGTGAAAAACTTTCTACAACGTTACAGCACTTGCTGCACCCATTTTTGGTGAAAGACTTTTTGAAATATTATTCATATTCATTCTAATGACTGCATTCATCATGATGCTTTGGGGCTATTTGAGCTGAAATGTAAGACAGGGTGCTCCCTTTTTGGATTGTGTATTTAACGGCTCCCGTGAGCCTTTGAGCTGAGGAGCTCTGGTGAAGCACCTGTGCGCCTACTGAGTGGTACAAAAACCTGAGAATACGTTTAGGCAGCATTTCAAGCAACCCCGTCTGCCACACTTTGCTCTCCACTGATGACGGCTGAAAGCCAGAAACACGTGTCCGGAGATACGGCATTCGCCGTACCAACTTATGGTGAAAAACTTTCTACAACGTTACAGCACTTGCCGCACCCATTTTTGGTGAAAGACTTTTAAAAATATTATTCAAATTCATTCTAATGACGGCATTCATCATGATGCTTTGGGGCTATTTGAGCTGAAATCTAAGACAGGGTGCTCCCTTTTTGGATTGTGTATTTAACGACTACCCTGAGTCTTTGAGCTGAGGAGCTCTGGTGAAGCACCTGTACGCCTACTGAGTGGTACAAAAACCTGAGAATACGTTTAGGCGGCATTTCAAGCAACCCCGTCTGCCACACTTTGCTCTCCGCTGATGATGGCCGAAAGTCAGAAACACGTGTCCGGAGATACAGCATTCGCCGCACCAACTTATGGTGAAAAACTTTCTACAACGTTACAGCAGTTGCTGCACCCATTTTTGGTGAAAGACTTTTTGAAATATTATTCAAATTCATTCTAATGACTGCATTCATCATGATGCTTTGGGGCTATTCGATCTGAAATGTAAGACATAGTGCTCCCTTTTTGGATTGTGTATTTAACGACTCTCGTGAGCCTTTGAGCTGACGAGCTCTGGTGAAGCACCTGTGAGCCTACTGAGTGGTACAAAAACCTGAGAATACATTTAGGCGGCATTTCATGCAACCCCGTCTGCCACACTTTCCTCTCCGCTGATGACGGCTGAAAGCGAGAAACACGTGTCCGGAGATACGGCATTCGCCGCACCAACTTATGGTGAAAAACTTTCTACAACGTTACAGCACTTGCCGCACCCATTTTTGGTGAAAGACTTTTAAAAATATTATTCAAATTCATTCTAATGACGGCATTCATCATGATGCTTTGGGGCTATTTGAGCTGAAATCTAAGACAGGGTGCTCCCTTTTTGGATTGTGTATTTAACGACTACCCTGAGTCTTTGAGCTGAGGAGCTCTGGTGAAGCACCTGTGCGCCTACTGAGTGGTACAAAAACCTGAGAATACGTTTAGGCGGCATTTCAAGCAACCCCGTCTGCCACACTTTGCTCTCCGCTGATGACGGCCGAAAGCCAGAAACACGTGTCCGGAGATACAGCATTCGCCGCACCAACTTATGGTGAAAAACGTTCTACAACGTTACAGCACTTGCTGCACCCATTTTTGGTGAAAGACTTTTTGAAATATTATTCAAATTCATTCTAATGACTGCATTCATCATGATGCTTTGGGGCTATTCGATCTGAAATGTAAGACATAGTGCTCCCTTTTTGGATTCTGTATTTAACGGCTCCCGTGAGCATTTGAGCTGACGAGCTCTGGTGAAGCACCTGTGAGCCTACTGAGTGGTACAAAAACCTGAGAATACATTTAGGCGGCATTTCATGCAACCCCGTCTGCCACACTTTCCTCTCCGCTGATGACGGCTGAAAGCCAGAAACACGTGTCCGGAGATACGGCATTCGCCGCACCAACTTATGGTGAAAAACTTTCTACAACGTTACAGCACTTGCTGCACCCATTTTTGGTGAAAGACTTTTTGAAATATTATTCAAATTAATTCTAATGACTGCATTCATCATGATGCTTTGGGGCTATTCGAGCTGAAATGTAAGACAGGGTGCTCCTTTTTGGATTGTGTATTTAACGACTACAATGAGTCTTTGAGCTGAGGAGCTCTGGTGAAGCACCTGTGCGCCTACTGAGTGGTACAAAAACCTGAGAATACGTTTAGGCGGCATTTCAAGCAACCCCGTCTGCCACACTTTGCTCTCCGCTGATGACGGCCGAAAGCCAGAAACACATGTCTGCAGATACTGCATTCGCCGCACCAACTTATGGTGAAAAACTTTCTACAAAGTTACAGCACTTGCTGCACCCATTTTTGGTGAAAGACTTTTTGAAATATTATTCAAATTCATTCTATTGACTGCATTCATCATGATGCTTTGGGGCTATTCGAGCTGAAATGTAAGACAGGGTGCTCCCTTTTTGGATTGTGTATTTAACGGCTCCCGTGAGCCTTTGAGCTGACGAGCTCTGGTGAAGCACCTGTGCGCCTACTGAGTGGTACAAAAACCTGAGAATACATTTAGGTGCCATTTCATGCAACCCTGTCTGCTACACTCTGCTCTCCGCTGATGACGGCCGAAAGCCAGAAACACGCGTCCGGAGATACGGCATTCGCCGCACCAACTTATGGTGAAAAACTTTCTACAACGTTACAGCACTTGCAGCACCCATTTTTGGTGAAAGACTTTTTGAAATATTATTCATATTCATTCTAATGACTGCATTCATCATGATGTTTTGGGGCTATTTGAGCTGAAATGTAAGACAGGGTGCTCCCTTTTTGGATTGTGTATTTAACGGCTCCCGTGAGCCTTTGAGCTGAGGAGCTCTGGTGAAGCACCTGTGCGCCTACTGAGTGGTACAAAAACCTGAGAATACGTTTAGACGGCATTTCAAGCAAGCCCGTCTGCCACACTTTGCTCTCCGCTGATGACGGCCGAAAGCCAGAAACACGTGTCCGGAGATACAGCATTCGCCGCACCAACTTATGGTGAAAAACTTTCTACAAAGTTACAGCACTTGCTGCACCCATTTTTGGTGAAAGACTTTTTGAAATATTATTCAAATTCATTCTATTGACTGCATTCATCATGATGCTTTGGGGCCATTCGAGCTGAAATGTAAGACAGGGTGCTCCCTTTTTGGATTGTGTATTTAATGGCTCCCGTGAGCCTTTGAGCTGACGAGCTCTGGTGAAGCACCTGTGCGCCTACTGAGTGGTACAAAAACCTGAGAATACGTTTAGGCGGCATTTCAAGCAACCCCGTCTGACACACTTTGCTCTCCACTGATGTCGGCCGAAAGCCGGAAACACGTGTCCGGAGATACGGCATTCACCGCACCAACTTATGGTGAAAAACTTTTTACAACGTTACAGCACTTGCCGCACCCATTTTTGGTGAAAGACTTTTTGAAATATTATTCAAATTCATTCTAATGACTGCATTCATCATGAAGCTTTGGGGCTATTCGACCTGAAATGTAAGACAGGGTGCTCCCTTTTTGGATTGTGTATTTAACGGCTCCCGTGTGCCTTTGAGCTGACGAGCTCTGGTGAA
The DNA here is from genome assembly GCF_031143425.1 of Pleurodeles waltl. NCBI lineage: Eukaryota > Metazoa > Chordata > Amphibia > Caudata > Salamandridae > Pleurodeles > Pleurodeles waltl. Next base: position 609,028,915 of record NC_090436.1, on the reverse strand, counting down.
GCACCTGTGCGCCTACTGAGTGGTACAAAAACCTGAGAATACGTTTAGGCGGCATTTCAAGCAACCCCGTCTGCCACACTTTGCTCTCCACTGATGACGGCCGAAAGCCGGAAACACGTGTCCGGAAATACGGCATTTACCGCACTAACTTATGGTGAAAAACTTTCTACAACGTTACAGCACTTGCTGCATCCATTTTTAGTGAAAGACTTTTTGAAATATTATTCAAATTCATTCTAATGACTGCATTCATCATGATGCTTTGGGGCTATTCGAGCTGAAATGTAAGACAGGGTGCTCCCTTTTTGGATTGTGTATTTAACGACTACAATGAGTCTTTGAGCTGAGGAGCTCTGGTGAAGCACCTGTGCGCCTACTGAGTGGTACAAAAACCTGAGAATACGTTTAGGCGGCATTTCAAGCAACCCCGTCTGCCACACTTTGCTCTCCGCTGATGACGGCCGAAAGCCAGAAACACATGTCTGCAGATACTGCATTCGCCGCACCAACTTATGGTTAAAAACTTTCTACAACGTTACAGCACTTGCTGCACCCATTTTTGGTGAAAGACTTTTTGAAATATTATTCATATTCATTCTAATGACTGCATTCATCATGATGCTTTGGGGCTATTTGAGCTGAAATGTAAGACAGGGTGCTCCCTTTTTGGATTGTGTATTTAACGGCTCCCGTGAGCCTTTGAGCTGACCAGCTCTGGTGAAGCACCTGTGCGCCTACTGAGTGGTGCAAAAACCTGAGAATACATTTAGGTGGCATTTCATGCAACCCTGTCTGCCACACTCTGCTCTCCGCTGATGACGTCTGAAAGCCAGAAACACGTGTCCGGAGATACGGCATTCGCCGCACCAACTTATGGTGAAAAACTTTCTACAACGTTACAGCACTTGCTGCACCCATTTTTGGTGAAAGACTTTTTGAAATATTATTCATATTCATTCTAATGACTGCATTCATCATGATGCTTTGGGGCTATTTGAGCTGAAATGTAAGACAGGGTGCTCCCTTTTTGGATTGTGTATTTAACGGCTCCCGTGAGCCTTTGAGCTGAGGAGCTCTGGTGAAGCACCTGTGCGCCTACTGAGTGGTACAAAAACCTGAGAATACGTTTAGGCAGCATTTCAAGCAACCCCGTCTGCCACACTTTGCTCTCCACTGATGACGGCTGAAAGCCAGAAACACGTGTCCGGAGATACGGCATTCGCCGCACCAACTTATGGTGAAAAACTTTCTACAACGTTACAGCACTTGCCGCACCCATTTTTGGTGAAAGACTTTTAAAAATATTATTCAAATTCATTCTAATGACGGCATTCATCATGATGCTTTGGGGCTATTTGAGCTGAAATCTAAGACAGGGTGCTCCCTTTTTGGATTGTGTATTTAACGACTACCCTGAGTCTTTGAGCTGAGGAGCTCTGGTGAAGCACCTGTACGCCTTCTGAGTGGTACAAAAGCCTGAGAATACGTTTAGGCGGCATTTCAAGCAACCCCGTCTGCCACACTTTGCTCTCCGCTGATGATGGCCGAAAGTCAGAAACACGTGTCCGGAGATACAGCATTCGCCGCACCAACTTATGGTGAAAAACTTTCTACAACGTTACAGCAGTTGCTGCAGCCATTTTTGGTGAAAGACTTTTTGAAATATTATTCAAATTCATTCTAATGACTGCATTCATCATGATGCTTTGGGGCTATTCGATCTGAAATGTAAGACATAGTGCTCCCTTTTTGGATTGTGTATTTAACGGCTCCCGTGAGCCTTTGAGCTGACGAGCTCTGGTGAAGCACCTGTGAGCCTACTGAGTGGTACAAAAACCTGAGAATACATTTAGGCGGCATTTCATGCAACCCCGTCTGCCACACTTTCCTCTCCGCTGATGACGGCTGAAAGCCAGAAACACGTGTCCGGAGATACGGCATTCGCCGCACCAACTTATGGTGAAAAACTTTCTACAACGTTACAGCACTTGCCGCACCCATTTTTGGTGAAAGACTTTTAAAAATATTATTCAAATTCATTCTAATGACGGCATTCATCATGATGCTTTGGGGCTATTTGAGCTGAAATCTAAGACAGGGTGCTCCCTTTTTGGATTGTGTATTTAACGACTACCCTGAGTCTTTGAGCTGAGGAGCTCTGGTGAAGCACCTGTGCGCCTACTGAGTGGTACAAAAACCTGAGAATACGTTTAGGCGGCATTTCAAGCAACCCCGTCTGCCACACTTTGCTCTCCGCTGATGACGGCCGAAAGCCAGAAACACGTGTCCGGAGATACAGCATTCGCCGCACCAACTTATGGTGAAAAACGTTCTACAACGTTACAGCACTTGCTGCACCCATTTTTGGTGAAAGACTTTTTGAAATATTATTCAAATTCATTCTAATGACTGCATTCATCATGATGCTTTGGGGCTATTCGAGCTGAAATGTAAGACATAGTGCTCCCTTTTTGGATTCTGTATTTAACGACTCCCGTGAGCATTTGAGCTGACGAGCTCTGGTGAAGCACCTGTGAGCCTACTGAGTGGTACAAAAACCTGAGAATACATTTAGGCGGCATTTCATGCAACCCCGTCTGCCACACTTTCCTCTCCGCTGATGACGGCTGAAAGCCAGAAACACGTGTCCGGAGATACGGCATTCGCCGCACCTACTTATGGTGAAAAACTTTCTACAACGTTACAGCACTTGCTGCACCCATTTTTGGTGAAAGACTTTTTGAAATATTATTCAAATTCATTCTAATGACTGCATTCATCATGATGCTTTGGGGCTATTCGAGCTGAAATGTAAGACAGGGTGCTCCCTTTTTGGATTGTGTATTTAACGACTACAATGAGTCTTTGAGCTGAGGAGCTCTGGTGAAGCACCTGTGCGCCTACTGAGTGGTACAAAAACCTGAGAATACGTTTAGGCGGCATTTCAAGCAACCCCGTCTGCCACACTTTGCTCTCCGCTGATGACGGCCGAAAGCCAGAAACACATGTCTGCAGATACTGCATTCGCCGCACCAACTTATGGTGAAAAACTTTCTACAAAGTTACAGCACTTGCTGCACCCATTTTTGGTGAAAGACTTTTTGAAATATTATTCAAATTCATTCTATTGACTGCATTCATCATGATGCTTTGGGGCTATTCGAGCTGAAATGTAAGACAGGGTGCTCCCTTTTTGGATTGTGTATTTAACGGCTCCCGTGAGCCTTTGAGCTGACGAGCTCTGGTGAAGCACCTGTGCGCCTACTGAGTGGTACAAAAACCTGAGAATACATTTAGGTGCCATTTCATGCAACCCTGTCTGCCACACTCTGCTCTCCGCTGATGACGGCCGAAAGCCAGAAACACGCGTCCGGAGATATGGCATTCGCCGCACCAACTTATGGTGAAAAACTTTCTACAACGTTACAGCACTTGCTGCACCCATTTTTGGTGAAAGACTTTTTGAAATATTATTCATATTCATTCTAATGACTGCATTCATCATGATGCTTTGGGGCTATTTGAGCTGAAATGTAAGACAGGGTGCTCCCTTTTTGGATTGTGTATTTAACGGCTCCCGTGAGCGTTTGAGCTGAGGAGCTCTGGTGAAGCACCTGTGCGCCTACTGAGTGGTACAAAAACCTGAGAATACGTTTAGACGGCATTTCAAGCAAGCCCGTCTGCCACACTTTGCTCTCCGCTGATGACGGCCGAAAGCCAGAAACACGTGTCCGGAGATACAGCATTCGCCGCACCAACTTATGGTGAAAAACTTTCTACAAAGTTACAGCACTTGCTGCACCCATTTTTGGTGAAAGACTTTTTGAAATATTATTCAAATTCATTCTATTGACTGCATTCATCATGATGCTTTGGGGCCATTCGAGCTGAAATGTAAGACAGGGTGCTCCCTTTTTGGATTGTGTATTTAATGGCTCCCGTGAGCCTTTGAGCTGACGAGCTCTGGTGAAGCACCTGTGCGCCTACTGAGTGGTACAAAAACCTGAGAATACGTTTAGGCGGCATTTCAAGCAACCCCGTCTGCCACACTTTGCTCTCTACTGATGTCGGGCGAAAGCCGGAAACACGTGTCCGGAGATACGGCATTCACCGCACCAACTTATGGTGAAAAACTTTTTACAACGTTACAGCACTTGCCGCACCCATTTTTGGTGAAAGACTTTTTGAAATATTATTCAAATTCATTCTAATGACTGCATTCATCATGAAGCTTTGGGGCTATTCGACCTGAAATGTAAGACAGGGTGCTCCCTTTTTGGATTGTGTATTTAACGGCTCCCGTGTGCCTTTGAGCTGACGAGCTCTGGTGAAGCACCTGTGCGCCTACTGAGTGGTACAAAAACCTGAGAATACGTTTAGGCGGCATTTCAAGCAACCCCGTCTGCCACACTTTGCTCTCCACTGATGACGGCCGAAAGCCGGAAACACGTGTCCGGAAATACGGCATTTACCGCACTAACTTATGGTGAAAAACTTTCTACAACGTTACATCACTTGCTGCACCCATTTTTAGTGAAAGACTTTTTGAAATATTATTCAAATTCATTCTATTGAATGCATTCATCATGATGCTTTGGGGCTATTCGAGCTGAAATGTAAGACAGGGTGCTCCCTTTTTGGATTGTGTATTTAACGACTACAATGAGTCTTTGAGCTGAGGAGCTCTGGTGAAGCACCTGTGCGCCTACTGAGTGGTACAAAAACCTGAGAATACGTTTAGGCGGCATTTCAAGCAACCCCGTCTGCCACACTTTGCTCTCCGCTGATGACGGCCGAAAGCCAGAAACACATGTCTGCAGATACTGCATTCGCCGCACCAACTTATGGTTAAAAACTTTCTACAACGTTACAGCACTTGCTGCACCCATTTTTGGTGAAAGACTTTTTGAAATATTATTCATATTCATTCTAATGACTGCATTCATCATGATGCTTTGGGGCTATTTGAGCTGAAATGTAAGACAGGGTGCTCCCTTTTTGGATTGTGTATTTAACGGCTCCCGTGAGCCTTTGAGCTGACCAGCTCTGGTGAAGCACCTGTGCGCCTACTGAGTGGTGCAAAAACCTGAGAATACATTTAGGTGGCATTTCATGCAACCCTGTCTGCCACACTCTGCTCTCGGCTGATGACGTCTGAAAGCCAGAAACACGTGTCCGGAGATACGGCATTCGCCGCACCAACTTATGGTGAAAAACTTTCTACAACGTTACAGCACTTGCTGCACCCATTTTTGGTGAAAGACTTTTTGAAATATTATTCATATTCATTCTAATGACTGCATTCATCATGATGCTTTGGGGCTATTTGAGCTGAAATGTAAGACAGGGTGCTCCCTTTTTGGATTGTGTATTTAACGGCTCCCGTGAGCCTTTGAGCTGAGGAGCTCTGGTGAAGCACCTGTGCGCCTACTGAGTGGTACAAAAACCTGAGAATACGTTTAGGCAGCATTTCAAGCAACCCCGTCTGCCACACTTTGCTCTCCACTGATGACGGCTGAAAGCCAGAAACACGTGTCCGGAGATACGGCATTCGCCGCACCAACTTATGGTGAAAAACTTTCTACAACGTTACAGCACTTGCCGCACCCATTTTTGGTGAAAGACTTTAAAAAATATTATTCAAATTCATTCTAATGACGGCATTCATCGTGATGCTTTGGGGCTATTTGAGCTGAAATCTAAGACAGGGTGCTCCCTTTTTAGATTGTGTATTTAACGACTACCCTGAGTCTTTGAGCTGAGGAGCTCTGGTGAAGCACCTGTACGCCTACTGAGTGGTACAAAAACCTGAGAATACGTTTAGGCGGCATTTCAAGCAACCCCGTCTGCCACACTTTGCTCTCCGCTGATGATGGCCGAAAGTCAGAAACACGTGTCCGGAGATACAGCATTCGCCGCACCAACTTATGGTGAAAAACTTTCTACAACGTTACAGCAGTTGCTGCACCCATTTTTGGTGAAAGACTTTTTGAAATATTATTCAAATTAATTCTAATGACTGCATTCATCATGATGCTTTGGGGCTATTCGATCTGAAATGTAAGACATAGTGCTCCCTTTTTGGATTGTGTATTTAACGGCTCCCGTGAGCCTTTGAGCTGACGAGCTCTGGTGAAGCACCTGTGAGCCTACTGAGTGGTACAAAAACCTGAGAATACATTTAGGCGGCATTTCATGCAACCCCGTCTGCCACACTTTCCTCTCCGCTGATGACGGCTGAAAGCCAGAAACACGTGTCCGGAGATACGGCATTCGCCGCACCAACTTATGGTGAAAAACTTTCTACAACGTTACAGCACTTGCCGCACCCATTTTTGGTGAAAGACTTTTAAAAATATTATTCAAATTCATTCTAATGACGGCATTCATCATGATGCTTTGGGGCTATTTGAGCTGAAATCTAAGACAGGGTGCTCCCTTTTTGGAATGTGTATTTAACGACTACCCTGAGTCTTTGAGCTGAGGAGCTCTGGTGAAGCACCAGTGCGCCTACTGAGTGGTACAAAAACCTGAGAATACGTTTAGGCGGCATTTCAAGCAACCCCGACTGCCACACTTTGCTCTCCGCTGATGACGGCCGAAAGCCAGAAACACGTGTCCGGAGATACAGCATTCGCCGCACCAACTTATGGTGAAAAACGTTCTACAACGTTACAGCACTTGCTGCACCCATTTTTGGTGAAAGACTTTTTGAAATATTATTCAAATTCATTCTAATGACTGCATTCATCATGATGCTTTGGGGCTATTCGAGCTGAAATGTAAGACATAGTGCTCCCTTTTTGGATTCTGTATTTAACGGCTCCCGTGAGCATTTGAGCTGACGAGCTCTGGTGAAGCACCTGTGAGCCTACTGAGTGGTACAAAAACCTGAGAATACATTTAGGCGGCATTTCATGCAACCCCGTCTGCCACACTTTCCTCTCCGCTGATGACGGCTGAAAGCCAGAAACACGTGTCCGGAGATACGGCATTCGCCGCACCAACTTATGGTGAAAAACTTTCTACAACGTTACAGCACTTGCTGCACCCATTTTTGGTGAAAGACTTTTTGAAATATTATTCAAATTCATTCTAATGACTGCATTCATCATGATGCTTTGGGGCTATTCGAGCTGAAATGTAAGACAGGGTGCTCCCTTTTTGGATTGTGTATTTAACGACTACAATGAGTCTTTGAGCTGAGGAGCTCTGGTGAAGCACCTGTGCGCCTACTGAGTGGTACAAAAACCTGAGAATACGTTTAGGCGGCATTTCAAGCAACCCCGTCTGCCACACTTTGCTCTCCGCTGATGACGGCCGAAAGCCAGAAACACGTGTCTGCAGATACCGCATTCGCCGCACCAACTTATGGTGAAAAACTTTCTACAAAGTTACAGCACTTGCTGCACCCATTTTTGGTGAAAGACTTTTTGAAATATTATTCAAATTCATTCTATTGACTGCATTCATCATGATGCTTTGGGGCTATTCGAGCTGAAATGTAAGACAGGGTGCTCCCTTTTTGGATTGTGTATTTAACGGCTCCCGTGAGCCTTTGAGCTGACGAGCTCTGGTGAAGCACCTGTGCGCCTACTGAGTGGTACAAAAACCTGAGAATACATTTAGGTGCCATTTCATGCAACCCTGTCTGCCACACTCTGCTCTCCGCTGATGACGGCCGAAAGCCAGAAACACGCGTCCGGAGATACGGCATTCGCCGCACAAACTTATGGTGAAAAACTTTCTACAACGTTACAGCACTTGCTGCACCCATTTTTGGTGAAAGACTTTTTGAAATATTATTCATATTCATTCTAATGACTGCATTCATCATGATGCTTTGGGGCTATTTGAGCTGAAATGTAAGACAGGGTGCTCCCTTTTTGGATTGTGTATTTAACGGCTCCCGTGAGCCTTTGAGCTGAGGAGCTCTGGTGAAGCACCTGTGCGCCTACTGAGTGGTACAAAAACGTGAGAATACGTTTAGACGGCATTTCAAGCAAGCCCGTCTGCCACACTTTGCTCTCCGCTGATGACGGCCGAAAGCCAGAAACACGTGTCCGGAGATACAGCATTCGCCGCACCAACTTATGGTGAAAAACTTTCTACAAAGTTACAGCACTTGCTGCACCCATTTTTGGTGAAAGACTTTTTGAAATATTATTCAAATTCATTCTAATGACTGCATTCATCATGAAGCTTTGGGGCTATTCGACCTGAAATGTAAGACAGGGTGCTCCCTTTTTGGATTGTGTATTTAACGGCTCCCGTGTGCCTTTGAGCTGACGAGCTCTGGTGAAGCACCTGTGCGCCTACTGAGTGGTACAAAAACCTGAGAATACGTTTAGGCGGCATTTCAAGCAACCCCGTCTGCCACACTTTGCTCTCCACTGATGACGGCCGAAAGCCGGAAACACGTGTCCGGAAATACGGCATTTACCGCACTAACTTATGGTGAAAAACTTTCTACAACGTTACAGCACTTGCTGCACCCATTTTTAGTGAAAGACTTTTTGAAATATTATTCAAATTCATTCTATTGAATGCATTCATCATGATGCTTTGGGGCTATTCGAGCTGAAATGTAAGACAGGGTGCTCTCTTTTTGGATTGTGTATTTAATGGCTCCCGTGAGCCTTTGAGCTGAGGAGCTCTGGTGAAGCACCTGTGCGCCTACTGAGTGGTACAAAAACCTGAGAATACATTTAGGTGGCATTTCATGCAACCCTGTCTGCCACACTCTGCTCTCCGCTGATGACGTCCGAAAGCCAGAAACACGTGTCCGGAGATACGGCATTCGCCGCACCAACTTATGGTGAAAAACTTTCTACAACGTTACAGCACTTGCTGCACCCATTTTTGGTGAAAGACTTTTTGAAATATTATTCATATTCATTCTAATGACTGCATTCATCATGATGCTTTGGGGCTATTTGAGCTGAAATGTAAGACAGGGTACTCCCTTTTTGGATTGTGTATTTAACGGCTCCCGTGAGCCTTTGAGCTGACCAGCTCTGGTGAAGCACCTGTGCGCCTACTGAGTGGTGCAAAAACCTGAGAATACATTTAGGTGGCATTTCATGCAACCCTGTCTGCCACACTCTGCTCTCCGCTGATGACGTCTTAAAGCCAGAAACACGTGTCCGGAGATACGGCATTCGCCGCACCAACTTATGGTGAAAAACTTTCTACAACGTTACAGCACTTGCTGCACCCATTTTTGGTGAAAGACTTTTTGAAATATTATTCATATTCATTCTAATGACTGCATTCATCATGATGCTTTGGGGCTATTTGAGCTGAAATGTAAGACAGGGTGCTCCCTTTTTGGATTGTGTATTTAATGGCTCCCGTCAGCCTTTGAGCTGACGAGCTCTGGTGAAGCACCTGTGCGCCTACTGAGTGGTACAAAAACCTGAGAATACGTTTAGGCGGCATTTCAAGCAACCCCGTCTGCCACACTTTGCTCTCCACTGATGTCGGCCGAAAGCCGGAAACACGTGTCCGGAGATACGGCATTCACCGCACCAACTTATGGTGAAAAACTTTCTACAACGTTACAGCACTTGCCGCACCCATTTTTGGTGAAAGACTTTTAAAAATATTATTCAAATTCATTCTAATGACGGCATTCATCATGATGCTTTGGGGCTATTTGAGCTGAAATCTAAGACAGGGTGCTCCCTTTTTGGATTGTGTATTTAACGACTACCCTGAGTCTTTGAGCTGAGGAGCTCTGGTGAAGCACCTGTGCGCCTACTGAGTGGTACAAAAACCTGAGAATACGTTTAGGCGGCATTTCAAGCAACCCCGTCTGCCACACTTTGCTCTCCGCTGATGACGGCCGAAAGCCAGAAACACGTGTCCGGAGATACAGCATTCGCCGCACCAACTTATGGTGAAAAACGTTCTACAACGTTACAGCACTTGCTGCACCCATTTTTGGTGAAAGACTTTTTGAAATATTATTCAAATTCATTCTAATGACTGCATTCATCATGATGCTTTGGGGCTATTCGAGCTGAAATGTAAGACATAGTGCTCCCTTTTTGGATTCTGTATTTAACGGCTCCCGTGATCATTTGAGCTGACGAGCTCTGGTGAAGCACCTGTGAGCCTACTGAGTGGTACAAAAACCTGAGAATACATTTAGGCGGCATTTCATGCAACCCCGTCTGCCACACTTTCCTCTCCGCTGATGACGGCTGAAAGCCAGAAACACGTGTCCGGAGATACGGCATTCGCCGCACCAACTTATGGTGAAAAACTTTCTACAACGTTACAGCACTTGCTGCACCCATTTTTGGTGAAAGACTTTTTGAAATATTATTCAAATTCATTCTAATGACTGCATTCATCATGATGCTTTGGGGCTATTCGAGCTGAAATGTAAGACAGGGTGCTCCCTTTTTGGATTGTGTATTTAACGACTACAATGAGTCTTTGAGCTGAGGAGCTCTGGTGAAGCACCTGTGCGCCTACTGAGTGGTACAAAAACCTGAGAATACGTTTAGGCGGCATTTCAAGCAACCCCGTCTGCCACACTTTGCTCTCCGCTGATGACGGCCGAAAGCCAGAAACACGTGTCTGCAGATACTGCATTCGCCGCACCAACTTATGGTGAAAAACTTTCTACAAAGTTACAGCACTTGCTGCACCCATTTTTGGTGAAAGACTTTTTGAAATATTATTCAAATTCATTCTATTGACTGCATTCATCATGATGCTTTGGGGCTATTCGAGCTGAAATGTAAGACAGGGTGCTCCCTTTTTGGATTGTGTATTTAACGGCTCCCGTGAGCCTTTGAGCTGACGAGCTCTGGTGAAGCACCTGTGCGCCTACTGAGTGGTACAAAAACCTGAGAATACATTTAGGTGCCATTTCATGCAACCCTGTCTGCCACACTCTGCTCTCCGCTGATGACGGCCGAAAGCCAGAAACACGCGTCCGGAGATACGGCATTCGCCGCACAAACTTATGGTGAAAAACTTTCTACAACGTTACAGCACTTGCTGCACCCATTTTTGGTGAAAGACTTTTTGAAATATTATTCATATTCATTCTAATGACTGCATTCATCATGATGCTTTGGAGCTATTTGAGCTGAAATGTAAGACAGGGTGCTCCCTTTTTGGATTGTGTATTTAACGGCTCCCGTGAGCCTTTGAGCTGAGGAGCTCTGGTGAAGCACCTGTGCGCCTACTGAGTGGTACAAAAACGTGAGAATACGTTTAGACGGCATTTCAAGCAAGCCCGTCTGCCACACTTTGCTCTCCGCTGATGACGGCCGAAAGCCAGAAACACGTGTCCGGAGATACAGCATTCGCCGCACCAACTTATGGTGAAAAACTTTCTACAAAGTTACAGCACTTGCTGCACCCATTTTTGGTGAAAGACTTTTTGAAATATTATTCAAATTCATTCTAATGACTGCATTCATCATGAAGCTTTGGGGCTATTCGACCTGAAATGTAAGACAGGGTGCTCCCTTTTTGGATTGTGTATTTAACGGCTCCCGTGTGCCTTTGAGCTGACGAGCTCTGGTGAAGCACCTGTGCGCCTACTGAGTGGTTCAAAAACCTGAGAATACGTTTAGGCGGCATTTCAAGCAACCCCGTCTGCCACACTTTGCTCTCCACTGATGACGGCCGAAAGCCGGAAACACGTGTCCGGAAATACGGCATTTACCGCACTAACTTATGGTGAAAAACTTTCTACAACGTTACAGCACTTGCTGCACCCATTTTTAGTGAAAGACTTTTTGAAATATTATTCAAATTCATTCTATTGAATGCATTCATCATGATGCTTTGGGGCTATTTGAGCTGAAATGTAAGACAGGGTGCTCCCTTTTTGGATTGTGTATTTAACGGCTCCCGTGAGCCTTTGAGCTGACCAGCTCTGGTGAAGCACCTGTGCGCCTACTGAGTGGTGCAAAAACCTGAGAATACATTTAGGTGGCATTTCATGCAACCCTGTCTGCCACACTTTCCTCTCCGCTGATGACGGCTGAAAGCCAGAAACACGTGTCCGGAGATACGGCATTCGCCGCACCAACTTATGGTGAAAAACTTTCTACAACGTTACAGCACTTGCTGCACCCATTTTTGGTGAAAGACTTTTTGAAATATTATTCAAATTCATTCTAATGACTGCATTCATCATGATGCTTTGGGGCTATTCGAGCTGAAATGTAAGACAGGGTGCTCCCTTTTTGGATTGTGTATTTAACGACTACAATGAGTCTTTGAGCTGAGGAGCTCTGGTGAAGCACCTGTGCGCCTACTGAGTGGTACAAAAACCTGAGAATACGTTTAGGCGGCATTTCAAGCAACCCCGTCTGCCACACTTTGCTGTCCGCTGATGACGGCCGAAAGCCAGAAACACATGTCTGCAGATACTGCATTCGCCGCACCAACTTATGGTGAAAAACTTTCTACAAAGTTACAGCACTTGCTGCACCCATTTTTGGTGAAAGACTTTTTGAAATATTATTCAAATTCATTCTATTGACTGCATTCATCATGATGCTTTGGGGCTATTCGAGCTGAAATGTAAGACAGGGTGCTCCCTTTTTGGATTGTGTATTTAACGGCTCCCGTGAGCCTTTGAGCTGACGAGCTCTGGTGAAGCACCTGTGCGCCTACTGAGTGGTACAAAAACCTGAGAATACATTTAGGTGCCATTTCATGCAACCCTGTCTGCCACACTCTGCTCTCCGCTGATGACGGCCGAAAGCCAGAAACACGCGTCCGGAGATACTGCATTCGCCGCACCAACTTATGGTGAAAAACTTTCTACAACGTTACAGCCCTTGCTGCACCCATTTTTGGTGAAAGACTTTTTGAAATATTATTCATATTCATTCTAATGACTGCATTCATCATGATGCTTTGGGGCTATTTGAGCTGAAATGTAAGACAGGGTGCTCCCTTTTTGGATTGTGTATTTAACGGCTCCCGTGAGCCTTTGAGCTGAGGAGCTCTGGTGAAGCACCTGTGCGCCTACTGAGTGGTACAAAAACCTGAGAATACGTTTAGACGGCATTTCAAGCAAGCCCGTCTGCCACACTTTGCTCTCCGCTGATGACGGCCGAAAGCCAGAAACACGTGTCCGGAGATACAGCATTCGCCGCACCAACTTATGGTGAAAAACTTTCTACAAAGTTACAGCACTTGCTGCACCCATTTTTGGTGAAAGACTTTTTGAAATATTATTCAAATTCATTCTATTGACTGCATTCATCATGATGCTTTGGGGCCATTCGAGCTGAAATGTAAGACAGGGTGCTCCCTTTTTGGATTGTGTATTTAATGGCTCCCGTGAGCCTTTGAGCTGACGAGCTCTGGTGAAGCACCTGTGCGCCTACTGAGTGGTACAAAAACCTGAGAATACGTTTAGGCGGCATTTCAAGCAACCCCGTCTGCCACACTTTGCTCTCCACTGATGTCGGCCGAAAACCGGAAACACGTGTCCGGAGATACGGCATTCACCGCACCAACTTATGGTGAAAAACTTTTTACAACGTTACAGCACTTGCCGCACCCATTTTTGGTGAAAGACTTTTTGAAATATTATTCAAATTCATTCTAATGACTGCATTCATCATGAAGCTTTGGGGCTATTTGACCTGAAATGTAAGACAGGGTGATCCCTTTTTGGATTGTGTATTTAACAGCTCCCGTGTGCCTTTGAGCTGACGAGCTCTGGTGAAGCACCTGTGCGCCTACTGAGTGGTACAAAAACCTGAGAATACGTTTAGGCGGCATTCCAAGCAACCCCGTCTGCCACACTTTGCTCTCCACTGATGACGGCCGAAAGCCGGAAACACGTGTCCAGAAATACGGCATTTACCGCACTAACTTATGGTGAAAAACTTTCTACAACGTTACAGCACTTGCTGCACCCATTTTTAGTGAAAGACTTTTTGAAATATTATTCAAATTCATTCTAATGACTGCATTCATCATGATGCTTTGGGGCTATTCGAGCTGAAATGTAAGACATAGTGCTCCCTTTTTGGATTCTGTATTTAACGGCTCCCGTGATCATTTGAGCTGACGAGCTCTGGTGAAGCACCTGTGAGCCTTCTGAGTGGTACAAAAACCTGAGAATACATTTAGGCGGCATTTCATTCAACCCCGTCTGCCACACTTTCCTCTCCGCTGATGACGGCTGAAAGCCAGAAACACGTGTCCGGAGATACGGCATTCGCCGCACCAACTTATGGTGAAAAACTTTCTACAACGTTACAGCACTTGCTGCACCCATTTTTGGTGAAAGACTTTTTGAAATATTATTCAAATTCATTCTAATGACTGCATTCATCATGATGCTTTGGGGCTATTCGATCTGAAATGTAAGACATAGTGCTCCCTTTTTGGATTGTGTATTTAACGGCTCCCGTGAGCCTTTGAGCTGACGAGCTCTGGTGAAGCACCTGTGAGCCTACTGAGTGGTACAAAAACCTGAGAATACATTTAGGCGGCATTTCATGCAACCCCGTCTGCCACACTTTCCTCTCCGCTGATGACGGCTGAAAGCCAGAAACACGTGTCCGGAGATACGGCATTCGCCGCACCAACTTATGGTGAAAAACTTTCTACAACGTTACAGCACTTGCCGCACCCATTTTTGGTGAAAGACTTTTAAAAATATTATTCAAATTCATTCTAATGACGGCATTCATCATGATGCTTTGGGGCTATTTGAGCTGAAATCTAAGACAGGGTGCTCCCTTTTTGGAATGTGTATTTAACGACTACCCTGAGTCTTTGAGCTGAGGAGCTCTGGTGAAGCACCAGTGCGCCTACTGAGTGGTACAAAAACCTGAGAATACGTTTAGGCGGCATTTCAAGCAACCCCGACTGCCACACTTTGCTCTCCGCTGATGACGGCCGAAAGCCAGAAACACGTGTCCGGAGATACAGCATTCGCCGCACCAACTTATGGTGAAAAACGTTCTACAACGTTACAGCACTTGCTGCACCCATTTTTGGTGAAAGACTTTTTGAAATATTATTCAAATTCATTCTAATGACTGCATTCATCATGATGCTTTGGGGCTATTCGAGCTGAAATGTAAGACATAGTGCTCCCTTTTTGGATTCTGTATTTAACGGCTCCCGTGAGCATTTGAGCTGACGAGCTCTGGTGAAGCACCTGTGAGCCTACTGAGTGGTACAAAAACCTGAGAATACATTTAGGCGGCATTTCATGCAACCCCGTCTGCCACACTTTCCTCTCCGCTGATGACGGCTGAAAGCCAGAAACACGTGTCCGGAGATACGGCATTCGCCGCACCAACTTATGGTGAAAAACTTTCTACAACGTTACAGCACTTGCTGCACCCATTTTTGGTGAAAGACTTTTTGAAATATTATTCAAATTCATTCTAATGACTGCATTCATCATGATGCTTTGGGGCTATTCGAGCTGAAATGTAAGACAGGGTGCTCCCTTTTTGGATTGTGTATTTAACGACTACAATGAGTCTTTGAGCTGAGGAGCTCTGGTGAAGCACCTGTGCGCCTACTGAGTGGTACAAAAACCTGAGAATACGTTTAGGCGGCATTTCAAGCAACCCCGTCTGCCACACTTTGCTCTCCGCTGATGACGGCCGAAAGCCAGAAACACGTGTCTGCAGATACCGCATTCGCCGCACCAACTTATGGTGAAAAACTTTCTACAAAGTTACAGCACTTGCTGCACCCATTTTTGGTGAAAGACTTTTTGAAATATTATTCAAATTCATTCTATTGACTGCATTCATCATGATGCTTTGGGGCTATTCGAGCTGAAATGTAAGACAGGGTGCTCCCTTTTTGGATTGTGTATTTAACGGCTCCCGTGAGCCTTTGAGCTGACGAGCTCTGGTGAAGCACCTGTGCGCCTACTGAGTGGTACAAAAACCTGAGAATACATTTAGGTGCCATTTCATGCAACCCTGTCTGCCACACTCTGCTCTCCGCTGATGACGGCCGAAAGCCAGAAACACGCGTCCGGAGATACGGCATTCGCCGCACAAACTTATGGTGAAAAACTTTCTACAACGTTACAGCACTTGCTGCACCCATTTTTGGTGAAAGACTTTTTGAAATATTATTCATATTCATTCTAATGACTGCATTCATCATGATGCTTTGGGGCTATTTGAGCTGAAATGTAAGACAGGGTGCTCCCTTTTTGGATTGTGTATTTAACGGCTCCCGTGAGCCTTTGAGCTGAGGAGCTCTGGTGAAGCACCTGTGCGCCTACTGAGTGGTACAAAAACGTGAGAATACGTTTAGACGGCATTTCAAGCAAGCCCGTCTGCCACACTTTGCTCTCCGCTGATGACGGCCGAAAGCCAGAAACACGTGTCCGGAGATACAGCATTCGCCGCACCAACTTATGGTGAAAAACTTTCTACAAAGTTACAGCACTTGCTGCACCCATTTTTGGTGAAAGACTTTTTGAAATATTATTCAAATTCATTCTAATGACTGCATTCATCATGAAGCTTTGGGGCTATTCGACCTGAAATGTAAGACAGGGTGCTCCCTTTTTGGATTGTGTATTTAACGGCTCCCGTGTGCCTTTGAGCTGACGAGCTCTGGTGAAGCACCTGTGCGCCTACTGAGTGGTACAAAAACCTGAGAATACGTTTAGGCGGCATTTCAAGCAACCCCGTCTGCCACACTTTGCTCTCCACTGATGACGGCCGAAAGCCGGAAACACGTGTCCGGAAATACGGCATTTACCGCACTAACTTATGGTGAAAAACTTTCTACAACGTTACAGCACTTGCTGCACCCATTTTTAGTGAAAGACTTTTTGAAATATTATTCAAATTCATTCTATTGAATGCATTCATCATGATGCTTTGGGGCTATTCGAGCTGAAATGTAAGACAGGGTGCTCTCTTTTTGGATTGTGTATTTAATGGCTCCCGTGAGCCTTTGAGCTGAGGAGCTCTGGTGAAGCACCTGTGCGCCTACTGAGTGGTACAAAAACCTGAGAATACATTTAGGTGGCATTTCATGCAACCCTGTCTGCCACACTCTGCTCTCCGCTGATGACGTCCGAAAGCCAGAAACACGTGTCCGGAGATACGGCATTCGCCGCACCAACTTATGGTGAAAAACTTTCTACAACGTTACAGCACTTGCTGCACCCATTTTTGGTGAAAGACTTTTTGAAATATTATTCATATTCATTCTAATGACTGCATTCATCATGATGCTTTGGGGCTATTTGAGCTGAAATGTAAGACAGGGTGCTCCCTTTTTGGATTGTGTATTTAACGGCTCCCGTGAGCCTTTGAGCTGACCAGCTCTGGTGAAGCACCTGTGCGCCTACTGAGTGGTGCAAAAACCTGAGAATACATTTAGGTGGCATTTCATGCAACCCTGTCTGCCACACTCTGCTCTCCGCTGATGACGTCTTAAAGCCAGAAACACGTGTCCGGAGATACGGCATTCGCCGCACCAACTTATGGTGAAAAACTTTCTACAACGTTACAGCACTTGCTGCACCCATTTTTGGTGAAAGACTTTTTGAAATATTATTCATATTCATTCTAATGACTGCATTCATCATGATGCTTTGGGGCTATTTGAGCTGAAATGTAAGACAGGGTGCTCCCTTTTTGGATTGTGTATTTAATGGCTCCCGTCAGCCTTTGAGCTGACGAGCTCTGGTGAAGCACCTGTGCGCCTACTGAGTGGTACAAAAACCTGAGAATACGTTTAGGCGGCATTTCAAGCAACCCCGTCTGCCACACTTTGCTCTCCACTGATGTCGGCCGAAAGCCGGAAACACGTGTCCGGAGATACGGCATTCACCGCACCAACTTATGGTGAAAAACTTTCTACAACGTTACAGCACTTGCCGCACCCATTTTTGGTGAAAGACTTTTAAAAATATTATTCAAATTCATTCTAATGACGGCATTCATCATGATGCTTTGGGGCTATTTGAGCTGAAATCTAAGACAGGGTGCTCCCTTTTTGGATTGTGTATTTAACGACTACCCTGAGTCTTTGAGCTGAGGAGCTCTGGTGAAGCACCTGTGCGCCTACTGAGTGGTACAAAAACCTGAGAATACGTTTAGGCGGCATTTCAAGCAACCCCGTCTGCCACACTTTGCTCTCCGCTGATGACGGCCGAAAGCCAGAAACACGTGTCCGGAGATACAGCATTCGCCGCACCAACTTATGGTGAAAAACGTTCTACAACGTTACAGCACTTGCTGCACCCATTTTTGGTGAAAGACTTTTTGAAATATTATTCAAATTCATTCTAATGACTGCATTCATCATGATGCTTTGGGGCTATTCGAGCTGAAATGTAAGACATAGTGCTCCCTTTTTGGATTCTGTATTTAACGGCTCCCGTGATCATTTGAGCTGACGAGCTCTGGTGAAGCACCTGTGAGCCTACTGAGTGGTACAAAAACCTGAGAATACATTTAGGCGGCAT
Source organism: Pleurodeles waltl (assembly GCF_031143425.1). Classification (NCBI taxonomy): domain Eukaryota; kingdom Metazoa; phylum Chordata; class Amphibia; order Caudata; family Salamandridae; genus Pleurodeles; species Pleurodeles waltl. The sequence continues at coordinate 609,010,449 of NC_090436.1, read as the reverse complement.
TTCATGCAACCCCGTCTGCCACACTTTCCTCTCCGCTGATGACGGCTGAAAGCCAGAAACACGTGTCCGGAGATACGGCATTCGCCGCACCAACTTATGGTGAAAAACTTTCTACAACGTTACAGCACTTGCTGCACCCATTTTTGGTGAAAGACTTTTTGAAATATTATTCAAATTCATTCTAATGACTGCATTCATCATGATGCTTTGGGGCTATTCGAGCTGAAATGTAAGACAGGGTGCTCCCTTTTTGGATTGTGTATTTAACGACTACAATGAGTCTTTGAGCTGAGGAGCTCTGGTGAAGCACCTGTGCGCCTACTGAGTGGTACAAAAACCTGAGAATACGTTTAGGCGGCATTTCAAGCAACCCCGTCTGCCACACTTTGCTCTCCGCTGATGACGGCCGAAAGCCAGAAACACGTGTCTGCAGATACTGCATTCGCCGCACCAACTTATGGTGAAAAACTTTCTACAAAGTTACAGCACTTGCTGCACCCATTTTTGGTGAAAGACTTTTTGAAATATTATTCAAATTCATTCTATTGACTGCATTCATCATGATGCTTTGGGGCTATTCGAGCTGAAATGTAAGACAGGGTGCTCCCTTTTTGGATTGTGTATTTAACGGCTCCCGTGAGCCTTTGAGCTGACGAGCTCTGGTGAAGCACCTGTGCGCCTACTGAGTGGTACAAAAACCTGAGAATACATTTAGGTGCCATTTCATGCAACCCTGTCTGCCACACTCTGCTCTCCGCTGATGACGGCCGAAAGCCAGAAACACGCGTCCGGAGATACGGCATTCGCCGCACAAACTTATGGTGAAAAACATTCTACAACGTTACAGCACTTGCTGCACCCATTTTTGGTGAAAGACTTTTTGAAATATTATTCATATTCATTCTAATGACTGCATTCATCATGATGCTTTGGAGCTATTTGAGCTGAAATGTAAGACAGGGTGCTCCCTTTTTGGATTGTGTATTTAACGGCTCCCGTGAGCCTTTGAGCTGAGGAGCTCTGGTGAAGCACCTGTGCGCCTACTGAGTGGTACAAAAACGTGAGAATACGTTTAGACGGCATTTCAAGCAAGCCCGTCTGCCACACTTTGCTCTCCGCTGATGACGGCCGAAAGCCAGAAACACGTGTCCGGAGATACAGCATTCGCCGCACCAACTTATGGTGAAAAACTTTCTACAAAGTTACAGCACTTGCTGCACCCATTTTTGGTGAAAGACTTTTTGAAATATTATTCAAATTCATTCTAATGACTGCATTCATCATGAAGCTTTGGGGCTATTCGACCTGAAATGTAAGACAGGGTGCTCCCTTTTTGGATTGTGTATTTAACGGCTCCCGTGTGCCTTTGAGCTGACGAGCTCTGGTGAAGCACCTGTGCGCCTACTGAGTGGTTCAAAAACCTGAGAATACGTTTAGGCGGCATTTCAAGCAACCCCGTCTGCCACACTTTGCTCTCCACTGATGACGGCCGAAAGCCGGAAACACGTGTCCGGAAATACGGCATTTACCGCACTAACTTATGGTGAAAAACTTTCTACAACGTTACAGCACTTGCTGCACCCATTTTTAGTGAAAGACTTTTTGAAATATTATTCAAATTCATTCTATTGAATGCATTCATCATGATGCTTTGGGGCTATTTGAGCTGAAATGTAAGACAGGGTGCTCCCTTTTTGGATTGTGTATTTAACGGCTCCCGTGAGCCTTTGAGCTGACCAGCTCTGGTGAAGCACCTGTGCGCCTACTGAGTGGTGCAAAAACCTGAGAATACATTTAGGTGGCATTTCATGCAACCCTGTCTGCCACACTTTCCTCTCCGCTGATGACGGCTGAAAGCCAGAAACACGTGTCCGGAGATACGGCATTCGCCGCACCAACTTATGGTGAAAAACTTTCTACAACGTTACAGCACTTGCTGCACCCATTTTTGGTGAAAGACTTTTTGAAATATTATTCAAATTCATTCTAATGACTGCATTCATCATGATGCTTTGGGGCTATTCGAGCTGAAATGTAAGACAGGGTGCTCCCTTTTTGGATTGTGTATTTAACGACTACAATGAGTCTTTGAGCTGAGGAGCTCTGGTGAAGCACCTGTGCGCCTACTGAGTGGTACAAAAACCTGAGAATACGTTTAGGCGGCATTTCAAGCAACCCCGTCTGCCACACTTTGCTGTCCGCTGATGACGGCCGAAAGCCAGAAACACATGTCTGCAGATACTGCATTCGCCGCACCAACTTATGGTGAAAAACTTTCTACAAAGTTACAGCACTTGCTGCACCCATTTTTGGTGAAAGACTTTTTGAAATATTATTCAAATTCATTCTATTGACTGCATTCATCATGATGCTTTGGGGCTATTCGAGCTGAAATGTAAGACAGGGTGCTCCCTTTTTGGATTGTGTATTTAACGGCTCCCGTGAGCCTTTGAGCTGACGAGCTCTGGTGAAGCACCTGTGCGCCTACTGAGTGGTACAAAAACCTGAGAATACATTTAGGTGCCATTTCATGCAACCCTGTCTGCCACACTCTGCTCTCCGCTGATGACGGCCGAAAGCCAGAAACACGCGTCCGGAGATACGGCATTCGCCGCACCAACTTATGGTGAAAAACTTTCTACAACGTTACAGCCCTTGCTGCACCCATTTTTGGTGAAAGACTTTTTGAAATATTATTCATATTCATTCTAATGACTGCATTCATCATGATGCTTTGGGGCTATTTGAGCTGAAATGTAAGACAGGGTGCTCCCTTTTTGGATTGTGTATTTAACGGCTCCCGTGAGCCTTTGAGCTGAGGAGCTCTGATGAAGCACCTGTGCGCCTACTGAGTGGTACAAAAACCTGAGAATACGTTTAGACGGCATTTCAAGCAAGCCCGTCTGCCACACTTTGCTCTCCGCTGATGACGGCCGAAAGCCAGAAACACGTGTCCGGAGATACAGCATTCGCCGCACCAACTTATGGTGAAAAACTTTCTACAAAGTTACAGCACTTGCTGCACCCATTTTTGGTGAAAGACTTTTTGAAATATTATTCAAATTCATTCTATTGACTGCATTCATCATGATGCTTTGGGGCCATTCGAGCTGAAATGTAAGACAGGGTGCTCCCTTTTTGGATTGTGTATTTAATGGCTCCCGTGAGCCTTTGAGCTGACGAGCTCTGGTGAAGCACCTGTGCGCCTACTGAGTGGTACAAAAACCTGAGAATACGTTTAGGCGGCATTTCAAGCAACCCCGTCTGCCACACTTTGCTCTCCACTGATGTCGGCCGAAAACCGGAAACACGTGTCCGGAGATACGGCATTCACCGCACCAACTTATGGTGAAAAACTTTTTACAACGTTACAGCACTTGCCGCACCCATTTTTGGTGAAAGACTTTTTGAAATATTATTCAAATTCATTCTAATGACTGCATTCATCATGAAGCTTTGGGGCTATTTGACCTGAAATGTAAGACAGGGTGATCCCTTTTTGGATTGTGTATTTAACAGCTCCCGTGTGCCTTTGAGCTGACGAGCTCTGGTGAAGCACCTGTGCGCCTACTGAGTGGTACAAAAACCTGAGAATACGTTTAGGCGGCATTCCAAGCAACCCCGTCTGCCACACTTTGCTCTCCACTGATGACGGCCGAAAGCCGGAAACACGTGTCCAGAAATACGGCATTTACCGCACTAACTTATGGTGAAAAACTTTCTACAACGTTACAGCACTTGCTGCACCCATTTTTAGTGAAAGACTTTTTGAAATATTATTCAAATTCATTCTAATGACTGCATTCATCATGATGCTTTGGGGCTATTCGAGCTGAAATGTAAGACATAGTGCTCCCTTTTTGGATTCTGTATTTAACGGCTCCCGTGATCATTTGAGCTGACGAGCTCTGGTGAAGCACCTGTGAGCCTTCTGAGTGGTACAAAAACCTGAGAATACATTTAGGCGGCATTTCATTCAACCCCGTCTGCCACACTTTCCTCTCCGCTGATGACGGCTGAAAGCCAGAAACACGTGTCCGGAGATACGGCATTCGCCGCACCAACTTATGGTGAAAAACTTTCTACAACGTTACAGCACTTGCTGCACCCATTTTTGGTGAAAGACTTTTTGAAATATTATTCAAATTCATTCTAATGACTGCATTCATCATGATGCTTTGGGGCTATTCGAGCTGAAATGTAAGACAGGGTGCTCCCTTTTTGGATTGTGTATTTAACGGCTCCCGTGAGCCTTTGAGCTGACCAGCTCTGGTGAAGCACCTGTGCGCCTACTGAGTGGTGCAAAAACCTGAGAATACATTTAGGTGGCATTTCATGCAACCCTGTCTGCCACACTCTGCTCTCCGCTGATGACGTCTGAAAGCCAGAAACACGTGTCCGGAGATACGGCATTCGCCGCACCAACTTATGGTGAAAAACTTTCTACAACGTTACAGCACTTGCTGCACCCATTTTTGGTGAAAGACTTTTTGAAATATTATTCATATTCATTCTAATGACTGCATTCATCATGATGCTTTGGGGCTATTTGAGCTGAAATGTAAGACAGGGTGCTCCCTTTTTGGATTGTGTATTTAACGGCTCCCGTGAGCCTTTGAGCTGAGGAGCTCTGGTGAAGCACCTGTGCGCCTACTGAGTGGTACAAAAACCTGAGAATACGTTTAGGCAGCATTTCAAGCAACCCCGTCTGCCACACTTTGCTCTCCACTGATGACGGCTGAAAGCCAGAAACACGTGTCCGGAGATACGGCATTCGCCGCACCAACTTATGGTGAAAAACTTTCTACAACGTTACAGCACTTGCCGCACCCATTTTTGGTGAAAGACTTTTAAAAATATTATTCAAATTCATTCTAATGACGGCATTCATCATGATGCTTTGGGGCTATTTGAGCTGAAATCTAAGACAGGGTGCTCCCTTTTTGGATTGTGTATTTAACGACTACCCTGACTCTTTGAGCTGAGGAGCTCTGGTGAAGCACCTGTACGCCTACTGAGTGGTACAAAAACCTGAGAATACGTTTAGGCGGCATTTCAAGCAACCCCGTCTGCCACACTTTGCTCTCCGCTGATGATGGCCGAAAGTCAGAAACACGTGTCCGGAGATACAGCATTCGCCGCACCAACTTATGGTGAAAAACTTTCTACAACGTTACAGCAGTTGCTGCACCCATTTTTGGTGAAAGACTTTTTGAAATGTTATTCAAATTCATTCTAATGACTGCATTCATCATGATGCTTTGGGGCTATTCGATCTGAAATGTAAGACATAGTGCTCCCTTTTTGGATTGTGTATTTAACGGCTCCCGTGAGCCTTTGAGCTGACGAGCTCTGGTGAAGCACCTGTGAGCCTACTGAGTGGTACAAAACCTGAGAATACATTTAGGCGGCATTTCATGCAACCCCGTCTGCCACACTTTCCTCTCCGCTGATGACGGCTGAAAGCCAGAAACACGTGTCCGGAGATACGGCATTCGCCGCACCAACTTATGGTGAAAAACTTTCTACAACGTTACAGCACTTGCCGCACCCATTTTTGGTGAAAGACTTTTAAAAATATTATTCAAATTCATTCTAATGACGGCATTCATCATGATGCTTTGGGGCTATTTGAGCTGAAATCTAAGACAGGGTGCTCCCTTTTTGGATTGTGTATGTAACGACTACCCTGAGTCTTTGAGCTGAGGCGCTCTGGTGAAGCACCTGTGCGCCTACTGAGTGGTACAAAAACCTGAGAATACGTTTAGGCGGCATTTCAAGCAACCCCGTCTGCCACACTTTGCTCTCCGCTGATGACGGCCGAAAGCCAGAAACACGTGTCCGGAGATACAGCATTCGCCGCATCAACTTATGGTGAAAAACGTTCTACAACGTTACAGCACTTGCTGCACCCATTTTTGGTGAAAGACTTTTTGAAATATTATTCAAATTCATTCTAATGACTGCATTCATCATGATGCTTTTGGGCTATTCGAGCTGAAATGTAAGACATAGTGCTCCCTTTTTGGATTCTGTATATAACGTCTCCCGTGAGCATTTGAGCTGACGAGCTCTGGTGAAGCACCTGTGAGCCTACTGAGTGGTACAAAAACCTGAGAATACATTTAGGCGGCATTTCATGCAACCCCGTCTGCCACACTTTCCTCTCCGCTGATGACGGCTGAAAGCCAGAAACACGTGTCCGGAGATACGGCATTCGCCGCACCAACTTATGGTGAAAAACTTTCTACAACGTTACAGCACTTGCTGCACCCATTTTTGGTGAAAGACTTTTTGAAATATTATTCAAATTCATTCTAATGACTGCATTCATCATGATGCTTTGGGGCTATTCGAGCTGAAATGTAAGACAGGGTGCTCCCTTTTTGGATTGTGTATTTAACGACTACAATGAGTCTTTGAGCTGAGGAGCTCTGGTGAAGCACCTGTGCGCCTACTGAGTGGTACAAAAACCTGAGAATACGTTTAGGCGGCATTTCAAGCATCCCCGTCTGCCACACTTTGCTCTCCGCTGATGACGGCCGAAAGCCAGAAACACATGTCTGCAGATACTGCATTCGCCGCACCAACTTATGGTGAAAAACTTTCTACAAAGTTACAGCACTTGCTGCACCCATTTTTGGTGAAAGACTTTTTGAAATATTATTCAAATTCATTCTGTTGACTGCATTCATCATGATGCTTTGGGGCTATTCGAGCTGAAATGTAAGACAGGGTGCTCCCTTTTTGGATTGTGTATTTAACGGCTCCCGTGAGCCTTTGAGCTGACGAGCTCTGGTGAAGCACCTGTGCGCCTACTGAGTGGTACAAAAACCTGAGAATACATTTAGGTGCCATTTCATGCAACCGTGTCTGCCACACTCTGCTCTCCGCTGATGACAGCCGAAAGCCAGAAACACGCGTCCGGAGATACGGCATTCGCCGCACCAACTTATGGTGAAAAACTTTCTACAACGTTACAGCACTTGCTGCACCCATTTTTGGTGAAAGACTTTTTGAAATATTATTCATATTCATTCTAATGACTGCATTCATCATGATGCTTTGGGGCTATTTGAGCTGAAATGTAAGACAGGGTGCTCCCTTTTTGGATTGTGTATTTAACGGCTCCCGTGAGCCTTTGAGCTGAGGAGCTCTGGTGAAGCACCTGTGCGCCTACTGAGTGGTACAAAAACCTCAGAATACGTTTAGACGGCATTTCAAGCAAGCCCGTCTGCCACACTTTGCTCTCCGCTGATGACGGCCGAAAGCCAGAAACACGTGTCCGGAGATACAGCATTCGCCGCACCAACTTATGGTGAAAAACTTTCTACAACGTTACAGCACTTGCTGCACCCATTTTTGGTGAAAGACTTTTTGAAATATTATTCAAATTCATTCTAATGACTGCATTCATCATGATGCTTTGGGGCTATTCGAGCTGAAATGTAAGACAGGGTGCTCCCTTTTTGGATTGTGTATTTAACGACTACAATGAGTCTTTGAGCTGAGGAGCTCTGGTGAAGCACCTGTGCGCCTACTGAGTGGTACAAAAACCTGAGAATACGTTTAGGCGGCATTTCAAGCAACCCCGTCTGCCACACTTTGCTCTCCGCTGATGACGGCCGAAAGCCAGAAACACGTGTCTGCAGATACTGCATTCGCCGCACCAACTTATGGTGAAAAACTTTCTACAAAGTTACAGCACTTGCTGCACCCATTTTTGGTGAAAGACTTTTTGAAATATTATTCAAATTCATTCTATTGACTGCATTCATCATGATGCTTTGGGGCTATTCGAGCTGAAATGTAAGACAGGGTGCTCCCTTTTTGGATTGTGTATTTAACGGCTCCCGTGAGCCTTTGAGCTGACGAGCTCTGGTGAAGCACCTGTGCGCCTACTGAGTGGTACAAAAACCTGAGAATACATTTAGGTGCCATTTCATGCAACCCTGTCTGCCACACTCTGCTCTCCGCTGATGACGGCAGAAAGCCAGAAACACGCGTCCGGAGATACGGCATTCGCCGCACCAACTTATGGTGAAAAACTTTCTACAACGTTACAGCACTTGCTGCACCCATTTTTGGTGAAAGACTTTTTGAAATATTATTCATATTCATTCTAATGACTGCATTCATCATGATGCTTTGGGGCTATTTGAGCTGAAATGTAAGACAGGGTGCTCCCTTTTTGGATTGTGTATTTAACGGCTCCCGTGAGCCTTTGAGCTGAGGAGCTCTGGTGAAGCACCTGTGCGCCTACTGAGTGGTACAAAAACGTGAGAATACGTTTAGACGGCATTTCAAGCAAGCCCGTCTGCCACACTTTGCTCTCCGCTGATGACGGCCGAAAGCCAGAAACACGTGTCCGGAGATACAGCATTCGCCGCACCAACTTATGGTGAAAAACTTTCTACAAAGTTACAGCACTTGCTGCACCCATTTTTGGTGAAAGACTTTTTGAAATATTATTCAAATTCATTCTAATGACTGCATTCATCATGAAGCTTTGGGGCTATTCGACCTGAAATGTAAGACAGGGTGCTCCCTTTTTGGATTGTGTATTTAACGGCTCCCGTGTGCCTTTGAGCTGACGAGCTCTGGTGAAGCACCTGTGCGCCTACTGAGTGGTACAAAAACCTGAGAATACGTTTAGGCGGCATTTCAAGCAACCCCGTCTGCCACACTTTGCTCTCCACTGATGACGGCCGAAAGCCGGAAACACGTGTCCGGAAATACGGCATTTACCGCACTAACTTATGGTGAAAAACTTTCTACAACGTTACAGCACTTGCTGCACCCATTTTTAGTGAAAGACTTTTTGAAATATTATTCAAATTCATTCTATTGAATGCATTCATCATGATGCTTTGGGGCTATTCGAGCTGAAATGTAAGACAGGGTGCTCTCTTTTTGGATTGTGTATTTAATGGCTCCCGTGAGCCTTTGAGCTGAGGAGCTCTGGTGAAGCACCTGTGCGCCTACTGAGTGGTACAAAAACCTGAGAATACATTTAGGTGGCATTTCATGCAACCCTGTCTGCCACACTCTGCTCTCCGCTGATGACGTCCGAAAGCCAGAAACACGTGTCCGGAGATACGGCATTCGCCGCACCAACTTATGGTGAAAAACTTTCTACAACGTTACAGCACTTGCTGCACCCATTTTTGGTGAAAGACTTTTTGAAATATTATTCATATTCATTCTAATGACTGCATTCATCATGATGCTTTGGGGCTATTTGAGCTGAAATGTAAGACAGGGTGCTCCCTTTTTGGATTGTGTATTTAACGGCTCCCGTGAGCCTTTGAGCTGACCAGCTCTGGTGAAGCACCTGTGCGCCTACTGAGTGGTGCAAAAACCTGAGAATACATTTAGGTGGCATTTCATGCAACCCTGTCTGCCACACTTTCCTCTCCGCTGATGACGGCTGAAAGCCAGAAACACGTGTCCGGAGATACGGTATTCGCCGCACCAACTTATGGTGAAAAACTTTCTACAACGTTACAGCACTTGCTGCACCCATTTTTGGTGAAAGACTTTTTGAAATATTATTCAAATTCATTCTAATGACTGCATTCATCATGATGCTTTGGGGCTATTCGAGCTGAAATGTAAGACAGGGTGCTCCCTTTTTGGATTGTGTATTTAACGACTACAATGAGTCTTTGAGCTGAGGAGCTCTGGTGAAGCACCTGTGCGCCTACTGAGTGGTACAAAAACCTGAGAATACGTTTAGGCGGCATTTCAAGCAACCCCGTCTGCCACACTTTGCTGTCCGCTGATGACGGCCGAAAGCCAGAAACACATGTCTGCAGATACTGCATTCGCCGCACCAACTTATGGTGAAAAACTTTCTACAAAGTTACAGCACTTGCTGCACCCATTTTTGGTGAAAGACTTTTTGAAATATTATTCAAATTCATTCTATTGACTGCATTCATCATGATGCTTTGGGGCTATTCGAGCTGAAATGTAAGACAGGGTGCTCCCTTTTTGGATTGTGTATTTAACGGCTCCCGTGAGCCTTTGAGCTGACGAGCTCTGGTGAAGCACCTGTGCGCCTACTGAGTGGTACAAAAACCTGAGAATACATTTAGGTGCCATTTCATGCAACCCTGTCTGCCACACTCTGCTCTCCGCTGATGACGGCCGAAAGCCAGAAACACGCGTCCGGAGATACGGCATTCGCCGCACCAACTTATGGTGAAAAACTTTCTACAACGTTACAGCACTTGCTGCACCCATTTTTGGTGAAAGACTTTTTGAAATATTATTCATATTCATTCTAATGACTGCATTCATCATGATGCTTTGGGGCTATTTGAGCTGAAATGTAAGACAGGGTGCTCCCTTTTTGGATTGTGTATTTAACGGCTCCCGTGAGCCTTTGAGCTGAGGAGCTCTGGTGAAGCACCTGTGCGCCTACTGAGTGGTACAAAAACCTGAGAATACGTTTAGACGGCATTTCAAGCAAGCCCGTCTGCCACACTTTGCTCTCCGCTGATGACGGCCGAAAGCCAGAAACACGTGTCCGGAGATACAGCATTCGCCGCACCAACTTATGGTGAAAAACTTTCTACAAAGTTACAGCACTTGCTGCACCCATTTTTGGTGAAAGACTTTTTGAAATATTATTCAAATTCATTCTATTGACTGCATTCATCATGATGCTTTGGGGCCATTCGAGCTGAAATGTAAGACAGGGTGCTCCCTTTTTGGATTGTGTATTTAATGGCTCCCGTGAGCCTTTGAGCTGACGAGCTCTGGTGAAGCACCTGTGCGCCTACTGAGTGGTACAAAAACCTGAGAATACGTTTAGGCGGCATTTCAAGCAACCCCGTCTGCCACACTTTGCTCTCCACTGATGTCGGCCGAAAACCGGAAACACGTGTCCGGAGATACGGCATTCACCGCACCAACTTATGGTGAAAAACTTTTTACAACGTTACAGCACTTGCTGCACCCATTTTTTGTGAAAGACTTTTTGAAATATTATTCAAATTCATTCTAATGACTGCATTCATCATGATGCTTTGGGGCTATTCGAGCTGAAATGTAAGACATAGTGCTCCCTTTTTGGATTCTGTATTTAACGGCTCCCGTGATCATTTGAGCTGACGAGCTCTGGTGAAGCACCTGTGAGCCTACTGAGTGGTACAAAAACCTGAGAATACATTTAGGCGGCATTTCATGCAACCCCGTCTGCCACACTTTCCTCTCCGCTGATGACGGCTGAAAGCCAGAAACACGTGTCCGGAGATACGGCATTCGCCGCACCAACTTATGGTGAAAAACTTTCTACAACGTTACAGCACTTGCTGCACCCATTTTTGGTGAAAGACTTTTTGAAATATTATTCAAATTCATTCTAATGACTGCATTCATCATGATGCTTTGGGGCTATTTGAGCTGAAATGTAAGACAGGGTGCTCCCTTTTTGGATTGTGTATTTAACGGCTCCCGTGAGCCTTTGAGCTGACCAGCTCTGGTGAAGCACCTGTGCGCCTACTGAGTGGTGCAAAAACCTGAGAATACATTTAGGTGGCATTTCATGCAACCCTGTCTGCCACACTCTGCTCTCCGCTGATGACGTCTGAAAGCCAGAAACACGTGTCCGGAGATACGGCATTCGCCGCACCAACTTATGGTGAAAAACTTTCTACAACGTTACAGCACTTGCCGCACCCATTTTTGGTGAAAGACTTTTAAAAATATTATTCAAATTCATTCTAATGACGGCATTCATCATGATGCTTTGGGGCTATTTGAGCTGAAATCTAAGACAGGGTGCTCCCTTTTTGGATTGTGTATTTAACGACTACCCTGAGTCTTTGAGCTGAGGAGCTCTGGTGAAGCACCTGTACGCCTACTGAGTGGTACAAAAACCTGAGAATACGTTTAGGCGGCATTTCAAGCAACCCCGTCTGCCACACTTTGCTCTCCGCTGATGATGGCCGAAAGTCAGAAACACGTGTCCGGAGATACAGCATTCGCCGCACCAACTTATGGTGAAAAACTTTCTACAACGTTACAGCAGTTGCTGCACCCATTTTTGGTGAAAGACTTTTTGAAATGTTATTCAAATTCATTCTAATGACTGCATTCATCATGATGCTTTGGGGCTATTCGATCTGAAATGTAAGACATAGTGCTCCCTTTTTGGATTGTGTATTTAACGGCTCCCGTGAGCCTTTGAGCTGACGAGCTCTGGTGAAGCACCTGTGAGCCTACTGAGTGGTACAAAAACCTGAGAATACATTTAGGCGGCATTTCATGCAACCCCGTCTGCCACACTTTCCTCTCCGCTGATGACGGCTGAAAGCCAGAAACACGTGTCCGGAGATACGGCATTCGCCGCACCAACTTATGGTGAAAAACTTTCTACAACGTTACAGCACTTGCCGCACCCATTTTTGGTGAAAGACTTTTAAAAATATTATTCAAATTCATTCTAATGATGGCATTCATCATGATGCTTTGGGGCTATTTGAGCTGAAATCTAAGACAGGGTGCTCCCTTTTTGGATTGTGTATGTAACGACTACCCTGAGTCTTTGAGCTGAGGCGCTCTGGTGAAGCACCTGTGCGCCTACTGAGTGGTACAAAAACCTGAGAATACGTTTAGGCGGCATTTCAAGCAACCCCGTCTGCCACACTTTGCTCTCCGCTGATGACGGCCGAAAGCCAGAAACACGTGTCCGGAGATACAGCATTCGCCGCATCACCTTATGGTGAAAAACGTTCTACAACGTTACAGCACTTGCTGCACCCATTTTTGGTGAAAGACTTTTTGAAATATTATTCAAATTCATTCTAATGACTGCATTCATCATGATGCTTTGGGGCTATTCGAGCTGAAATGTAAGACATAGTGCTCCCTTTTTGGATTCTGTATTTAACGGCTCCCGTGAGCATTTGAGCTGACGAGCTCTGGTGAAGCACCTGTGAGCCTACTGAGTGGTACAAAAACCTGAGAATACATTTAGGCGGCATTTCATGCAACCCCGTCTGCCACACTTTCCTCTCCGCTGATGACGGCTGAAAGCCAGAAACACGTGTCCGGAGATACGGCATTCGCCGCACCAACTTATGGTGAAAAACTTTCTACAACGTTACAGCACTTGCTGCACCCATTTTTGGTGAAAGACTTTTTGAAATATTATTCAAATTCATTCTAATGACTGCATTCATCATGATGCTTTGGGGCTATTCGAGCTGAAATGTAAGACAGGGTGCTCCCTTTTTGGATTGTGTATTTAACGACTACAATGAGTCTTTGAGCTGAGGAGCTCTGGTGAAGCACCTGTGCGCCTACTGAGTGGTACAAAAACCTGAGAATACGTTTAGGCGGCATTTCAAGCATCCCCGTCTGCCACACTTTGCTCTCCGCTGATGACGGCCGAAAGCCAGAAACACATGTCTGCAGATACTGCATTCGCCGCACCAACTTATGGTGAAAAACTTTCTACAAAGTTACAGCACTTGCTGCACCCATTTTTGGTGAAAGACTTTTTGAAATATTATTCAAATTCATTCTATTGACTGCATTCATCATGATGCTTTGGGGCTATTCGAGCTGAAATGTAAGACAGGGTGCTCCCTTTTTGGATTGTGTATTTAACGGCTCCCGTGAGCCTTTGAGCTGACGAGCTATGGTGAAGCACCTGTGCGCCTACTGAGTGGTACAAAAACCTGAGAATACATTTAGGTGCCATTTCATGCAACCCTGTCTGCCACACTCTGCTCTCCGCTGATGACGGCCGAAAGCCAGAAACACGCGTCCGGAGATACGGCATTCGCCGCACCAACTTATGGTGAAAAACTTTCTACAACGTTACAGCACTTGCTGCACCCATTTTTGGTGAAAGACTTTTTGAAATATTATTCATATTCATTCTAATGACTGCATTCATCATGATGCTTTGGGGCTATTTGAGCTGAAATGTAAGACAGGGTGCTCCCTTTTTGGATTGTGTATTTAACGGCTCCCGTGAGCCTTTGAGCTGAGGAGCTCTGGTGAAGCACCTGTGCGCCTACTGAGTGGTACAAAAACCTGAGAATACGTTTAGACGGCATTTCAAGCAAGCCCGTCTGCCACACTTTGCTCTCCGCTGATGACGGCCGAAAGCCAGAAACACGTGTCCGGAGATACAGCATTCGCCGCACCAACTTATGGTGAAAAACTTTCTACAAAGTTACAGCACTTGCTGCACCCATTTTTGGTGAAAGACTTTTTGAAATATTATTCAAATTCATTCTATTGACTGCATTCATCATGATGCTTTGGGGCCATTCGAGCTGAAATGTAAGACAGGGTGCTCCCTTTTTGGATTGTGTATTTAACGACTACAATGAGTCTTTGAGCTGAGGAGCTCTGGTGAAGCACCAGTGCGCCTACTGAGTGGTACAAAAACCTGAGAATACGTTTAGGCGGCATTTCAAGCAACCCCGACTGCCACACTTTGCTCTCCGCTGATGACGGCCGAAAGCCAGAAACACGTGTCCGGAGATACAGCATTCGCCGCACCAACTTATGGTGAAAAACGTTCTACAACGTTACAGCACTTGCTGCACCCATTTTTGGTGAAAGACTTTTTGAAATATTATTCAAATTCATTCTAATGACTGCATTCATCATGATGCTTTGGGGCTATTCGAGCTGAAATGTAAGACATAGTGCTCCCTTTTTGGATTCTGTATTTAACGGCTCCCGTGAGCATTTGAGCTGACGAGCTCTGGTGAAGCACCTGTGAGCCTACTGAGTGGTACAAAAACCTGAGAATACATTTAGGCGGCATTTCATGCAACCCCGTCTGCCACACTTTCCTCTCCGCTGATGACGGCTGAAAGCCAGGAACACGTGTCCGGAGATACGGCATTCGCCGCACCAACTTATGGTGAAAAACTTTCTACAACGTTACAGCACTTGCTGCACCCATTTTTGGTGAAAGACTTTTTGAAATATTATTCAAATTCATTCTAATGACTGCATTCATCATGATGCTTTGGGGCTATTCGAGCTGAAATGTAAGACAGGGTGCTCCCTTTTTGGATTGTGTATTTAACGACTACAATGAGTCTTTGAGCTGAGGAGCTCTGGTGAAGCACCTGTGCGCCTACTGAGTGGTACAAAAACCTGAGAATACGTTTAGGCGGCATTTCAAGCAACCCCGTCTGCCACACTTTGCTCTCCGCTGATGACGGCCGAAAGCCAGAAACACGTGTCTGCAGATACTGCATTCGCCGCACCAACTTATGGTGAAAAACTTTCTACAAAGTTACAGCACTTGCTGCACCCATTTTTGGTGAAAGACTTTTTGAAATATTATTCAAATTCATTCTATTGACTGCATTCATCATGATGCTTTGGGGCTATTCGAGCTGAAATGTAAGACAGGGTGCTCCCTTTTTGGATTGTGTATTTAACGGCTCCCGTGAGCCTTTGAGCTGACGAGCTCTGGTGAAGCACCTGTGCGCCTACTGAGTGGTACAAAAACCTGAGAATACATTTAGGTGCCATTTCATGCAACCCTGTCTGCCACACTCTGCTCTCCGCTGATGACGGCCGAAAGCCAGAAACACGCGTCCGGAGATACGGCATTCGCCGCACCAACTTATGGTGAAAAACTTTCTACAACGTTACAGCACTTGCTGCACCCATTTTTGGTGAAATACTTTTTGAAATATTATTCATATTCATTCTAATGACTGCATTCATCATGATGCTTTGGGGCTATTTGAGCTGAAATGTAAGACAGGGTGCTCCCTTTTTGGATTGTGTATTTAACGGCTCCCGTGAGCCTTTGAGCTGAGGAGCTCTGGTGAAGCACCTGTGCGCCTACTGAGTGGTACAAAAACCTGAGAATACGTTTAGACGGCATTTCAAGCAAGCCCGTCTGCCACACTTTGCTCTCCGCTGATGACGGCCGAAAGCCAGAAACACGTGTCCGGAGATACAGCATTCGCCGCACCAACTTATGGTGAAAAACTTTCTACAAAGTTACAGCACTTGCTGCACCCATTTTTGGTGAAAGACTTTTTGAAATATTATTCAAATTCATTCTAATGACTGCATTCATCATGAAGCTTTGGGGCTATTCGACCTGAAATGTAAGACAGGGTGCTCCCTTTTTGGATTGTGTATTTAACGGCTCCCGTGTGCCTTTGAGCTGACGAGCTCTGGTGAAGCACCTGTGCGCCTACTGAGTGGTACAAAAACCTGAGAATACGTTTAGGCGGCATTTCAAGCAACCCCGTCTGCCACACTTTGCTCTCCACTGATGACGGCCGAAAGCCGGAAACACGTGTCCGGAAATACGGCATTTACCGCACTAACTTATGGTGAAAAACTTTCTACAACGTTACAGCACTTGCTGCACCCATTTTTAGTGAAAGACTTTTTGAAATATTATTCAAATTCATTCTATTGAATGCATTCATCATGATGCTTTGGGGCTATTCGAGCTGAAATGTAAGACAGGGTGCTCTCTTTTTGGATTGTGTATTTAATGGCTCCCGTGAGCCTTTGAGCTGAGGAGCTCTGGTGAAGCACCTGTGCGCCTACTGAGTGGTACAAAAACCTGAGAATACATTTAGGTGGCATTTCATGCAACCCTGTCTGCCACACTCTGCTCTCCGCTGATGACGTCCGAAAGCCAGAAACACGTGTCCGGAGATACGGCATTCGCCGCACCAACTTATGGTGAAAAACTTTCTACAACGTTACAGCACTTGCTGCACCCATTTTTGGTGAAAGACTTTTTGAAATATTATTCATATTCATTCTAATGACTGCATTCATCATGATGCTTTGGGGCTATTTGAGCTGAAATGTAAGACAGGGTGCTCCCTTTTTGGATTGTGTATTTAACGGCTCCCGTGAGCCTTTGAGCTGACCAGCTCTGGTGAAGCACCTGTGCGCCTACTGAGTGGTGCAAAAACCTGAGAATACATTTAGGTGGCATTTCATGCAACCCTGTCTGCCACACTCTGCTCTCCGCTGATGACGTCTGAAAGCCAGAAACACGTGTCCGGAGATACGGCATTCGCCGCACCAACTTATGGTGAAAAACTTTCTACAACGTTACAGCACTTGCTGCACCCATTTTTGGTGAAAGACTTTTTGAAATATTATTCATATTCATTCTAATGACTGCATTCATCATGATGCTTTGGGGCTATTTGAGCTGAAATGTAAGACAGGGTGCTCCCTTTTTGGATTGTGTATTTAACGGCTCCCGTGAGCCTTTGAGCTGAGGAGCTCTGGTGAAGCACCTGTGCGCCTACTGAGTGGTACAAAAACCTGAGAATACGTTTAGGCAGCATTTCAAGCAACCCCGTCTGCCACACTTTGCTCTCCACTGATGACGGCTGAAAGCCAGAAACACGTGTCCGGAGATACGGCATTCGCCGCACCAACTTATGGTGAAAAACGTTCTACAACGTTACAGCACTTGCTGCACCCATTTTTGGTGAAAGACTTTTTGAAATATTATTCAAATTCATTCTAATGACTGCATTCATCATGATGCTTTTGGGCTATTCGAGCTGAAATGTAAGACATAGTGCTCCCTTGTTGGATTCTGTATATAACGTCTCCCGTGAGCATTTGAGCTGACGAGCTCTGGTGAAGCACCTGTGAGCCTACTGAGTGGTACAAAAACCTGAGAATACATTTAGGCGGCATTTCATGCAACCCCGTCTGCCACACTTTCCTCTCCGCTGATGACGGCTGAAAGCCAGAAACACGTGTCCGGAGATACGGCATTCGCCGCACCAACTTATGGTGAAAAACTTTCTACAACGTTACAGCACTTGCTGCACCCATTTTTGGTGAAAGACTTTTTGAAATATTATTCAAATTCATTCTAATGACTGCATTCATCATGATGCTTTGGGGCTATTCGAGCTGAAATGTAAGACAGGGTGCTCCCTTTTTGGATTGTGTATTTAACGACTACAATGAGTCTTTGAGCTGAGGAGCTCTGGTGAAGCACCTGTGCGCCTACTGAGTGGTACAAAAACCTGAGAATACGTTTAGGCGGCATTTCAAGCATCCCCGTCTGCCACACTTTGCTCTCCGCTGATGACGGCCGAAAGCCAGAAACACATGTCTGCAGATACTGCATTCGCCGCACCAACTTATGGTGAAAAACTTTCTACAAAGTTACAGCACTTGCTGCACCCATTTTTGGTGAAAGACTTTTTGAAATATTATTCAAATTCATTCTATTGACTGCATTCATCATGATGCTTTGGGGCTATTCGAGCTGAAATGTAAGACAGGGTGCTCCCTTTTTGGATTGTGTATTTAACGGCTCCCGTGAGCCTTTGAGCTGACGAGCTCTGGTGAAGCACCTGTGCGCCTACTGAGTGGTACAAAAACCTGAGAATACATTTAGGTGCCATTTCATGCAACCCTGTCTGCCACACTCTGCTCTCCGCTGATGACAGCCGAAAGCCAGAAACACGCGTCCGGAGATACGGCATTCGCCGCACCAACTTATGGTGAAAAACTTTCTACAACGTTACAGCACTTGCTGCTCCCATTTTTGGTGAAAGACTTTTTGAAATATTATTCATATTCATTCTAATGACTGCATTCATCATGATGCTTTGGGGCTATTTGAGCTGAAATGTAAGACAGGGTGCTCCCTTTTTGGATTGTGTATTTAACGGCTCCCGTGAGCCTTTGAGCTGAGGAGCTCTGGTGAAGCACCTGTGCGCCTACTGAGTGGTACAAAAACCTGAGAATACGTTTAGACGGCATTTCAAGCAAGCCCGTCTGCCACACTTTGCTCTCCGCTGATGACGGCCGAAAGCCAGAAACACGTGTCCGGAGATACAGCATTCGCCGCACCAACTTATGGTGAAAAACTTTCTACAACGTTACAGCACTTGCTGCACCCATTTTTGGTGAAAGACTTTTTGAAATATTATTCAAATTCATTCTAATGACTGCATTCATCATGATGCTTTGGGGCTATTCGAGCTGAAATGTAAGACAGGGTGCTCCCTTTTTGGATTGTGTATTTAACTACTACAATGAGTCTTTGAGCTGAGGAGCTCTGGTGAAGCACCTGTGCGCCTACTGAGTGGTACAAAAACCTGAGAATACGTTTAGGCGGCATTTCAAGCAACCCCGTCTGCCACACTTTGCTCTCCGCTGATGACGGCCGAAAGCCAGAAACACGTGTCTGCAGATACTGCATTCGCCGCACCAACTTATGGTGAAAAACTTTCTACAAAGTTACAGCACTTGCTGCACCCATTTTTGGTGAAAGACTTTTTGAAATATTATTCAAATTCATTCTATTGACTGCATTCATCATGATGCTTTGGGGCTATTCGAGCTGAAATGTAAGACAGGGTGCTCCCTTTTTGGATTGTGTATTTAACGGCTCCCGTGAGCCTTTGAGCTGACGAGCTCTGGTGAAGCACCTGTGCGCCTACTGAGTGGTACAAAAACCTGAGAATACATTTAGGTGCCATTTCATGCAACCCTGTCTGCCACACTCTGCTCTCCGCTGATGACGGCAGAAAGCCAGAAACACGCGTCCGGAGATACGGCATTCGCCGCACCAACTTATGGTGAAAAACTTTCTACAACGTTACAGCACTTGCTGCACCCATTTTTGGTGAAAGACTTTTTGAAATATTATTCATATTCATTCTAATGACTGCATTCATCATGATGCTTTGGGGCTATTTGAGCTGAAATGTAAGACAGGGTGCTCCCTTTTTGGATTGTGTATTTAACGGCTCCCGTGAGCCTTTGAGCTGAGGAGCTCTGGTGAAGCATCTGTGCGCCTACTGAGTGGTACAAAAACGTGAGAATACGTTTAGACGGCATTTCAAGCAAGCCCGTCTGCCACACTTTGCTCTCCGCTGATGACGGCCGAAAGCCAGAAACACGTGTCCGGAGATACAGCATTCGCCGCACCAACTTATGGTGAAAAACTTTCTACAAAGTTACAGCACTTGCTGCACCCATTTTTGGTGAAAGACTTTTTGAAATATTATTCAAATTCATTCTAATGACTGCATTCATCATGAA
This sequence comes from Pleurodeles waltl, assembly GCF_031143425.1. Taxonomy (NCBI): domain Eukaryota; kingdom Metazoa; phylum Chordata; class Amphibia; order Caudata; family Salamandridae; genus Pleurodeles; species Pleurodeles waltl. The sequence goes on along the minus strand of NC_090436.1, from coordinate 608,990,391 downwards.
GCTTTGGGGCTATTCGACCTGAAATGTAAGACAGGGTGCTCCCTTTTTGGATTGTGTATTTAACGGCTCCCGTGTGCCTTTGAGCTGACGAGCTCTGGTGAAGCACCTGTGCGCCTACTGAGTGGTACAAAAACCTGAGAATACGTTTAGGCGGCATTTCAAGCAACCCCGTCTGCCACACTTTGCTCTCCACTGATGACGGCCGAAAGCCGGAAACACGTGTCCGGAAATACGGCATTTACCGCACTAACTTATGGTGAAAAACTTTCTACAACGTTACAGCACTTGCTGCACCCATTTTTAGTGAAAGACTTTTTGAAATATTATTCAAATTCATTCTATTGAATGCATTCATCATGATGCTTTGGGGCTATTCGAGCTGAAATGTAAGACAGGGTGCTCTCTTTTTGGATTGTGTATTTAATGGCTCCCGTGAGCCTTTGAGCTGAGGAGCTCTGGTGAAGCACCTGTGCGCCTACTGAGTGGTACAAAAACCTGAGAATACATTTAGGTGGCATTTCATGCAACCCTGTCTGCCACACTCTGCTCTCCGCTGATGACGTCCGAAAGCCAGAAACACGTGTCCGGAGATACGGCATTCGCCGCACCAACTTATGGTGAAAAACTTTCTACAACGTTACAGCACTTGCTGCACCCATTTTTGGTGAAAGACTTTTTGAAATATTATTCATATTCATTCTAATGACTGCATTCATCATGATGCTTTGGGGCTATTTGAGCTGAAATGTAAGACAGGGTGCTCCCTTTTTGGATTGTGTATTTAACGGCTCCCGTGAGCCTTTGAGCTGACCAGCTCTGGTGAAGCACCTGTGCGCCTACTGAGTGGTGCAAAAACCTGAGAATACATTTAGGTGGCATTTCATGCAACCCTGTCTGCCACACTTTCCTCTCCGCTGATGACGGCTGAAAGCCAGAAACACGTGTCCGGAGATACGGCATTCGCCGCACCAACTTATGGTGAAAAACTTTCTACAACGTTACAGCACTTGCTGCACCCATTTTTGGTGAAAGACTTTTTGAAATATTATTCAAATTCATTCTAATGACTGCATTCATCATGATGCTTTGGGGCTATTCGAGCTGAAATGTAAGACAGGGTGCTCCCTTTTTGGATTGTGTATTTAACGACTACAATGAGTCTTTGAGCTGAGGAGCTCTGGTGAAGCACCTGTGCGCCTACTGAGTGGTACAAAAACCTGAGAATACGTTTAGGCGGCATTTCAAGCAACCCCGTCTGCCACACTTTGCTGTCCGCTGATGACGGCCGAAAGCCAGAAACACATGTCTGCAGATACTGCATTCGCCGCACCAACTTATGGTGAAAAACTTTCTACAAAGTTACAGCACTTGCTGCACCCATTTTTGGTGAAAGACTTTTTGAAATATTATTCAAATTCATTCTATTGACTGCATTCATCATGATGCTTTGGGGCTATTCGAGCTGAAATGTAAGACAGGGTGCTCCCTTTTTGGATTGTGTATTTAACGGCTCCCGTGAGCCTTTGAGCTGACGAGCTCTGGTGAAGCACCTGTGCGCCTACTGAGTGGTACAAAAACCTGAGAATACATTTAGGTGCCATTTCATGCAACCCTGTCTGCCACACTCTGCTCTCCGCTGATGACGGCCGAAAGCCAGAAACACGCGTCCGGAGATACGGCATTCGCCGCACCAACTTATGGTGAAAAACTTTCTACAACGTTACAGCACTTGCTGCACCCATTTTTGGTGAAAGACTTTTTGAAATATTATTCATATTCATTCTAATGACTGCATTCATCATGATGCTTTGGGGCTATTTGAGCTGAAATGTAAGACAGGGTGCTCCCTTTTTGGATTGTGTATTTAACGGCTCCCGTGAGCCTTTGAGCTGAGGAGCTCTGGTGAAGCACCTGTGCGCCTACTGAGTGGTACAAAAACCTGAGAATACGTTTAGACGGCATTTCAAGCAAGCCCGTCTGCCACACTTTGCTCTCCGCTGATGACGGCCGAAAGCCAGAAACACGTGTCCGGAGATACAGCATTCGCCGCACCAACTTATGGTGAAAAACTTTCTACAAAGTTACAGCACTTGCTGCACCCATTTTTGGTGAAAGACTTTTTGAAATATTATTCAAATTCATTCTATTGACTGCATTCATCATGATGCTTTGGGGCCATTCGAGCTGAAATGTAAGACAGGGTGCTCCCTTTTTGGATTGTGTATTTAATGGCTCCCGTGAGCCTTTGAGCTGACGAGCTCTGGTGAAGCACCTGTGCGCCTACTGAGTGGTACAAAAACCTGAGAATACGTTTAGGCGGCATTTCAAGCAACCCCGTCTGCCACACTTTGCTCTCCACTGATGTCGGCCGAAAACCGGAAACACGTGTCCGGAGATACGGCATTCACCGCACCAACTTATGGTGAAAAACTTTTTACAACGTTACAGCACTTGCCGCACCCATTTTTGGTGAAAGACTTTTTGAAATATTATTCAAATTCATTCTAATGACTGCATTCATCATGAAGCTTTGGGGCTATTTGACCTGAAATGTAAGACAGGGTGATCCCTTTTTGGATTGTGTATTTAACAGCTCCCGTGTGCCTTTGAGCTGACGAGCTCTGGTGAAGCACCTGTGCGCCTACTGAGTGGTACAAAAACCTGAGAATACGTTTAGGCGGCATTCCAAGCAACACCGTCTGCCACACTTTGCTCTCCACTGATGACGGCCGAAAGCCGGAAACACGTGTCCAGAAATACGGCATTTACCGCACTAACTTATGGTGAAAAACTTTCTACAACGTTACAGCACTTGCTGCACCCATTTTTAGTGAAAGACTTTTTGAAATATTATTCAAATTCATTCTAATGACTGCATTCATCATGATGCTTTGGGGCTATTCGAGCTGAAATGTAAGACATAGTGCTCCCTTTTTGGATTCTGTATTTAACGGCTCCCGTGATCATTTGAGCTGACGAGCTCTGGTGAAGCACCTGTGAGCCTACTGAGTGGTACAAAAACCTGAGAATACATTTAGGCGGCATTTCATGCAACCCCGTCTGCCACACTTTCCTCTCCGCTGATGACGGCTGAAAGCCAGAAACACGTGTCCGGAGATGCGGCATTCGCCGCACCAACTTATGGTGAAAAACTTTCTACAACGTTACAGCACTTGCTGCACCCATTTTTGGTGAAAGACTTTTTGAAATATTATTCAAATTCATTCTAATGACTGCATTCATCATGATGCTTTGGGGCTATTTGAGCTGAAATGTAAGACAGGGTGCTCCCTTTTTGGATTGTGTATTTAACGGCTCCCGTGAGCCTTTGAGCTGACCAGCTCTGGTGAAGCACCTGTGCGCCTACTGAGTGGTGCAAAAACCTGAGAATACATTTAGGTGGCATTTCATGCAACCCTGTCTGCCACACTCTGCTCTCCGCTGATGACGTCTGAAAGCCAGAAACACGTGTCCGGAGATACGGCATTCGCCGCACCAACTTATGGTGAAAAACTTTCTACAACGTTACAGCACTTGCCGCACCCATTTTTGGTGAAAGACTTTTAAAAATATTATTCAAATTCATTCTAATGACGGCATTCATCATGATGCTTTGGGGCTATTTGAGCTGAAATCTAAGACAGGGTGCTCCCTTTTTGGATTGTGTATTTAACGACTACCCTGAGTCTTTGAGCTGAGGAGCTCTGGTGAAGCACCTGTACGCCTACTGAGTGGTACAAAAACCTGAGAATACGTTTAGGCGGCATTTCAAGCAACCCCGTCTGCCACACTTTGCTCTCCGCTGATGATGGCCGAAAGTCAGAAACACGTGTCCGGAGATACAGCATTCGCCGCACCAACTTATGGTGAAAAACTTTCTACAACGTTACAGCAGTTGCTGCACCCATTTTTGGTGAAAGACTTTTTGAAATGTTATTCAAATTCATTCTAATGACTGCATTCATCATGATGCTTTGGGGCTATTCGATCTGAAATGTAAGACATAGTGCTCCCTTTTTGGATTGTGTATTTAACGGCTCCCGTGAGCCTTTGAGCTGACGAGCTCTGGTGAAGCACCTGTGAGCCTACTGAGTGGTACAAAAACCTGAGAATACATTTAGGCGGCATTTCATGCAACCCCGTCTGCCACACTTTCCTCTCCGCTGATGACGGCTGAAAGCCAGAAACACGTGTCCGGAGATACGGCATTCGCCGCACCAACTTATGGTGAAAAACTTTCTACAACGTTACAGCACTTGCCGCACCCATTTTTGGTGAAAGACTTTTAAAAATATTATTCAAATTCATTCTAATGATGGCATTCATCATGATGCTTTGGGGCTATTTGAGCTGAAATCTAAGACAGGGTGCTCCCTTTTTGGATTGTGTATGTAACGACTACCCTGAGTCTTTGAGCTGAGGCGCTCTGGTGAAGCACCTGTGCGCCTACTGAGTGGTACAAAAACCTGAGAATACGTTTAGGCGGCATTTCAAGCAACCCCGTCTGCCACACTTTGCTCTCCGCTGATGACGGCCGAAAGCCAGAAACACGTGTCCGGAGATACAGCATTCGCCGCATCAACTTATGGTGAAAAACGTTCTACAACGTTACAGCACTTGCTGCACCCATTTTTGGTGAAAGACTTTTTGAAATATTATTCAAATTCATTCTAATGACTGCATTCATCATGATGCTTTGGGGCTATTCGAGCTGAAATGTAAGACATAGTGCTCCCTTTTTGGATTCTGTATTTAACGGCTCCCGTGAGCATTTGAGCTGACGAGCTCTGGTGAAGCACCTGTGAGCCTACTGAGTGGTACAAAAACCTGAGAATACATTTAGGCGGCATTTCATGCAACCCCGTCTGCCACACTTTCCTCTCCGCTGATGACGGCTGAAAGCCAGAAACACGTGTCCGGAGATACGGCATTCGCCGCACCAACTTATGGTGAAAAACTTTCTACAACGTTACAGCACTTGCTGCACCCATTTTTGGTGAAAGACTTTTTGAAATATTATTCAAATTCATTCTAATGACTGCATTCATCATGATGCTTTGGGGCTATTCGAGCTGAAATGTAAGACAGGGTGCTCCCTTTTTGGATTGTGTATTTAACGACTACAATGAGTCTTTGAGCTGAGGAGCTCTGGTGAAGCACCTGTGCGCCTACTGAGTGGTACAAAAACCTGAGAATACGTTTAGGCGGCATTTCAAGCATCCCCGTCTGCCACACTTTGCTCTCCGCTGATGACGGCCGAAAGCCAGAAACACATGTCTGCAGATACTGCATTCGCCGCACCAACTTATGGTGAAAAACTTTCTACAAAGTTACAGCACTTGCTGCACCCATTTTTGGTGAAAGACTTTTTGAAATATTATTCAAATTCATTCTATTGACTGCATTCATCATGATGCTTTGGGGCTATTCGAGCTGAAATGTAAGACAGGGTGCTCCCTTTTTGGATTGTGTATTTAACGGCTCCCGTGAGCCTTTGAGCTGACGAGCTATGGTGAAGCACCTGTGCGCCTACTGAGTGGTACAAAAACCTGAGAATACATTTAGGTGCCATTTCATGCAACCCTGTCTGCCACACTCTGCTCTCCGCTGATGACGGCCGAAAGCCAGAAACACGCGTCCGGAGATACGGCATTCGCCGCACCAACTTATGGTGAAAAACTTTCTACAACGTTACAGCACTTGCTGCACCCATTTTTGGTGAAAGACTTTTTGAAATATTATTCATATTCATTCTAATGACTGCATTCATCATGATGCTTTGGGGCTATTTGAGCTGAAATGTAAGACAGGGTGCTCCCTTTTTGGATTGTGTATTTAACGGCTCCCGTGAGCCTTTGAGCTGAGGAGCTCTGGTGAAGCACCTGTGAGCCTACTGAGTGGTACAAAAACCTGAGAATACGTTTAGACGGCATTTCAAGCAAGCCCGTCTGCCACACTTTGCTCTCCGCTGATGACGGCCGAAAGCCAGAAACACGTGTCCGGAGATACAGCATTCGCCGCACCAACTTATGGTGAAAAACTTTCTACAAAGTTACAGCACTTGCTGCACCCATTTTTGGTGAAAGACTTTTTGAAATATTATTCAAATTCATTCTATTGACTGCATTCATCATGATGCTTTGGGGCCATTCGAGCTGAAATGTAAGACAGGGTGCTCCCTTTTTGGATTGTGTATTTAACGACTACAATGAGTCTTTGAGCTGAGGAGCTCTGGTGAAGCACCAGTGCGCCTACTGAGTGGTACAAAAACCTGAGAATACGTTTAGGCGGCATTTCAAGCAACCCCGACTGCCACACTTTGCTCTCCGCTGATGACGGCCGAAAGCCAGAAACACGTGTCCGGAGATACAGCATTCGCCGCACCAACTTATGGTGAAAAACGTTCTACAACGTTACAGCACTTGCTGCACCCATTTTTGGTGAAAGACTTTTTGAAATATTATTCAAATTCATTCTAATGACTGCATTCATCATGATGCTTTGGGGCTATTCGAGCTGAAATGTAAGACATAGTGCTCCCTTTTTGGATTCTGTATTTAACGGCTCCCGTGAGCATTTGAGCTGACGAGCTCTGGTGAAGCACCTGTGAGCCTACTGAGTGGTACAAAAACCTGAGAATACATTTAGGCGGCATTTCATGCAACCCCGTCTGCCACACTTTCCTCTCCGCTGATGACGGCTGAAAGCCAGAAACACGTGTCCGGAGATACGGCATTCGCCGCACCAACTTATGGTGAAAAACTTTCTACAACGTTACAGCACTTGCTGCACCCATTTTTGGTGAAAGACTTTTTGAAATATTATTCAAATTCATTCTAATGACTGCATTCATCATGATGCTTTGGGGCTATTCGAGCTGAAATGTAAGACAGGGTGCTCCCTTTTTGGATTGTGTATTTAACGACTACAATGAGTCTTTGAGCTGAGGAGCTCTGGTGAAGCACCTGTGCGCCTACTGAGTGGTACAAAAACCTGAGAATACGTTTAGGCGGCATTTCAAGCAACCCCGTCTGCCACACTTTGCTCTCCGCTGATGACGGCCGAAAGCCAGAAACACGTGTCTGCAGATACTGCATTCGCCGCACCAACTTATGGTGAAAAACTTTCTACAAAGTTACAGCACTTGCTGCACCCATTTTTGGTGAAAGACTTTTTGAAATATTATTCAAATTCATTCTATTGACTGCATTCATCATGATGCTTTGGGGCTATTCGAGCTGAAATGTAAGACAGGGTGCTCCCTTTTTGGATTGTGTATTTAACGGCTCCCGTGAGCCTTTGAGCTGACGAGCTCTGGTGAAGCACCTGTGCGCCTACTGAGTGGTACAAAAACCTGAGAATACATTTAGGTGCCATTTCATGCAACCCTGTCTGCCACACTCTGCTCTCCGCTGATGACGGCCGAAAGCCAGAAACACGCGTCCGGAGATACGGCATTCGCCGCACCAACTTATGGTGAAAAACTTTCTACAACGTTACAGCACTTGCTGCACCCATTTTTGGTGAAAGACTTTTTGAAATATTATTCATATTCATTCTAATGACTGCATTCATCATGATGCTTTGGGGCTATTTGAGCTGAAATGTAAGACAGGGTGCTCCCTTTTTGGATTGTGTATTTAACGGCTCCCGTGAGCCTTTGAGCTGAGGAGCTCTGGTGAAGCACCTGTGCGCCTACTGAGTGGTACAAAAACCTGAGAATACGTTTAGACGGCATTTCAAGCAAGCCCGTCTGCCACACTTTGCTCTCCGCTGATGACGGCCGAAAGCCAGAAACACGTGTCCGGAGATACAGCATTCGCCGCACCAACTTATGGTGAAAAACTTTCTACAAAGTTACAGCACTTGCTGCACCCATTTTTGGTGAAAGACTTTTTGAAATATTATTCAAATTCATTCTAATGACTGCATTCATCATGAAGCTTTGGGGCTATTCGACCTGAAATGTAAGACAGGGTGCTCCCTTTTTGGATTGTGTATTTAACGGCTCCCGTGTGCCTTTGAGCTGACGAGCTCTGGTGAAGCACCTGTGAGCCTACTGAGTGGTACAAAAACCTGAGAATACGTTTAGGCGGCATTTCAAGCAACCCCGTCTGCCACACTTTGCTCTCCACTGATGACGGCTGAAAGCCGGAAACACGTGTCCGGAAATACGGCATTTACCGCACTAACTTATGGTGAAAAACTTTCTACAACGTTACAGCACTTGCTGCACCCATTTTTAGTGAAAGACTTTTTGAAATATTATTCAAATTCATTCTATTGAATGCATTCATCATGATGCTTTGGGGCTATTCGAGCTGAAATGTAAGACAGGGTGCTCTCTTTTTGGATTGTGTATTTAATGGCTCCCGTGAGCCTTTGAGCTGAGGAGCTCTGGTGAAGCACCTGTGCGCCTACTGAGTGGTACAAAAACCTGAGAATACATTTAGGTGGCATTTCATGCAACCCTGTCTGCCACACTCTGCTCTCCGCTGATGACGTCCGAAAGCCAGAAACACGTGTCCGGAGATACGGCATTCGCCGCACCAACTTATGGTGAAAAACTTTCTACAACGTTACAGCACTTGCTGCACCCATTTTTGGTGAAAGACTTTTTGAAATATTATTCATATTCATTCTAATGACTGCATTCATCATGATGCTTTGGGGCTATTTGAGCTGAAATGTAAGACAGGGTGCTCCCTTTTTGGATTGTGTATTTAACGGCTCCCGTGAGCCTTTGAGCTGACCAGCTCTGGTGAAGCACCTGTGCGCCTACTGAGTGGTGCAAAAACCTGAGAATACATTTAGGTGGCATTTCATGCAACCCTGTCTGCCACACTCTGCTCTCCGCTGATGACGTCTGAAAGCCAGAAACACGTGTCCGGAGATACGGCATTCGCCGCACCAACTTATGGTGAAAAACTTTCTACAACGTTACAGCACTTGCTGCACCCATTTTTGGTGAAAGACTTTTTGAAATATTATTCATATTCATTCTAATGACTGCATTCATCATGATGCTTTGGGGCTATTTGAGCTGAAACGTAAGACAGGGTGCTCCCTTTTTGGATTGTGTATTTAACGGCTCCTGTGAGCCTTTGAGCTGAGGAGCTCTGGTGAAGCACCTGTGCGCCTACTGAGTGGTACAAAAACCTGAGAATACGTTTAGGCAGCATTTCAAGCAACCCCGTCTGCCACACTTTGCTCTCCACTGATGACGGCTGAAAGCCAGAAACACGTGTCCGGAGATACGGCATTCGCCGCACCAACTTATGGTGAAAAACTTTCTACAACGTTACAGCACTTGCCGCACCCATTTTTGGTGAAAGACTTTTAAAAATATTATTCAAATTCATTCTAATGACGGCATTCATCATGATGCTTTGGGGCTATTTGAGCTGAAATCTAAGACAGGGTGCTCCCTTTTTGGATTGTGTATGTAACGACTACCCTGAGTCTTTGAGCTGAGGCGCTCTGGTGAAGCACCTGTGCGCCTACTGAGTGGTACAAAAACCTGAGAATACGTTTAGACGGCATTTCAAGCAAGCCCGTCTGCCACACTTTGCTCTCCGCTGATGACGGCCGAAAGCCAGAAACACGTGTCCGGAGATACAGCATTCGCCGCACCAACTTATGGTGAAAAACTTTCTACAAAGTTACAGCACTTGCTGCACCCATTTTTGGTGAAAGACTTTTTGAAATATTATTCAAATTCATTCTATTGACTGCATTCATCATGATGCTTTGGGGCCATTCGAGCTGAAATGTAAGACAGGGTGCTCCCTTTTTGGATTGTGTATTTAATGGCTCCCGTCAGCCTTTGAGCTGACGAGCTCTGGTGAAGCACCTGTGCGCCTACTGAGTGGTACAAAAACCTGAGAATACGTTTAGGCGGCATTTCAAGCAACCCCGTCTGCCACACTTTGCTCTCCACTGATGTCGGCCGAAAGCCGGAAACACGTGTCCGGAGATACGGCATTCACCGCACCAACTTATGGTGAAAAACTTTCTACAACGTTACAGCACTTGCCGCACCCATTTTTGGTGAAAGACTTTTAAAAATATTATTCAAATTCATTCTAATGACGGCATTCATCATGATGCTTTGGGGCTATTTGAGCTGAAATCTAAGACAGGGTGCTCCCTTTTTGGATTGTGTATTTAACGACTACCCTGAGTCTTTGAGCTGAGGAGCTCTGGTGAAGCACATGTGCGCCTACTGAGTGGTACAAAAACCTGAGAATACGTTTAGGCGGCATTTCAAGCAACCCCGTCTGCCACACTTTGCTCTCCGCTGATGACGGCCGAAAGCCAGAAACACGTGTCCGGAGATACAGCATTCGCCGCACCAACTTATGGTGAAAAACGTTCTACAACGTTACAGCACTTGCTGCACCCATTTTTGGTGAAAGACTTTTTGAAATATTATTCAAATTCATTCTATTGACTGCATTCATCATGATGCTTTGGGGCTATTCGAGCTGAAATGTAAGACAGGGTGCTCCCTTTTTGGATTGTGTATTTAACGGCTCCCGTGAGCCTTTGAGCTGACGAGCTCTGGTGAAGCACCTGTGCGCCTACTGAGTGGTACAAAAACCTGAGAATACATTTAGGTGCCATTTCATGCAACCCTGTCTGCCACACTCTGCTCTCCGCTGATGACGGCCGAAAGCCAGAAACACGCGTCCGGAGATACGGCATTCGCCGCACCAACTTATGGTGAAAAACTTTCTACAACGTTACAGCACTTGCTGCACCCATTTTTGGTGAAAGACTTTTTGAAATATTATTCATATTCATTCTAATGACTGCATTCATCATGATGCTTTGGGGCCATTCGAGCTGAAATGTAAGACAGGGTGCTCCCTTTTTGGATTGTGTATTTAATGGCTCCCGTGAGCCTTTGAGCTGACGAGCTCTGGTGAAGCACCTGTGCGCCTACTGAGTGGTGCAAAAACCTGAGAATACATTTAGGTGGCATTTCATGCAACCCTGTCTGCCACACTTTGCTCTCCGCTGATGACGTCTGAAAGCCAGAAACACGTGTCCGGAGATACGGCATTCGCCGCACCAACTTATGGTGAAAAACTTTCTACAACGTTACAGCACTTGCTGCACCCATTTTTGGTGAAAGACTTTTTGAAATATTATTCATATTCATTCTAATGACTGCATTCATCATGATGCTTTGGGGCTATTTGAGCTGAAATGTAAGACAGGGTGCTCCCTTTTTGGATTGTGTATTTAACGGCTCCCGTGAGCCTTTGAGCTGACGAGCTCTGGTGAAGCACCTGTGCGCCTACTGAGTGGTACAAAAACCTGAGAATACATTTAGGTGCCATTTCATGCAACCCTGTCTGCCACACTCTGCTCTCCGCTGATGACGGCCGAAAGCCAGAAACACGCGTCCGGAGATACGGCATTCGCCGCACCAACTTATGGTGAAAAACTTTCTACAACGTTACAGCACTTGCTGCACCCATTTTTGGTGAAAGACTTTTTGAAATATTATTCATATTCATTCTAATGACTGCATTCATCATGATGCTTTGGGGCTATTTGAGCTGAAATGTAAGACAGGGTGCTCCCTTTTTGGATTGTGTATTTAACGGCTCCCGTGAGCCTTTGAGCTGAGGAGCTCTGGTGAAGCACCTGTGCGCCTACTGAGTGGTACAAAAACCTGAGAATACGTTTAGACGGCATTTCAAGCAAGCCCGTCTGCCACACTTTGCTCTCCGCTGATGACGGCCGAAAGCCAGAAACACGTGTCCGGAGATACAGCATTCGCCGCACCAACTTATGGTGAAAAACTTTCTACAAAGTTACAGCACTTGCTGCACCCATTTTTGGTGAAAGACTTTTTGAAATATTATTCAAATTCATTCTAATGACTGCATTCATCATGAAGCTTTGGGGCTATTCGACCTGAAATGTAAGACAGGGTGCTCCCTTTTTGGATTGTGTATTTAACGGCTCCCGTGTGCCTTTGAGCTGACGAGCTCTGGTGAAGCACCTGTGCGCCTACTGAGTGGTACAAAAACCTGAGAATACGTTTAGGCGGCATTTCAAGCAACCCCGTCTGCCACACTTTGCTCTCCACTGATGACGGCCGAAAGCCGGAAACACGTGTCCGGAAATACGGCATTTACCGCACTAACTTATGGTGAAAAACTTTCTACAACGTTACAGCACTTGCTGCACCCATTTTTAGTGAAAGACTTTTTGAAATATTATTCAAATTCATTCTATTGAATGCATTCATCATGATGCTTTGGGGCTATTCGAGCTGAAATGTAAGACAGGGTGCTCTCTTTTTGGATTGTGTATTTAATGGCTCCCGTGAGCCTTTGAGCTGAGGAGCTCTGGTGAAGCACCTGTGCGCCTACTGAGTGGTACAAAAACCTGAGAATACATTTAGGTGCCATTTCATGCAACCCTGTCTGCCACACTCTGCTCTCCGCTGATGACGTCCGAAAGCCAGAAACACGTGTCCGGAGATACGGCATTCGCCGCACCAACTTATGGTGAAAAACTTTCTACAACGTTACAGCACTTGCTGCACCCATTTTTGGTGAAAGACTTTTTGAAATATTATTCATATTCATTCTAATGACTGCATTCATCATGATGCTTTGGGGCTATTTGAGCTGAAATGTAAGACAGGGTGCTCCCTTTTTGGATTGTGTATTTAACGGCTCCCGTGAGCCTTTGAGCTGACCAGCTCTGGTGAAGCACCTGTGCGCCTACTGAGTGGTGCAAAAACCTGAGAATACATTTAGGTGGCATTTCATGCAACCCTGTCTGCCACACTCTGCTCTCCGCTGATGACGTCTGAAAGCCAGAAACACGTGTCCGGAGATACGGCATTCGCCGCACCAACTTATGGTGAAAAACTTTCTACAACGTTACAGCACTTGCTGCACCCATTTTTGGTGAAAGACTTTTTGAAATATTATTCATATTCATTCTAATGACTGCATTCATCATGATGCTTTGGGGCTATTTGAGCTGAAATGTAAGACAGGGTGCTCCCTTTTTGGATTGTGTATTTAACGGCTCCCGTGAGCCTTTGAGCTGAGGAGCTCTGGTGAAGCACCTGTGCGCCTACTGAGTGGTACAAAAACCTGAGAATACGTTTAGGCAGCATTTCAAGCAACCCCGTCTGCCACACTTTGCTCTCCACTGATGACGGCTGAAAGCCAGAAACACGTGTCCGGAGATACGGCATTCGCCGCACCAACTTATGGTGAAAAACTTTCTACAACGTTACAGCACTTGCCGCACCCATTTTTGGTGAAAGACTTTTAAAAATATTATTCAAATTCATTCTAATGACGGCATTCATCATGATGCTTTGGGGCTATTTGAGCTGAAATCTAAGACAGGGTGCTCCCTTTTTGGATTGTGTATGTAACGACTACCCTGAGTCTTTGAGCTGAGGCGCTCTGGTGAAGCACCTGTGCGCCTACTGAGTGGTACAAAAACCTGAGAATACGTTTAGACGGCATTTCAAGCAAGCCCGTCTGCCACACTTTGCTCTCCGCTGATGACGGCCGAAAGCCAGAAACACGTGTCCGGAGATACAGCATTCGCCGCACCAACTTATGGTGAAAAACTTTCTACAAAGTTACAGCACTTGCTGCACCCATTTTTGGTGAAAGACTTTTTGAAATATTATTCAAATTCATTCTATTGACTGCATTCATCATGATGCTTTGGGGCCATTCGAGCTGAAATGTAAGACAGGGTGCTCCCTTTTTGGATTGTGTATTTAATGGCTCCCGTCAGCCTTTGAGCTGACGAGCTCTGGTGAAGCACCTGTGCGCCTACTGAGTGGTACAAAAACCTGAGAATACGTTTAGGCGGCATTTCAAGCAACCCCGTCTGCCACACTTTGCTCTCCACTGATGTCGGCCGAAAGCCGGAAACACGTGTCCGGAGATACGGCATTCACCGCACCAACTTATGGTGAAAAACTTTCTACAACGTTACAGCACTTGCCGCACCCATTTTTGGTGAAAGACTTTTAAAAATATTATTCAAATTCATTCTAATGACGGCATTCATCATGATGCTTTGGGGCTATTTGAGCTGAAATCTAAGACAGGGTGCTCCCTTTTTGGATTGTGTATTTAACGACTACCCTGAGTCTTTGAGCTGAGGAGCTCTGGTGAAGCACCTGTGCGCCTACTGAGTGGTACAAAAACCTGAGAATACGTTTAGGCGGCATTTCAAGCAACCCCGTCTGCCACACATTGCTCTCCGCTGATGACGGCCGAAAGCCAGAAACACGTGTCCGGAGATACAGCATTCGCCGCACCAACTTATGGTGAAAAACGTTCTACAACGTTACAGCACTTGCTGCACCCATTTTTGGTGAAAGACTTTTTGAAATATTATTCAAATTCATTCTAATGACTGCATTCATCATGATGCTTTGGGGCTATTCGAGCTGAAATGTAAGACATAGTGCTCCCTTTTTGGATTCTGTATTTAACGGCTCCCGTGAGCATTTGAGCTGACGAGCTCTGGTGAAGCACCTGTGAGCCTACTGAGTGGTACAAAAACCTGAGAATACATTTAGGCGGCATTTCATGCAACCCCGTCTGCCACACTTTCCTCTCCGCTGATGACGGCTGAAAGCCAGAAACACGTGTCCGGAGATACGGCATTCGCCGCACCAACTTATGGTGAAAAACTTTCTACAACGTTACAGCACTTGCTGCACCCATTTTTGGTGAAAGACTTTTTGAAATATTATTCAAATTCATTCTAATGACTGCATTCATCATGATGCTTTGGGGCTATTCGAGCTGAAATGTAAGACAGGGTGCTCCCTTTTTGGATTGTGTATTTAACGACTACAATGAGTCTTTGAGCTGAGGAGCTCTGGTGAAGCACCTGTGCGCCTACTGAGTGGTACAAAAACCTGAGAATACGTTTAGGCGGCATTTCAAGCAACCCCGTCTGCCACACTTTGCTCTCCGCTGATGACGGCCGAAAGCCAGAAACACGTGTCTGCAGATACTGCATTCGCCGCACCAACTTATGGTGAAAAACTTTCTACAAAGTTACAGCACTTGCTGCACCCATTTTTGGTGAAAGACTTTTTGAAATATTATTCAAATTCATTCTATTGACTGCATTCATCATGATGCTTTGGGGCTATTCGAGCTGAAATGTAAGACAGGGTGCTCCCTTTTTGGATTGTGTATTTAACGGCTCCCGTGAGCCTTTGAGCTGACGAGCTCTGGTGAAGCACCTGTGCGCCTACTGAGTGGTACAAAAACCTGAGAATACATTTAGGTGCCATTTCATGCAACCCTGTCTGCCACACTCTGCTCTCCGCTGATGACGGCCGAAAGCCAGAAACACGCGTCCGGAGATACGGCATTCGCCGCACCAACTTATGGTGAAAAACTTTCTACAACGTTACAGCACTTGCTGCACCCATTTTTGGTGAAAGACTTTTTGAAATATTATTCATATTCATTCTAATGACTGCATTCATCATGATGCTTTGGGGCCATTCGAGCTGAAATGTAAGACAGGGTGCTCCCTTTTTGGATTGTGTATTTAATGGCTCCCGTGAGCCTTTGAGCTGACGAGCTCTGGTGAAGCACCTGTGCGCCTACTGAGTGGTGCAAAAACCTGAGAATACATTTAGGTGGCATTTCATGCAACCCTGTCTGCCACACTCTGCTCTCCGCTGATGACGTCTGAAAGCCAGAAACACGTGTCCGGAGATACGGCATTCGCCGCACCAACTTATGGTGAAAAACTTTCTACAACGTTACAGCACTTGCTGCACCCATTTTTGGTGAAAGACTTTTTGAAATATTATTCATATTCATTCTAATGACTGCATTCATCATGATGCTTTGGGGCTATTTGAGCTGAAATGTAAGACAGGGTGCTCCCTTTTTGGATTGTGTATTTAACGGCTCCCGTGAGCCTTTGAGCTGAGGAGCTCTGGTGAAGCACCTGTGCGCCTACTGAGTGGTACAAAAACCTGAGAATACGTTTAGGCAGCATTTCAAGCAACCCCGTCTGCCACACTTTGCTCTCCACTGATGACGGCTGAAAGCCAGAAACACGTGTCCGGAGATACGGCATTCGCCGCACCAACTTATGGTGAAAAACTTTCTACAACGTTACAGCACTTGCCGCACCCATTTTTGGTGAAAGACTTTTAAAAATATTATTCAAATTCATTCTAATGACGGCATTCATCATGATGCTTTGGGGCTATTTGAGCTGAAATCTAAGACAGGGTGCTCCCTTTTTGGATTGTGTATGTAACGACTACCCTGAGTCTTTGAGCTGAGGCGCTCTGGTGAAGCACCTGTGCGCCTACTGAGTGGTACAAAAACCTGAGAATACGTTTAGACGGCATTTCAAGCAAGCCCGTCTGCCACACTTTGCTCTCCGCTGATGACGGCCGAAAGCCAGAAACACGTGTCCGGAGATACAGCATTCGCCGCACCAACTTATGGTGAAAAACTTTCTACAAAGTTACAGCACTTGCTGCACCCATTTTTGGTGAAAGACTTTTTGAAATATTATTCAAATTCATTCTATTGACTGCATTCATCATGATGCTTTGGGGCCATTCGAGCTGAAATGTAAGACAGGGTGCTCCCTTTTTGGATTGTGTATTTAATGGCTCCCGTCAGCCTTTGAGCTGACGAGCTCTGGTGAAGCACCTGTGCGCCTACTGAGTGGTACAAAAACCTGAGAATACGTTTAGGCGGCATTTCAAGCAACCCCGTCTGCCACACTTTGCTCTCCACTGATGTCGGCCGAAAGCCGGAAACACGTGTCCGGAGATACGGCATTCACCGCACCAACTTATGGTGAAAAACTTTCTACAACGTTACAGCACTTGCCGCACCCATTTTTGGTGAAAGACTTTTAAAAATATTATACAAATTCATTCTAATGACGGCATTCATCATGATGCTTTGGGGCTATTTGAGCTGAAATCTAAGACAGGGTGCTCCCTTTTTGGATTGTGTATTTAACGACTACCCTGAGTCTTTGAGCTGAGGAGCTCTGGTGAAGCACCTGTGCGCCTACTGAGTGGTACAAAAACCTGAGAATACGTTTAGGCAGCATTTCAAGCAACCCCGTCTGCCACACTTTGCTCTCCACTGATGACGGCTGAAAGCCAGAAACACGTGTCCGGAGATACGGCATTCGCCGCACCAACTTATGGTGAAAAACTTTCTACAACGTTACAGCACTTGCCGCACCCATTTTTGGTGAAAGACTTTTAAAAATATTATTCAAATTCATTCTAATGACGGCATTCATCATGATGCTTTGGGGCTATTTGAGCTGAAATCTAAGACAGGGTGCTCCCTTTTTGGATTGTGTATGTAACGACTACCCTGAGTCTTTGAGCTGAGGCGCTCTGGTGAAGCACCTGTGCGCCTACTGAGTGGTACAAAAACCTGAGAATACGTTTAGACGGCATTTCAAGCAAGCCCGTCTGCCACACTTTGCTCTCCGCTGATGACGGCCGAAAGCCAGAAACACGTGTCCGGAGATACAGCATTCGCCGCACCAACTTATGGTGAAAAACTTTCTACAAAGTTACAGCACTTGCTGCACCCATTTTTGGTGAAAGACTTTTTGAAATATTATTCAAATTCATTCTATTGACTGCATTCATCATGATGCTTTGGGGCCATTCGAGCTGAAATGTAAGACAGGGTGCTCCCTTTTTGGATTGTGTATTTAATGGCTCCCGTCAGCCTTTGAGCTGACGAGCTCTGGTGAAGCACCTGTGCGCCTACTGAGTGGTACAAAAACCTGAGAATACGTTTAGGCGGCATTTCAAGCAACCCCGTCTGCCACACTTTGCTCTCCACTGATGTCGGCCGAAAGCCGGAAACACGTGTCCGGAGATACGGCATTCACCGCACCAACTTATGGTGAAAAACTTTCTACAACGTTACAGCACTTGCCGCACCCATTTTTGGTGAAAGACTTTTAAAAATATTATTCAAATTCATTCTAATGACGGCATTCATCATGATGCTTTGGGGCTATTTGAGCTGAAATCTAAGACAGGGTGCTCCCTTTTTGGATTGTGTATTTAACGACTACCCTGAGTCTTTGAGCTGAGGAGCTCTGGTGAAGCACCTGTGCGCCTACTGAGTGGTACAAAAACCTGAGAATACGTTTAGGCGGCATTTCAAACAACCCCGTCTGCCACACTTTGCTCTCCGCTGATGACGGCCGAAAGCCAGAAACACGTGTCCGGAGATACAGCATTCGCCGCACCAACTTATGGTGAAAAACGTTCTACAACGTTACAGCACTTGCTGCACCCATTTTTGGTGAAAGACTTTTTGAAATATTATTCAAATTCATTCTAATGACTGCATTCATCATGATGCTTTGGGGCTATTCGAGCTGAAATGTAAGACATAGTGCTCCCTTTTTGGATTCTGTATTTAACGGCTCCCGTGAGCATTTGAGCTGACGAGCTCTGGTGAAGCACCTGTGAGCCTACTGAGTGGTACAAAAACCTGAGAATACATTTAGGCGGCATTTCATGCAACCCCGTCTGCCACACTTTCCTCTCCGCTGATGACGGCTGAAAGCCAGAAACACGTGTCCGGAGATACGGCATTCGCCGCACCAACTTATGGTGAAAAACTTTCTACAACGTTACAGCACTTGCTGCACCCATTTTTGGTGAAAGACTTTTTGAAATATTATTCAAATTCATTCTAATGACTGCATTCATCATGATGCTTTGGGGCTATTCGAGCTGAAATGTAAGACAGGGTGCTCCCTTTTTGGATTGTGTATTTAACGACTACAATGAGTCTTTGAGCTGAGGAGCTCTGGTGAAGCACCTGTGCGCCTACTGAGTGGTACAAAAACCTGAGAATACGTTTAGGCGGCATTTCAAGCAACCCCATCTGCCACACTTTGCTCTCCGCTGATGACGGCCGAAAGCCAGAAACACGTGTCTGCAGATACTGCATTCGCCGCACCAACTTATGGTGAAAAACTTTCTACAAAGTTACAGCACTTGCTGCACCCATTTTTGGTGAAAGACTTTTTGAAATATTATTCAAATTCATTCTATTGACTGCATTCATCATGATGCTTTGGGGCTATTCGAGCTGAAATGTAAGACAGGGTGCTCCCTTTTTGGATTGTGTATTTAACGGCTCCCGTGAGCCTTTGAGCTGACGAGCTCTGGTGAAGCACCTGTGCGCCTACTGAGTGGTACAAAAACCTGAGAATACATTTAGGTGCCATTTCATGCAACCCTGTCTGCCACACTCTGCTCTCCGCTGATGACGGCCGAAAGCCAGAAACACGCGTCCGGAGATACGGCATTCGCCGCACCAACTTATGGTGAAAAACTTTCTACAACGTTACAGCACTTGCTGCACCCATTTTTGGTGAAAGACTTTTTGAAATATTATTCATATTCATTCTAATGACTGCATTCATCATGATGCTTTGGGGCCATTCGAGCTGAAATGTAAGACAGGGTGCTCCATTTTTGGATTGTGTATTTAATGGCTCCCGTGAGCCTTTGAGCTGACGAGCTCTGGTGAAGCACCTGTGCGCCTACTGAGTGGTGCAAAAACCTGAGAATACATTTAGGTGGCATTTCATGCAACCCTGTCTGCCACACTCTGCTCTCCGCTGATGACGTCTGAAAGCCAGAAACACGTGTCCGGAGATACGGCATTCGCCGCACCAACTTATGGTGAAAAACTTTCTACAACGTTACAGCACTTGCTGCACCCATTTTTGGTGAAAGACTTTTTGAAATATTATTCATATTCATTCTAATGACTGCATTCATCATGATGCTTTGGGGCTATTTGAGCTGAAATGTAAGACAGGGTGCTCCCTTTTTGGATTGTGTATTTAACGGCTCCCGTGAGCCTTTGAGCTGAGGAGCTCTGGTGAAGCACCTGTGCGCCTACTGAGTGGTACAAAAACCTGAGAATACGTTTAGGCAGCATTTCAAGCAACCCCGTCTGCCACACTTTGCTCTCCACTGATGACGGCTGAAAGCCAGAAACACGTGTCCGGAGATACGGCATTCGCCGCACCAACTTATGGTGAAAAACTTTCTACAACGTTACAGCACTTGCCGCACCCATTTTTGGTGAAAGACTTTTAAAAATATTATTCAAATTCATTCTAATGACGGCATTCATCATGATGCTTTGGGGCTATTTGAGCTGAAATCTAAGACAGGGTGCTCCCTTTTTGGATTGTGTATGTAACGACTACCCTGAGTCTTTGAGCTGAGGCGCTCTGGTGAAGCACCTGTGCGCCTACTGAGTGGTACAAAAACCTGAGAATACGTTTAGACGGCATTTCAAGCAAGCCCGTCTGCCACACTTTGCTCTCCGCTGATGACGGCCGAAAGCCAGAAACACGTGTCCGGAGATACAGCATTCGCCGCACCAACTTATGGTGAAAAACTTTCTACAAAGTTACAGCACTTGCTGCACCCATTTTTGGTGAAAGACTTTTTGAAATATTATTCAAATTCATTCTATTGACTGCATTCATCATGATGCTTTGGGGCCATTCGAGCTGAAATGTAAGACAGGGTGCTCCCTTTTTGGATTGTGTATTTAATGGCTCCCGTCAGCCTTTGAGCTGACGAGCTCTGGTGAAGCACCTGTGCGCCTACTGAGTGGTACAAAAACCTGAGAATACGTTTAGGCGGCATTTCAAGCAACCCCGTCTGCCACACTTTGCTCTCCACTGATGTCGGCCGAAAGCCGGAAACACGTGTCCGGAGATACGGCATTCACCGCACCAACTTATGGTGAAAAACTTTCTACAACGTTACAGCACTTGCCGCTCCCATTTTTGGTGAAAGACTTTTAAAAATATTATACAAATTCATTCTAATGACGGCATTCATCATGATGCTTTGGGGCTATTTGAGCTGAAATCTAAGACAGGGTGCTCCCTTTTTGGATTGTGTATTTAACGACTACCCTGAGTCTTTGAGCTGAGGAGCTCTGGTGAAGCACCTGTGCGCCTACTGAGTGGTACAAAAACCTGAGAATACGTTTAGGCGGCATTTCAAGCAACCCCGTCTGCCACACTTTGCTCTCCGCTGATGACGGCCGAAAGCCAGAAACACGTGTCCGGAGATACAGCATTCGCCGCACCAACTTATGGTGAAAAACGTTCTACAACGTTACAGCACTTGCTGCACCCATTTTTGGTGAAAGACTTTTTGAAATATTATTCAAATTCATTCTAATGACTGCATTCATCATGATGCTTTGGGGCTATTCGAGCTGAAATGTAAGACATAGTGCTCCCTTTTTGGATTCTGTATTTAACGGCTCCCGTGATCATTTGAGCTGACGAGCTCTGGTGAAGCACCTGTGAGCCTACTGAGTGGTACAAAAACCTGAGAATACATTTAGGCGGCATTTCATGCAACCCCGTCTGCCACACTTTCCTCTCCGCTGATGACGGCTGAAAGCCAGAAACACGTGTCCGGAGATACGGCATTCGCCGCACCAACTTATGGTGAAAAACTTTCTACAACGTTACAGCACTTGCTGCACCCATTTTTGGTGAAAGACTTTTTGAAATATTATTCAAATTCATTCTAATGACTGCATTCATCATGATGCTTTGGGGCTATTCGAGCTGAAATGTAACACAGGGTGCTCCCTTTTTGGATTGTGTATTTAACGACTACAATGAGTCTTTGAGCTGAGGAGCTCTGGTGAAGCACCTGTGCGCCTACTGAGTGGTACAAAAACCTGAGAATACGTTTAGGCGGCATTTCAAGCAACCCCGTCTGCCACACTTTGCTCTCCGCTGATGACGGCCGAAAGCCAGAAACACATGTCTGCAGATACTGCATTCGCCGCACCAACTTATGGTGAAAAACTTTCTACAAAGTTACAGCACTTGCTGCACCCATTTTTGGTGAAAGACTTTTTGAAATATTATTCAAATTCATTCTATTGACTGCATTCATCATGATGCTTTGGGGCTATTTGAGCTGAAATGTAAGACAGGGTGCTCCCTTTTTGGATTGTGTATTTAACGGCTCCCGTGAGCCTTTGAGCTGAGGAGCTCTGGTGAAGCACCTGTGCGCCTACTGAGTGGTACAAAAACCTGAGAATACGTTTAGACGGCATTTCAAGCAAGCCCGTCTGCCACACTTTGCTCTCCGCTGATGACGGCCGAAAGCCAGAAACACGTGTCCGGAGATACAGCATTCGCCGCACCAACTTATGGTGAAAAACTTTCTACAAAGTTACAGCACTTGCTGCACCCATTTTTGGTGAAAGACTTTTTGAAATATTATTCAAATTCATTCTATTGACTGCATTCATCATGATGCTTTGGGGCCATTCGAGCTGAAATGTAAGACAGGGTGCTCCCTTTTTGGATTGTGTATTTAATGGCTCCCGTGAGCCTTTGAGCTGACAAGCTCTGGTGAAGCACCTGTGCGCCTACTGAGTGGTACAAAAACCTGAGAATACGTTTAGGCGGCATTTCAAGCAACCCCGTCTGCCACACTTTGCTCTCCACTGATGTCGGCCGAAAACCGGAAACACGTGTCCGGAGATACGGCATTCACCGCACCAACTTATGGTGAAAAACTTTTTACAACGTTACAGCACTTGCCGCACCCATTTTTGGTGAAAGACTTTTTGAAATATTATTCAAATTCATTCTAATGACTGCATTCATCATGAAGCTTTGGGGCTATTTGACCTGAAATGTAAGACAGGGTGATCCCTTTTTGGATTGTGTATTTAACGGCTCCCGTGTGCCTTTGAGCTGACGAGCTCTGGTGAAGCACCTGTGCGCCTACTGAGTGGTACAAAAACCTGAGAATACGTTTAGGCGGCATTTCAAGCAACCCCGTCTGCCACACTTTGCTCTCCACTGATGACGGCCGAAAGCCGGAAACACGTGTCCAGAAATACGGCATTTACCGCACTAACTTATGGTGAAAAACTTTCTACAACGTTACAGCACTTGCTGCACCCATTTTTAGTGAAAGACTTTTTGAAATATTATTCAAATTCATTCTAATGACTGCATTCATCATGATGCTTTGGGGCTATTCGAGCTGAAATGTAAGACATAGTGCTCCCTTTTTGGATTCTGTATTTAACGGCTCCCGTGATCATTTGAGCTGACGAGCTCTGGTGAAGCACCTGTGAGCCTACTGAGTGGTACAAAAACCTGAGAATACATTTAGGCGGCATTTCATGCAACCCCGTCTGCCACACTTTCCCCTCGGCTGATGACGGCTGAAAGCCAGAAACACGTGTCCGGAGATACGGCATTCGCCGCACCAACTTATGGTGAAAAACTTTCTACAACGTTACAGCACTTGCTGCACCCATTTTTGGTGAAAGACTTTTTGAAATATTATTCAAATTCATTCTAATGACTGCATTCATCATGATGCTTTGGGGCTATTCGAGCTGAAATGTAAGACAGGGTGCTCCCTTTTTGGATTGTGTATTTAACGGCTCCCGTGAGCCTTTGAGCTGACCAGCTCTGGTGAAGCACCTGTGCGCCTACTGAGTGGTGCAAAAACCTGAGAATACATTTAGGTGGCATTTCATGCAACCCTGTCTGCCACACTCTGCTCTCCGCTGATGACGTCTGAAAGCCAGAAACACGTGTCCGGAGATACGGCATTCGCTGCACCAACTTATTGTGAAAAACTTTCTACAACGTTACAGCACTTGCTGCACCCATTTTTGGTGAAAGACTTTTTGAAATATTATTCATATTCATTCTAATGACTGCATTCATCATGATGCTTTGGGGCTATTTGAGCTGAAATGTAAGACAGGGTGCTCCCTTTTTGGATTGTGTATTTAACGGCTCCCGTGAGCCTTTGAGCTGAGGAGCTCTGGTGAAGCACCTGTGCGCCTACTGAGTGGTACAAAAACCTGAGAATACGTTTAGGCAGCATTTCAAGCAACCCCGTCTGCCACACTTTGCTCTCCACTGATGACGGCTGAAAGCCAGAAACACGTGTCCGGAGATACGGCATTCGCCGCACCAACTTATGGTGAAAAACTTTCTACAACGTTACAGCACTTGCCGCACCCATTTTTGGTGAAAGACTTTTAAAAATATTATTCAAATTCATTCTAATGACGGCATTCATCATGATGCTTTGGGGCTATTTGAGCTGAAATCTAAGACAGGGTGCTCCCTTTTTGGATTGTGTATTTAACGACTACCCTGAGTCTTTGAGCTGAGGAGCTCTGGTGAAGCACCTGTACGCCTACTGAGTGGTACAAAAACCTGAGAATACGTTTAGGCGGCATTTCAAGCAACCCCGTCTGCCACACTTTGCTCTCCGCTGATGACGGCCGAAAGCCAGAAACACGTGTCCGGAGATACAGCATTCGCCGCATCAACTTATGGTGAAAAACGTTCTACAACGTTACAGCACTTGCTGCACCCATTTTTGGTGAAAGACTTTTTGAAATATTATTCAAATTCATTCTAATGACTGCATTCATCATGATGCTTTGGGGCTATTCGAGCTGAAATGTAAGACAGGGTGCTCCCTTTTTGGATTGTGTATTTAACGACTACAATGAGTCTTTGAGCTGAGGAGCTCTGGTGAAGCACCTGTGCGCCTACTGAGTGGTACAAAAACCTGAGAATACGTTTAGGCGGCATTTCAAGCATCCCCGTCTGCCACACTTTGCTCTCCGCTGATGACGGCCGAAAGCCAGAAACACATGTCTGCAGATACTGCATTCGCCGCACCAACTTATGGTGAAAAACTTTCTACAAAGTTACAGCACTTGCTGCACCCATTTTTGGTGAAAGACTTTTTGAAATATTATTCAAATTCATTCTATTGACTGCATTCATCATGATGCTTTGGGGCTATTCGAGCTGAAATGTAAGACAGGGTGCTCCCTTTTTGGATTGTGTATTTAACGGCTCCCGTGAGCCTTTGAGCTGACGAGCTCTGGTGAAGCACCTGTGCGCCTACTGAGTGGTACAAAAACCTGAGAATACATTTAGGTGCCATTTCATGCAACCCTGTCTGCCACACTCTGCTCTCCGCTGATGACGGCCGAAAGCCAGAAACACGCGTCCGGAGATACGGCATTCGCCGCACCAACTTATGGTGAAAAACTTTCTACAACGTTACAGCACTTGCTGCACCCATTTTTGGTGAAAGACTTTTTGAAATATTATTCATATTCATTCTAATGACTGCATTCATCATGATGCTTTGGGGCTATTTGAGCTGAAATGTAAGACAGGGTGCTCCCTTTTTGGATTGTGTATTTAACGGCTCCCGTGAGCCTTTGAGCTGAGGAGCTCTGGTGAAGCACCTGTGCGCCTACTGAGTGGTACAAAAACCTGAGAATACGTTTAGACGGCATTTCAAGCAAGCCCGTCTGCCTCACTTTGCTCTCCGCTGATGACGGCCGAAAGCCAGAAACACGTGTCCGGAGATACAGCATTCTCCGCACCAACTTATGGTGAAAAACTTTCTACAAAGTTACAGCACTTGCTGCACCCATTTTTGGTGAAAGACTTTTTGAAATATTATTCAAATTCATTCTATTGACTGCATTCATCATGATGCTTTGGGGCCATTCGAGCTGAAATGTAAGACAGGGTGCTCCCTTTTTGGATTGTGTATTTAATGGCTCCCGTGAGCCTTTGAGCTGACGAGCTCTGGTGAAGCACCTGTGCGCCTACTGAGTGGTACAAAAACCTGAGAATACGTTTAGGCGGCATTTCAAGCAACCCCGTCTGCCACACTTTGCTCTCCACTGATGTCGGCCGAAAGCCGGAAACACGTGTCCGGAGATACGGCATTCACCGCACCAACTTATGGTGAAAAACTTTTTACAACGTTACAGCACTTGCCGCACCCATTTTTGGTGAAAGACTTTTTGAAATATTATTCAAATTCATTCTAATGACTGCATTCATCATGAAGCTTTGGGGCTATTCGACCTGAAATGTAAGACACGGTGCTCCCTTTTTGGATTGTGTATTTAACGGCTCCCGTGTGCCTTTGAGCTGACGAGCTCTGGTGAAGCACCTGTGCGCCTACTGAGTGGTACAAAAACCTGAGAATACGTTTAGGCGGCATTTCAAGCAACCCCGTCTGCCACACTTTGCTCTCCACTGATGACGGCCGAAAGCCGGAAACACGTGTCCGGAAATACGGCATTTACCGCACTAACTTATGGTGAAAAACTTTCTACAACGTTACAGCACTTGCTGCACCCATTTTTAGTGAAAGACTTTTTGAAATATTATTCAAATTCATTCTATTGAATGCATTCATCATGATGCTTTGGGGCTATTCGAGCTGAAATGTAAGACAGGGTGCTCCCTTTTTGGATTGTGTATTTAACGGCTCCCGTGAGCCTTTGAGCTGAGGAGCTCTGGTGAAGCACCTGTGCGCCTACTGAGTGGTACAAAAACCTGAGAATACATTTAGGTGGCATTTCATGCAACCCTGTCTGCCACACTCTGCTCTCCGCTGATGACGTCCGAAAGCCAGAAACACGTGTCCGGAGATACGGCATTCGCCGCACCAACTTATGGTGAAAAACTTTCTACAACGTTACAGCACTTGCTGCACCCATTTTTGGTGAAAGACTTTTTGAAATATTATTCATATTCATTCTAATGACTGCATTCATCATGATGCTTTGGGGCTATTTGAGCTGAAATGTAAGACAGGGTGCTCCCTTTTTGGATTGTGTATTTAACGGCTCCCGTGAGCCTTTGAGCTGAGGAGCTCTGGTGAAGCACCTGTGCACCTACTGAGTGGTGCAAAAACCTGAGAATACGTTTAGGCGGCATTTCAAGCAACCCCGTCTGCCACACTTTGCTCTCCACTGATGACGCCTGAAAGCCAGAAACACGTGTCCGGAGATACGGCATTCGCCGCACCAACTTATGGTGAAAAACTTTCTACAACGTTACAGCACTTGCTGCACCCATTTTTGGTGAAAGACTTTTTGAAATATTATTCATATTCATTCTAATGACTGCATTCATCATGATGCTTTGGGGCTATTTGAGCTGAAATGTAAGACAGGGTGCTCCCTTTTTGGATTGTGTATTTAACGGCTCCCGTGAGCCTTTGAGCTGACAAGCTCTGGTGAAGCACCTGTGCGCCTACTGAGTGGTACAAAAACCTGAGAATACATTTAGGTGGCATTTCATGCAACCCTGTCTCCCACACTCTGCTCTCCGCTGATGACGTCCGAAAGCCAGAAACATGTGTCCGGAGATACGGCATTCGCCGCACCAACTTATGGTGAAAAACTTTCTACAACGTTACAGCACTTGCTGCACCCATTTTTGGTGAAAGACTTTTTGAAATATTATTCATATTCATTCTAATGACTGCATTCATCATGATGCTTTGGGGCTATTCGAGCTGAAATGTAAGACAGGGTGCTCCCTTTTTGGATTGTGTATTTAACGACTACCCTGAGTCTTTGAGCTGAGGAGCTCTGGTGAAGCACCTGTGCGCCTACTGAGTGGTACAAAAACCTGAGAATACGTTTAGGCGGCATTTCAAGCAACCCCGTCTGCCACACTTTGCTCTCCGCTGATGACGGCCGAAAGCCAGAAACACATGTCCGCATATGTCCTGCCATTTGATAAAGTTTGTTTTGACCAATGACTTTGTGTTTCACCACTGCGCATATTAGTTGCTCAATGTTCACCAGTAGCACATGGTATGTTTTGTTCAGTTGAGCCGCCTATTGGCTTTGACATGGCATTAGCCATTACTTTCTGTATTCAGTTTAGCCGCCTATGGGCTTTGACATTGCATTAGTCATTACATTCTGTATTGTGCCTATTGGCTTTGACATGGCATTAGCCATTACTTTCTGTATTCAGTTTAGCCGCCTATGGGCTTTGACATTGCATTAGCCATTACATTCTGTATTCTGCCTATTCGCTTTGACATGCTGTATCCAGTCTAGCCGCCTATTGGCTTTGACATTGCATTCCTATTGGCTTTGACATGATGTATTCAGTTTAGCTGCCTATTGACTTTGACATGCTATTAGATATTCTGCCTATTGGCTTTGACATGATATCATATATTATTCAGCTCCGCTGCCTATTGGCTTTCACATGATATCATATATTACACTTTGTATTCAGCTTAACTGCCTATTGGCTTTGACATGATATTCAGCTCCGCTGCCTATTGGCTTTGACATGATATTATACATTACACTTTGTATTCAGCTCCGCTGCCTATTGGCTTTGACATGATATTATACATTGCATTTTGTATTCAGCTCAGCTGCCTATGGGCTTTGACATGATATAAGACATTGTATTTTGTATTCAGCTTAGATGCCTATTGGCTTTGACATGACACTAGACATTGCATTTGATATTTAGGTTAGCTGCCTATTGCCTTTAACATGACATTGCATTTGATATTTAGGTTAGCTGCCCATTGCCTTTAACGTGGAGTTAGACATGGCAGTTGAGAATCTAAGCTGTATTTTTCCAAGCTGTGTTTTTGCACCAGAGAACCAAGATGTTTTGCTCTCACAGTAGACTAGACCTGATAAGAGAGAGTACATGGGCGTCGTTTCTCTTCCCTTGAGCTTGGGAACAGGAGTAGTCTTGGAGACCTGGCCAGTCTCCAAAAGGCTTGCTCAGTTTCCCAGGTCTGAGAGGAGGGGGCACACCTTTGTAACGAATGTAACAGGCTGCAGAGAGTGAGATTCGAATCTGCCGGACCTCGTGCTGGAGCTTGGCGCCAGCTGCCAGCATCCCGTGTGGGTAGATGACACTCTTTCTCGCGGCTGACAGGGGTCATCAGCTTGCAGACCTTAGAAAGATGTAGCTGTAAATAGTTCCTACACGGTGAAGTATTTGTTTTGCTTTGCATTCAATATTTTATAAATATAACCTGCTGTGTATATTGCAAACTGATATATTTTGTTTGATTAACGCGGACTTGAAAGCTACTAATTCGTCATTCATTCATAAACATTGTGGTTGGGGAAGAATAAAATAACAATAAAAGTCTTCTTTGACCTCACAAGTGCATTTCTGTTGTCTTATGTTAGTGCTTAGAAACTAAATAAGAGGAAAGCACTACAGCATATACTGCATTCGCCGCACCAACTTATGGTGAAAAACTTTCTACAAAGTTACAGCACTTGCTGCACCCATTTTTGGTGAAAGACTTTTTGAAATATTATTCAAATTCATTCTATTGACTGCATTCATCATGATGCTTTGGGGCTATTCGAGCTGAAATGTAAGACAGGGTGCTCCCTTTTTGGATTGTGTATTTAACGGCTCCCGTGAGCCTTTGAGCTGACGAGCTCTGGTGAAGCACCTGTGCGCCTACTGAGTGGTACAAAAACCTGAGAATACATTTAGGTGGCATTTCATGCAACCCTGTCTGCCACACTCTGCTCTCCGCTGATGACGGCCGAAAGCCAGAAACACGTGTCCGGAGATACGGCATTCGCCGCACCAACTTATGGTTAAAAACTTTCTACAACGTTACAGCACTTGCTGCACCCATTTTTGGTGAAAGACTTTTTGAAATATTATTCATATTCATTCTAATGACTGCATTCATCATGATGCTTTGGGGCTATTTGAGCTGAAATGTAAGACAGGGTGCTCCCTTTTTGGATTGTGTATTTAACGGCTCCCGTGAGCCTTTGAGCTGACCAGCTCTGGTGAAGCACCTGTGCGCCTACTGAGTGGTACAAAAACCTGAGAATACATTTACGTGGCATTTCATGCAACCCTGTCTGCCACACTCTGCTCTCCGCTGATGACGTCTGAAAGCCAGAAACACGTGTCCGGAGATACGGCATTCGCCGCACCAACTTATGGTGAAAAACTTTCTACAACGTTACAGCACTTGCTGCACCCATTTTTGGTGAAAGACTTTTTGAAATATTATTCATATTCATTCTAATGACTGCATTCATCATGATGCTTTGGGGCTATTTGAGCTGAAATGTAAGACAGGGTGCTCCCTTTTTGGATTGTGTATTTAACGGCTCCCGTGAGCCTTTGAGCTGAGGAGCTCTGGTGAAGCACCTGTGCGCCTACTGAGTGGTACAAAAACCTGAGAATACGTTTAGGCAGCATTTCAAGCAACCCCGTCTGCCACACTTTGCTCTCCACTGATGACGGCTGAAAGCCAGAAACACGTGTCCGGAGATACGGCATTCGCCGCACCAACTTATGGTGAAAAACTATCTACAACGTTACAGCACTTGCCGCACCCATTTTTGGTGAAAGACTTTAAAAAATATTATTCAAATTCATTCTAATGACGGCATTCATCATGATGCTTTGGGGCTATTTGAGCTGAAATCTAAGACAGGGTGCTCCCTTTTTGGATTGTGTATTTAACGACTACCCTGAGTCTTTGAGCTGAGGAGCTCTGGTGAAGCACCTGTACGCCTACTGAGTGGTACAAAAACCTGAGAATACGTTTAGGCGGCATTTCAAGCAACCCCGTCTGCCACACTTTGCTCTCCGCTGATGATGGCCGATAGTCAGAAACACGTGTCCGGAGATACAGCATTCGCCGCACCAACTTATGGTGAAAAACTTTCTACAACGTTACAGCAGTTGCTGCACCCATTTTTGGTGAAAGACTTTTTGAAATATTATTCAAATTCATTCTAATGACTGCATTCATCATGATGCTTTGGGGCTATTCGATCTGAAATGTAAGACATAGTGCTCCCTTTTTGGATTGTGTATTTAACGGCTCCCGTGAGCCTTTGAGCTGACGAGCTCTGGTGAAGCACCTGTGAGCCTACTGAGTGGTACAAAAACCTGAGAATACATTTAGGCGGCATTTCATGCAACCCCGTCTGGCACACTTTCCTCTCCGCTGATGACGGCTGAAAGCCAGAAACACGTGTCCGGAGATACGGCATTCGCCGCACCAACTTATGGTGAAAAACTTTCTACAACGTTACAGCACTTGCCGCACCCATTTTTGGTGAAAGACTTTTAAAAATATTATTCAAATTCATTCTAATGACGGCATTCATCATGATGCTTTGGGGCTATTTGAGCTGAAATCTAAGACAGGGTGCTCCCTTTTTGGATTGTGTATTTAACGACTACCCTGAGTCTTTGAGCTGAGGAGCTCTGGTGAAGCACCTGTGCGCCTACTGAGTGGTACAAAAACCTGAGAATACGTTTAGGCGGCATTTCAAGCAACCCCGTCTGCCACACTTTGCTCTCCTCTGATGACGGCCGAAAGCCAGAAACATGTGTCCGGAGATACAGCATTCGCCGCACCAACTTATGGTGAAAAACGTTCTACAACGTTACAGCACTTGCTGCACCCATTTTTGGTGAAAGACTTTTTGAAATATTATTCAAATTCATTCTAATGACTGCATTCATCATGATGCTTTGGGGCTATTCGAGCTGAAATGTAAGACATAGTGCTCCCTTTTTGGATTCTGTATTTAACGGCTCCCGTGAGCATTTGAGCTGACGAGCTCTGGTGAAGCACCTGTGAGCCTACTGAGTGGTACAAAAACCTGAGAATACATTTAGGCGGCATTTCATGCAACCCCGTCTGCCACACTTTCCTCTCCGCTGATGACGGCTGAAAGCCAGAAACACGTGTCCGGAGATACGGCATTCGCCGCACCAACTTATGGTGAAAAACTTTCTACAACGTTACAGCACTTGCTGCACCCATTTTTGGTGAAAGACTTTTTGAAATATTTTTCATATTCATTCTAATGACTGCATTCATCATGATGCTTTGGGGCTATTTGAGCTGAAATGTAAGACAGGGTGCTCCCTTTTTGGATTGTGTATTTAACGGCTCCCGTGAGCCTTTGAGCTGAGGAGCTCTGGTGAAGCACCTGTGCGCCTACTGAGTGGTACAAAAACCTGAGAATACGTTTAGGCAGCATTTCAAGCAACCCCGTCTGCCACACTTTGCTCTCCACTGATGACGGCTGAAAGCCAGAAACACGTGTCCGGAGATACGGCATTCGCCGCACCAACTTATGGTGAAAAACTTTCTACAACGTTACAGCACTTGCCGCACCCATTTTTGGTGAAAGACTTTTAAAAATATTATTCAAATTCATTCTAATGACGGCATTCATCATGATGCTTTGGGGCTATTTGAGCTGAAATCTAAGACAGGGTGCTCCCTTTTTGGATTGTGTATTTAACGACTACCCTGAGTCTTTGAGCTGAGGAGCTCTGGTGAAGCACCTGTACGCCTACTGAGTGGTACAAAAACCTGAGAATATGTTTAGGTGGCATTTCAAGCAACCCCGTCTGCCACACTTTGCTCTCCGCTGATGATGGCCGAAAGTCAGAAACACGTGTCCGGAGATACAGCATTCGCCGCACCAACTTATGGTGAAAAACTTTCTACAACGTTACAGCAGTTGCTGCACCCATTTTTGGTGAAAGACTTTTTGAAATATTATTCAAATTCATTCTAATGACTGCATTCATCATGATGCTTTGGGGCTATTCGATCTGAAATGTAAGACATAGTGCTCCCTTTTTGGATTGTGTATTTAACGGCTCCCGTGAGCCTTTGAGCTGACGAGCTCTGGTGAAGCACCTGTGAGCCTACTGAGTGGTACAAAAACCTGAGAATACATTTAGGCGGCATTTCATGCAACCCCGTCTGCCACACTTTCCTCTCCGCTGATGACGGCTGAAAGCCAGAAACACGTGTCCGGAGATACGGCATTCGCCGCACCAACTTATGGTGAAAAACTTTCTACAACGTTACAGCACTTGCCGCACCCATTTTTGGTGAAAGACTTTTAAAAATATTATTCAAATTCATTCTAATGACGGCATTCATCATGATGCTTTGGGGCTATTTGAGCTGAAATCTAAGACAGGGTGCTCCCTTTTTGGATTGTGTATTTAACGACTACCCTGAGTCTTTGAGCTGAGGAGCTCTGGTGAAGCACCTGTGCGCCTACTGAGTGGTACAAAAACCTGAGAATACGTTTAGGCGGCATTTCAAGCAACCCCGTCTGCCACACTTTGCTCTCCTCTGATGACGGCCGAAAGCCAGAAACACGTGTCCGGAGATACAGCATTCGCCGCACCAACTTATGGTGAAAAACGTTCTACAACGTTACAGCACTTGCTGCACCCATTTTTGGTGAAAGACTTTTTGAAATATTATTCAAATTCATTCTAATGACTGCATTCATCATGATGCTTTGGGGCTATTCGAGCTGAAATGTAAGACATAGTGCTCCCTTTTTGGATTCTGTATTTAACGGCTCCCGTGAGCATTTGAGCTGACGAGCTCTGGTGAAGCACCTGTGAGCCTACTGAGTGGTACAAAAACCTGAGAATACATTTAGGCGGCATTTCATGCAACCCCGTCTGCCACACTTTCCTCTCCGCTGATGACGGCTGAAAGCCAGAAACACGTGTCCAGAGATACGGCATTCGCCGCACCAACTTATGGTGAAAAACTTTCTACAACGTTACAGCACTTGCTGCACCCATTTTTGGTGAAAGACTTTTTGAAATATTATTCAAATTCATTCTAATGACTGCATTCATCATGATGCTTTGGGGCTATTCGAGCTGAAATGTAAGACAGGGTGCTCCCTTTTTGGATTGTGTATTTAACGACTACAATGAGTCTTTGAGCTGAGGAGCTCTGGTGAAGCACCTGTGCGCCTACTGAGTGGTTCAAAAACCTGAGAATACGTTTAGGCGGCATTTCAAGCAACCCCGTCTGCCACACTTTGCTCTCCGCTGATGACGGCCGAAAGCCAGAAACACATGTCTGCAGATACTGCATTCGCCGCACCAACTTATGGTTAAAAACTTTCTACAACGTTACAGCACTTGCTGCACCCATTTTTGGTGAAAGACTTTTTGAAATATTATTCATATTCATTCTAATGACTGCATTCATCATGATGCTTTGGGGCTATTTGAGCTGAAATGTAAGACAGGGTGCTCCCTTTTTGGATTGTGTATTTAACGGCTCCCGTGAGCCTTTGAGCTGACCAGCTCTGGTGAAGCACCTGTGCGCCTACTGAGTGGTGCAAAAACCTGAGAATACATTTAGGTGGCATTTCATGCAACCCTGTCTGCCACACTCTGCTCTCCGCTGATGACGTCTGAAAGCCAGAAACACGTGTCCGGAGATACGGCATTCGCCGCACCAACTTATGGTGAAAAACTTTCTACAACGTTACAGCACTTGCTGCACCCATTTTTGGTGAAAGACTTTTTGAAATATTATTCATATTCATTCTAATGACTGCATTCATCATGATGCTTTGGGGCTATTTGAGCTGAAATGTAAGACAGGGTGCTCCCTTTTTGGATTGTGTATTTAACGGCTCCCGTGAGCCTTTGAGCTGAGGAGCTCTGGTGAAGCACCTGTGAGCCTACTGAGTGGTACAAAAACCTGAGAATACGTTTAGGCAGCATTTCAAGCAACCCCGTCTGCCACACTTTGCTCTCCACTGATGACGGCTGAAAGCCAGAAACACGTGTCCGGAGATACGGCATTCGCCGCACCAACTTATGGTGAAAAACTTTCTACAACGTTACAGCACTTGCCGCACCCATTTTTGGTGAAAGACTTTTAAAAATATTATTCAAATTCATTCTAATGACGGCATTCATCATGATGCTTTGGGGCTATTTGAGCTGAAATCTAAGACAGGGTGCTCCCTTTTTGGATTGTGTATTTAACGACTACCCTGAGTCTTTGAGCTGAGGAGCTCTGGTGAAGCACCTGTACGCCTATTGAGTGGTACAAAAACCTGAGAATACGTTTAGGCGGCATTTCAAGCAACCCCGTCTGCCACACTTTGCTCTCCGCTGATGATGGCCGATAGTCAGAAACACGTGTCCGGAGATACAGCATTCGCCGCACCAACTTATGGTGAAAAACTTTCTACAACGTTACAGCAGTTGCTGCACCCATTTTTGGTGAAAGACTTTTTGAAATATTATTCAAATTCATTCTAATGACTGCATTCATCATGATGCTTTGGGGCTATTCGATCTGAAATGTAAGACATAGTGCTCCCTTTTTGGATTGTGTATTTAACGGCTCCCGTGAGCCTTTGAGCTGACGAGCTCTGGTGAAGCACCTGTGAGCCTACTGAGTGGTACAAAAACCTGAGAATACATTTAGGCGGCATTTCATGCAACCCCGTCTGCCACACTTTCCTCTCCGCTGATGACGGCTGAAAGCCAGAAACACGTGTCCGGAGATACGGCATTCGCCGCACCAACTTATGGTGAAAAACTTTCTACAACGTTACAGCACTTGCCGCACCCATTTTTGGTGAAAGACTTTTAAAAATATTATTCAAATTCATTCTAATGACGGCATTCATCATGATGCTTTGGGGCTATTTGAGCTGAAATCTAAGACAGGGTGCTCCCTTTTTGGATTGTGTATTTAACGACTACCCTGAGTCTTTGAGCTGAGGAGCTCTGGTGAAGCACCTGTGCGCCTACTGAGTGGTACAAAAACCTGAGAATACGTTTAGGCGGCATTTCAAGCAACCCCGTCTGCCACACTTTGCTCTCCTCTGATGACGGCCGAAAGCCAGAAACATGTGTCCGGAGATACAGCATTCGCCGCACCAACTTATGGTGAAAAACGTTCTACAACGTTACAGCACTTGCTGCACCCATTTTTGGTGAAAGACTTTTTGAAATATTATTCAAATTCATTCTAATGACTGCATTCATCATGATGCTTTGGGGCTATTCGAGCTGAAATGTAAGACATAGTGCTCCCTTTTTGGATTCTGTATTTAACGGCTCCCGTGAGCATTTGAGCTGACGAGCTCTGGTGAAGCACCTGTGAGCCTACTGAGTGGTACAAAAACCTGAGAATACATTTAGGCGGCATTTCATGCAACCCCGTCTGCCACACTTTCCTCTCCGCTGATGACGGCTGAAAGCCAGAAACACGTGTCCGGAGATACGGCATTCGCCGCACCAACTTATGGTGAAAAACTTTCTACAACGTTACAGCACTTGCTGCACCCATTTTTGGTGAAAGACTTTTTGAAATATTATTCATATTCATTCTAATGACTGCATTCATCATGATGCTTTGGGGCTATTTGAGCTGAAATGTAAGACAGGGTGCTCCCTTTTTGGATTGTGTATTTAACGGCTCCCGTGAGCCTTTGAGCTGAGGAGCTCTGGTGAAGCACCTGTGCGCCTACTGAGTGGTACAAAAACCTGAGAATACGTTTAGGCAGCATTTCAAGCAACCCCGTCTGCCACACTTTGCTCTCCACTGATGACGGCTGAAAGCCAGAAACACGTGTCCGGAGATACGGCATTCGCCGCACCAACTTATGGTGAAAAACTTTCTACAACGTTACAGCACTTGCCGCACCCATTTTTGGTGAAAGACTTTTAAAAATATTATTCAAATTCATTCTAATGACGGCATTCATCATGATGCTTTGGGGCTATTTGAGCTGAAATCTAAGACAGGGTGCTCCCTTTTTGGATTGTGTATTTAACGACTACCCTGAGTCTTTGAGCTGAGGAGCTCTGGTGAAGCACCTGTACGCCTACTGAGTGGTACAAAAACCTGAGAATATGTTTAGGTGGCATTTCAAGCAACCCCGTCTGCCACACTTTGCTCTCCGCTGATGATGGCCGAAAGTCAGAAACACGTGTCCGGAGATACAGCATTCGCCGCACCAACTTATGGTGAAAAACTTTCTACAACGTTACAGCAGTTGCTGCACCCATTTTTGGTGAAAGACTTTTTGAAATATTATTCAAATTCATTCTAATGACTGCATTCATCATGATGCTTTGGGGCTATTCGATCTGAAATGTAAGACATAGTGCTCCCTTTTTGGATTGTGTATTTAACGGCTCCCGTGAGCCTTTGAGCTGACGAGCTCTGGTGAAGCACCTGTGAGCCTACTGAGTGGTACAAAAACCTGAGAATACATTTAGGCGGCATTTCATGCAACCCCGTCTGCCACACTTTCCTCTCCGCTGATGACGGCTGAAAGCCAGAAACACGTGTCCGGAGATACGGCATTCGCCGCACCAACTTATGGTGAAAAACTTTCTACAACGTTACAGCACTTGCCGCACCCATTTTTGGTGAAAGACTTTTAAAAATATTATTCAAATTCATTCTAATGACGGCATTCATCATGATGCTTTGGGGCTATTTGAGCTGAAATCTAAGACAGGGTGCTCCCTTTTTGGATTGTGTATTTAACGACTACCCTGAGTCTTTGAGCTGAGGAGCTCTGGTGAAGCACCTGTGCGCCTACTGAGTGGTACAAAAACCTGAGAATACGTTTAGGCGGCATTTCAAGCAACCCCGTCTGCCACACTTTGCTCTCCTCTGATGACGGCCGAAAGCCAGAAACACGTGTCCGGAGATACAGCATTCGCCGCACCAACTTATGGTGAAAAACGTTCTACAACGTTACAGCACTTGCTGCACCCATTTTTGGTGAAAGACTTTTTGAAATATTATTCAAATTCATTCTAATGACTGCATTCATCATGATGCTTTGGGGCTATTCGAGCTGAAATGTAAGACATAGTGCTCCCTTTTTGGATTCTGTATTTAACGGCTCCCGTGAGCATTTGAGCTGACGAGCTCTGGTGAAGCACCTGTGAGCCTACTGAGTGGTACAAAAACCTGAGAATACATTTAGGCGGCATTTCATGCAACCCCGTCTGCCACACTTTCCTCTCCGCTGATGACGGCTGAAAGCCAGAAACACGTGTCCAGAGATACGGCATTCGCCGCACCAACTTATGGTGAAAAACTTTCTACAACGTTACAGCACTTGCTGCACCCATTTTTGGTGAAAGACTTTTTGAAATATTATTCAAATTCATTCTAATGACTGCATTCATCATGATGCTTTGGGGCTATTCGAGCTGAAATGTAAGACAGGGTGCTCCCTTTTTGGATTGTGTATTTAACGACTACAATGAGTCTTTGAGCTGAGGAGCTCTGGTGAAGCACCTGTGCGCCTACTGAGTGGTTCAAAAACCTGAGAATACGTTTAGGCGGCATTTCAAGCAACCCCGTCTGCCACACTTTGCTCTCCGCTGATGACGGCCGAAAGCCAGAAACACATGTCTGCAGATACTGCATTCGCCGCACCAACTTATGGTTAAAAACTTTCTACAACGTTACAGCACTTGCTGCACCCATTTTTGGTGAAAGACTTTTTGAAATATTATTCATATTCATTCTAATGACTGCATTCATCATGATGCTTTGGGGCTATTTGAGCTGAAATGTAAGACAGGGTGCTCCCTTTTTGGATTGTGTATTTAACGGCTCCCGTGAGCCTTTGAGCTGACCAGCTCTGGTGAAGCACCTGTGCGCCTACTGAGTGGTGCAAAAACCTGAGAATACATTTAGGTGGCATTTCATGCAACCCTGTCTGCCACACTCTGCTCTCCGCTGATGACGTCTGAAAGCCAGAAACACGTGTCCGGAGATACGGCATTCGCCGCACCAACTTATGGTGAAAAACTTTCTACAACGTTACAGCACTTGCTGCACCCATTTTTGGTGAAAGACTTTTTGAAATATTATTCATATTCATTCTAATGACTGCATTCATCATGATGCTTTGGGGCTATTTGAGCTGAAATGTAAGACAGGGTGCTCCCTTTTTGGATTGTGTATTTAACGGCTCCCGTGAGCCTTTGAGCTGAGGAGCTCTGGTGAAGCACCTGTGAGCCTACTGAGTGGTACAAAAACCTGAGAATACGTTTAGGCAGCATTTCAAGCAACCCCGTCTGCCACACTTTGCTCTCCACTGATGACGGCTGAAAGCCAGAAACACGTGTCCGGAGATACGGCATTCGCCGCACCAACTTATGGTGAAAAACTTTCTACAACGTTACAGCACTTGCCGCACCCATTTTTGGTGAAAGACTTTTAAAAATATTATTCAAATTCATTCTAATGACGGCATTCATCATGATGCTTTGGGGCTATTTGAGCTGAAATCTAAGACAGGGTGCTCCCTTTTTGGATTGTGTATTTAACGACTACCCTGAGTCTTTGAGCTGAGGAGCTCTGGTGAAGCACCTGTACGCCTATTGAGTGGTACAAAAACCTGAGAATACGTTTAGGCGGCATTTCAAGCAACCCCGTCTGCCACACTTTGCTCTCCGCTGATGATGGCCGAAAGTCAGAAACACGTGTCCGGAGATACAGCATTCGCCGCACCAACTTATGGTGAAAAACTTTCTACAACGTTACAGCAGTTGCTGCACCCATTTTTGGTGAAAGACTTTTTGAAATATTATTCAAATTCATTCTAATGACTGCATTCATCATGATGCTTTGGGGCTATTCGATCTGAAATGTAAGACATAGTGCTCCCTTTTTGGATTGTGTATTTAACGGCTCCCGTGAGCCTTTGAGCTGACGAGCTCTGGTGAAGCACCTGTGAGCCTACTGAGTGGTACAAAAACCTGAGAATACATTTAGGCGGCATTTCATGCAACCCCATCTGCCACACTTTCCTCTCCGCTGATGACGGCTGAAAGCCAGAAACACGTGTCCGGAGATACGGCATTCGCCGCACCAACTTATGGTGAAAAACTTTCTACAACGTTACAGCACTTGCCGCACCCATTTTTGGTGAAAGACTTTTAAAAATATTATTCAAATTCATTCTAATGACGGCATTCATCATGATGCTTTGGGGCTATTTGAGCTGAAATCTAAGACAGGGTGCTCCCTTTTTGGATTGTGTATTTCACGACTACCCTGAGTCTTTGAGCTGAGGAGCTCTGGTGAAGCACCTGTGCGCCTACTGAGTGGTACAAAAACCTGAGAATACGTTTAGGCGGCATTTCAAGCAACCCCGTCTGCCACACTTTGCTCTCCGCTGATGACGGCCGAAAGCCAGAAACACGTGTCCGGAGATACAGCATTCGCCGCACCAACTTATGGTGAAAAACGTTCTACAACGTTACAGCACTTGCTGCACCCATTTTTGGTGAAAGACTTTTTGAAATATTATTCAAATTCATTCTAATGACTGCATTCATCATGATGCTTTGGGGCTATTCGAGCTGAAATGTAAGACATAGTGCTCCCTTTTTGGATTCTGTATTTAACGGCTCCTGTGAGCATTTGAGCTGACGAGCTCTGGTGAAGCACCTGTGAGCCTACTGAGTGGTACAAAAACCTGAGAATACATTTAGGCGGCATTTCATGCAACCCCGTCTGCCACACTTTCCTCTCCGCTGATGACGGCTGAAAGCCAGAAACACGTGTCCGGAGATACGGCATTCGCCGCACCAACTTATGGTGAAAAACTTTCTACAACGTTACAGCACTTGCTGCACCCATTTTTGGTGAAAGACTTTTTGAAATATTATTCAAATTCATTCTAATGACTGCATTCATCATGATGCTTTGGGGCTATTCGAGCTGAAATGTAAGACAGAGTGCTCCCTTTTTGGATTGTGTATTTAACGACTACAATGAGTCTTTGAGCTGAGGAGCTCTGGTGAAGCACCTGTGCGCCTACTGAGTGGTACAAAAACCTGAGAATACGTTTAGACGGCATTTCAAGCAAGCCCGTCTGCCACACTTTGCTCTCCGCTGATGACGGCCGAAAGCCAGAAACACGTGTCCGGAGATACAGCATTCGCCGCACCAACTTATGGTGAAAAACTTTCTACAAAGTTACAGCACTTGCTGCACCCATTTTTGGTGAAAGACTTTTTGAAATATTATTCAAATTCATTCTATTGACTGCATTCATCATGATGCTTTGGGGCCATTCGAGCTGAAATGTAAGACAGGGTGCTCCCTTTTTGGATTGTGTATTTAATGGCTCCCGTGAGCCTTTGAGCTGACGAGCTCTGGTGAAGCACCTGTGCGCCTACTGAGTGGTACAAAAACCTGAGAATACGTTTAGGCGGCATTTCAAGCAACCCCGTCTGCCACACTTTGCTCTCCACTGATGTCAGCCGAAAACCGGAAACACGTGTCCGGAGATACGGCATTCACCGCACCAACTTATGGTGAAAAACTTTTTACAACGTTACAGCACTTGCCGCACCCATTTTTGGTGAAAGACTTTTTGAAATATTATTCAAATTCATTCTAATGACTGCATTCATCATGAAGCTTTGGGGCTATTTGACCTGAAATGTAAGACAGGGTGATCCCTTTTTGGATTGTGTATTTAACGGCTCCCGTGTGCCTTTGAGCTGACGAGCTCTGGTGAAGCACCTGTGCGCCTACTGAGTGGTACAAAAACCTGAGAATACGTTTAGGCGGCATTTCAAGCAACCCCGTCTGCCACACTTTGCTCTCCACTGATGACGGCCGAAAGCCGGAAACACGTGTCCAGAAATACGGCATTTACCGCACTAACTTATGGTGAAAAACTTTCTACAACGTTACAGCACTTGCTGCACCCATTTTTAGTGAAAGACTTTTTGAAATATTATTCAAATTCATTCTAATGACTGCATTCATCATGATGCTTTGGGGCTATTCGAGCTGAAATGTAAGACATAGTGCTCCCTTTTTGGATTCTGTATTTAACGGCTCCCGTGATCATTTGAGCTGACGAGCTCTGGTGAAGCACCTGTGAGCCTACTGAGTGGTACAAAAACCTGAGAATACATTTAGGCGGCATTTCATGCAACCCCGTCTGCCACACTTTCCTCTCCGCTGATGACGGCTGAAAGCCAGAAACACGTGTCCGGAGATACGGCATTCGCCGCACCAACTTATGGTGAAAAACTTTCTACAACGTTACAGCACTTGCTGCACCCATTTTTGGTGAAAGACT
The DNA here is from genome assembly GCF_031143425.1 of Pleurodeles waltl. NCBI lineage: Eukaryota > Metazoa > Chordata > Amphibia > Caudata > Salamandridae > Pleurodeles > Pleurodeles waltl. Next base: position 608,948,515 of record NC_090436.1, on the reverse strand, counting down.
TTTTGAAATATTATTCAAATTCATTCTAATGACTGCATTCATCATGATGCTTTGGGGCTATTCGAGCTGAAATGTAAGACAGGGTGCTCCCTTTTTGGATTGTGTATTTAACGGCTCCCGTGAGCCTTTGAGCTGACCAGCTCTGGTGAAGCACCTGTGCGCCTACTGAGTGGTGCAAAAACCTGAGAATACATTTAGGTGGCATTTCATGCAACCCTGTCTGCCACACTCTGCTCTCCGCTGATGACGTCTGAAAGCCAGAAACACGTGTCCGGAGATACGGCATTCGCCGCACCAACTTATGGTGAAAAACTTTCTACAACGTTACAGCACTTGCTGCACCCATTTTTGGTGAAAGACTTTTTGAAATATTATTCATATTCATTCTAATGACTGCATTCATCATGATGCTTTGGGGCTATTTGAGCTGAAATGTAAGACAGGGTGCTCCCTTTTTGGATTGTGTATTTAACGGCTCCCGTGAGCCTTTGAGCTGAGGAGCTCTGGTGAAGCACCTGTGTGCCTACTGAGTGGTACAAAAACCTGAGAATACGTTTAGGCAGCATTTCAAGCAACCCCGTCTGCCACACTTTGCTCTCCACTGATGACGGCTGAAAGCCAGAAACACGTGTCCGGAGATACGGCATTCGCCGCACCAACTTATGGTGAAAAACTTTCTACAACGTTACAGCACTTGCCGCACCCATTTTTGGTGAAAGACTTTTAAAAATATTATTCAAATTCATTCTAATGACGGCATTCATCATGATGCTTTGGGGCTATTTGAGCTGAAATCTAAGACAGGGTGCTCCCTTTTTGGATTGTGTATTTAACGACTACCCTGAGTCTTTGAGCTGAGGAGCTCTGGTGAAGCACCTGTACGCCTACTGAGTGGTACAAAAACCTGAGAATACGTTTAGGCGGCATTTCAAGCAACCCCGTCTGCCACACTTTGCTCTCCGCTGATGATGGCCGAAAGTCAGAAACACGTGTCCGGAGATACAGCATTCGCCGCACCAACTTATGGTGAAAAACTTTCTACAACGTTACAGCAGTTGCTGCACCCATTTTTGGTGAAAGACTTTTTGAAATGTTATTCAAATTCATTCTAATGACTGCATTCATCATGATGCTTTGGGGCTATTCGATCTGAAATGTAAGACATAGTGCTCCCTTTTTGGATTGTGTATTTAACGGCTCCCGTGAGCCTTTGAGCTGACGAGCTCTGGTGAAGCACCTGTGAGCCTACTGAGTGGTACAAAAACCTGAGAATACATTTAGGCGGCATTTCATGCAACCCCGTCTGCCACACTTTCCTCTCCGCTGATGACGGCTGAAAGCCAGAAACACGTGTCCGGAGATACGGCATTCGCCGCACCAACTTATGGTGAAAAACTTTCTACAACGTTACAGCACTTGCCGCACCCATTTTTGGTGAAAGACTTTTAAAAATATTATTCAAATTCATTCTAATGACGGCATTCATCATGATGCTTTGGGGCTATTTGAGCTGAAATCTAAGACAGGGTGCTCCATTTTTTGGATTGTGTATGTAACGACTACCCTGAGTCTTTGAGCTGAGGCGCTCTGGTGAAGCACCTGTGCGCCTACTGAGTGGTACAAAAACCTGAGAATACGTTTAGGCGGCATTTCAAGCAACCCCGTCTGCCACACTTTGCTCTCCGCTGATGATGGCCGAAAGCCAGAAACACGTGTCCGGAGATACAGCATTCGCCGCATCAACTTATGGTGAAAAACGTTCTACAACGTTACAGCACTTGCTGCACCCATTTTTGGTGAAAGACTTTTTGAAATATTATTCAAATTCATTCTAATGACTGCATTCATCATGATGCTTTGGGGCTATTCGAGCTGAAATGTAAGACATAGTGCTCCCTTTTTGGATTCTGTATTTAACGGCTCCCGAGAGCATTTGAGCTGACGAGCTCTGGTGAAGCACCTGTGAGCCTACTGAGTGGTACAAAAACCTGAGAATACATTTAGGCGGCATTTCATGCAACCCCGTCTGCCACACTTTCCTCTCCGCTTATGACGGCTGAAAGCCAGAAACACGTGTCCGGAGATACGGCATTCGCCGCACCAACTTATGGTGAAAAACTTTCTACAACGTTACAGCACTTGCTGCACCCATTTTTGGTGAAAGACTTTTTGAAATATTATTCAAATTCATTCTAATGACTGCATTCATCATGATGCTTTGGGGCTATTCGAGCTGAAATGTAAGACAGGGTGCTCCATTTTGGATTGTGTATTTAACGACTACAATGAGTCTTTGAGCTGAGGAGCTCTGGTGAAGCACCTGTGCGCCTACTGAGTGGTACAAAAACCTGAGAATACGTTTAGGCGGCATTTCAAGCAACCCCGTCTGCCACACTTTGCTCTCCGCTGATGACGGCCGAAAGCCAGAAACACATGTCTGCAGATACTGCATTCGCCGCACCAACTTATGGTGAAAAACTTTCTACAAAGTTACAGCACTTGCTGCACCCATTTTTGGTGAAAGACTTTTTGAAATATTATTCAAATTCATTCTATTGACTGCATTCATCATGATGCTTTGGGGCTATTCGAGCTGAAATGTAAGACAGGGTGCTCCCTTTTTGGATTGTGTATTTAACGGCTCCCGTGAGCCTTTGAGCTGACGAGCTCTGGTGAAGCACCTGTGCGCCTACTGAGTGGTACAAAAACCTGAGAATACATTTAGGTGCCATTTCATGCAACCCTGTCTGCCACACTCTGCTGTCCGCTGATGACGGCCGAAAGCCAGAAACACGCGTCCGGAGATACGGCATTCGCCGCACCAACTTATGGTGAAAAACTTTCTACAACGTTACAGCACTTGCTGCACCCATTTTTGGTGAAAGACTTTTTGAAATATTATTCATATTCATTCTAATGACTGCATTCATCATGATGCTTTGGGGCTATTTGAGCTGAAATGTAAGACAGGGTGCTCCCTTTTTGGATTGTGTATTTAACGGCTCCCGTGAGCCTTTGAGCTGAGGAGCTCTGGTGAAGCACCTGTGCGCCTACTGAGTGGTACAAAAACCTGAGAATACGTTTAGACGGCATTTCAAGCAAGCCCGTCTGCCACACTTTGCTCTCCGCTGATGACGGCCGAAAGCCAGAAACACGTGTCCGGAGATACAGCATTCGCCGCACCAACTTATGGTGAAAAACTTTCTACAAAGTTACAGCACTTGCTGCACCCATTTTTGGTGAAAGACTTTTTGAAATATTATTCAAATTCATTCTATTGACTGCATTCATCATGATGCTTTGGGGCCATTCGAGCTGAAATGTAAGACAGGGTGCTCCCTTTTTGGATTGTGTATTTAATGGCTCCCGTGAGCCTTTGAGCTGACGAGCTCTGGTGAAGCACCTGTGCGCCTACTGAGTGGTACAAAAACCTGAGAATACGTTTAGGCGGCATTTCAAGCAACCCCGTCTGCCACACTTTGCTCTCCACTAATGTCGGCCGAAAGCCGGAAACACGTGTCCGGAGATACGGCATTCACCGCACCAACTTATGGTGAAAAACTTTTTACAACGTTACAGCACTTGCCGCACCCATTTTTGGTGAAAGACTTTTTGAAATATTATTCAAATTCATTCTAATGACTGCATTCATCATGAAGCTTTGGGGCTATTCGACCTGAAATGTAAGACACGGTGCTCCCTTTTTGGATTGTGTATTTAACGGCTCCCGTGTGCCTTTGAGCTGACGAGCTCTGGTGAAGCACCTGTGCGCCTACTGAGTGGTACAAAAACCTGAGAATACGTTTAAGCGGCATTTCAAGCAACCCCGTCTGCCACACTTTGCTCTCCACTGATGACGGCCGAAAGCCGGAAACACGTGTCCGGAGATACGGCATTCGCCGCACCAACTTATGGTGAAAAACTTTCTACAACGTTACAGCACTTGCTGCACCCATTTTTGGTGAAAGACTTTTTGAAATATTATTCATATTCATTCTAATGACTGCATTCATCATGATGCTTTGGGGCTATTTGAGCTGAAATGTAAGACAGGGTGCTCCCTTTTTGGATTGTGTATTTAACGGCTCCCGTGAGCCTTTGAGCTGAGGAGCTCTGGTGAAGCACCTGTGCACCTACTGAGTGGTGCAAAAACCTGAGAATACGTTTAGGCGGCATTTCAAGCAACCCCGTCTGCCACACTTTGCTCTCCACTGATGACGGCTGAAAGCCAGAAACACGTGTCCGGAGATACGGCATTCGCCGCACCAACTTATGGTGAAAAACTTTCTACAACGTTACAGCACTTGCTGCACCCATTTTTGGTGAAAGACTTTTTGAAATATTATTCATATTCATTCTAATGACTGCATTCATCATGATGCTTTGGGGCTATTTGAGCTGAAATGTAAGACAGGGTGCTCCCTTTTTGGATTGTGTATTTAACGGCTCCCGTGAGCCTTTGAGCTGACAAGCTCTGGTGAAGCACCTGTGCGCCTACTGAGTGGTACAAAAACCTGAGAATACATTTAGGTGGCATTTCATGCAACCCTGTCTCCCACACTCTGCTCTCCGCTGATGACGTCCGAAAGCCAGAAACATGTGTCCGGAGATACGGCATTCGCCGCACCAACTTATGGTGAAAAACTTTCTACAACGTTACAGCACTTGCTGCACCCATTTTTGGTGAAAGACTTTTTGAAATATTATTCATATTCATTCTAATGACTGCATTCATCATGATGCTTTGGGGCTATTCGAGCTGAAATGTAAGACAGGGTGCTCCCTTTTTGGATTGTGTATTTAACGACTACCCTGAGTCTTTGAGCTGAGGAGCTCTGGTGAAGCACCTGTGCGCCTACTGAGTGGTACAAAAACCTGAGAATACGTTTAGGCGGCATTTCAAGCAACCCCGTCTGCCACACTTTGCTCTCCGCTGATGACGTCCGAAAGCCAGAAACACATGTCCGCATATACTGCATTCGCCGCACCAACTTATGGTGAAAAACTTTCTACAAGTTACAGCACTTGCTGCACCCATTTTTGGTGAAAGACTTTTTGAAATATTATTCAAATTCTTTCTATTGACTGCATTCATCATGATGCTTTGGGGCTATTCGAGCTGAAATGTAAGACAGGGTGCTCCCTTTTTGGATTGTGTATTTAACGGCTCCCGTGAGCCTTTGAGCTGACGAGCTCTGGTGAAGCACCTGTGCGCCTACTGAGTGGTACAAAAACCTGAGAATACATTTAGGTGGCATTTCATGCAACCCTGTCTGCCACACTCTGCTCTCCGCTGATGACGGCCGAAAGCCAGAAACACGTGTCCGGAGATACGGCATTCGCCGCACCAACTTATGGTTAAAAACTTTCTACAACGTTACAGCACTTGCTGCACCCATTTTTGGTGAAAGACTTTTTGAAATATTATTCATATTCATTCTAATGACTGCATTCATCATGATGCTTTGGGGCTATTTGAGCTGAAATGTAAGACAGGGTGCTCCCTTTTTGGATTGTGTATTTAACGGCTCCCGTGAGCCTTTGAGCTGACCAGCTCTGGTGAAGCACCTGTGCGCCTACTGAGTGGTACAAAAACCTGAGAATACATTTACGTGGCATTTCATGCAACCCTGTCTGCCACACTCTGCTCTCCGCTGATGACGTCTGAAAGCCAGAAACACGTGTCCGGAGATACGGCATTCGCCGCACCAACTTATGGTGAAAAACTTTCTACAACGTTACAGCACTTGCTGCACCCATTTTTGGTGAAAGACTTTTTGAAATATTATTCATATTCATTCTAATGACTGCATTCATCATGATGCTTTGGGGCTATTTGAGCTGAAATGTAAGACAGGGTGCTCCCTTTTTGGATTGTGTATTTAACGGCTCCCGTGAGCCTTTGAGCTGAGGAGCTCTGGTGAAGCACCTGTGCGCCTACTGAGTGGTACAAAAACCTGAGAATACGTTTAGGCAGCATTTCAAGCAACCCCGTCTGCCACACTTTGCTCTCCACTGATGACGGCTGAAAGCCAGAAACACGTGTCCGGAGATACGGCATTCGCCGCACCAACTTATGGTGAAAAACTTTCTACAACGTTACAGCACTTGCCGCACCCATTTTTGGTGAAAGACTTTTAAAAATATTATTCAAATTCATTCTAATGACGGCATTCATCATGATGCTTTGGGGCTATTTGAGCTGAAATCTAAGACAGGGTGCTCCCTTTTTGGATTGTGTATTTAACGACTACCCTGAGTCTTTGAGCTGAGGAGCTCTGGTGAAGCACCTGTACGCCTACTGAGTGGTACAAAAACCTGAGAATACGTTTAGGCGGCATTTCAAGCAACCCCGTCTGCCACACTTTGCTCTCCGCTGATGATGGCCGAAAGTCAGAAACACGTGTCCGGAGATACAGCATTCGCCGCACCAACTTATGGTGAAAAACTTTCTACAACGTTACAGCAGTTGCTGCACCCATTTTTGGTGAAAGACTTTTTGAAATATTATTCATATTCATTCTAATGACTGCATTCATCATGATGCTTTGGGGCTATTTGAGCTGAAATGTAAGACAGGGTGCTCCCTTTTTGGATTGTGTATTTAACGGCTCCCGTGAGCCTTTGAGCTGAGGAGCTCTGGTGAAGCACCTGTGCGCCTACTGAGTGGTACAAAAACCTGAGAATACGTTTAGGCAGCATTTCAAGCAACCCCGTCTGCCACACTTTGCTCTCCACTGATGACGGCTGAAAGCCAGAAACACGTGTCCGGAGATACGGCATTCGCCGCACCAACTTATGGTGAAAAACTTTCTACAACGTTACAGCACTTGCCGCACCCATTTTTGGTGAAAGACTTTTAAAAATATTATTCAAATTCATTCTAATGACGGCATTCATCATGATGCTTTGGGGCTATTTGAGCTGAAATCTAAGACAGGGTGCTCCCTTTTTGGATTGTGTATTTAACGACTACCCTGAGTCTTTGAGCTGAGGAGCTCTGGTGAAGCACCTGTACGCCTACTGAGTGGTACAAAAACCTGAGAATACGTTTAGGCGGCATTTCAAGCAACCCCGTCTGCCACACTTTGCTCTCCGCTGATGATGGCCGAAAGTCAGAAACACGTGTCCGGAGATACAGCATTCGCCGCACCAACTTATGGTGAAAAACTTTCTACAACGTTACAGCAGTTGCTGCACCCATTTTTGGTGAAAGACTTTTTGAAATATTATTCAAATTCATTCTAATGACTGCATTCATCATGATGCTTTGGGGCTATTCGATCTGAAATGTAAGACATAGTGCTCCCTTTTTGGATTGTGTATTTAACGGCTCCCGTGAGCCTTTGAGCTGACGAGCTCTGGTGAAGCACCTGTGAGCCTACTGAGTGGTACAAAAACCTGAGAATACATTTAGGCGGCATTTCATGCAACCCCGTCTGCCACACTTTCCTCTCCGCTGATGACGGCTGAAAGCCAGAAACACGAGTCCGGAGATACGGCATTCGCCGCACCAACTTATGGTGAAAAACTTTCTACAACGTTACAGCACTTGCTGCACCCATTTTTGGTGAAAGACTTTTTGAAATATTATTCATATTCATTCTAATGACTGCATTCATCATGATGCTTTGGGGCTATTTGAGCTGAAATGTAAGACAGGGTGCTCCCTTTTTGGATTGTGTATTTAACGGCTCCCGTGAGCCTTTGAGCTGAGGAGCTCTGGTGAAGCACCTGTGCGCCTACTGAGTGGTACAAAAACCTGAGAATACGTTTAGGCAGCATTTCAAGCAACCCCGTCTGCCACACTTTGCTCTCCACTGATGACGGCTGAAAGCCAGAAACACGTGTCCGGAGATACGGCATTCGCCGCACCAACTTATGGTGAAAAACTTTCTACAACGTTACAGCACTTGCCGCACCCATTTTTGGTGAAAGACTTTTAAAAATATTATTCAAATTCATTCTAATGACGGCATTCATCATGATGCTTTGGGGCTATTTGAGCTGAAATCTAAGACAGGGTGCTCCCTTTTTGGATTGTGTATTTAACGACTACCCTGAGTCTTTGAGCTGAGGAGCTCTGGTGAAGCACCTGTACGCCTACTGAGTGGTACAAAAACCTGAGAATACGTTTAGGCGGCATTTCAAGCAACCCCGTCTGCCACACTTTGCTCTCCGCTGATGATGGCCGAAAGTCAGAAACACGTGTCCGGAGATACAGCATTCGCCGCACCAACTTATGGTGAAAAACTTTCTACAACGTTACAGCAGTTGCTGCACCCATTTTTGGTGAAAGACTTTTTGAAATATTATTCAAATTCATTCTAATGACTGCATTCATCATGATGCTTTGGGGCTATTCGATCTGAAATGTAAGACATAGTGCTCCCTTTTTGGATTGTGTATTTAACGGCTCCCGTGAGCCTTTGAGCTGACGAGCTCTGGTGAAGCACCTGTGAGCCTACTGAGTGGTACAAAAACCTGAGAATACATTTAGGCGGCATTTCATGCAACCCCGTCTGCCACACTTTCCTCTCCGCTGATGACGGCTGAAAGCCAGAAACACGTGTCCGGAGATACGGCATTCGCCGCACCAACTTATGGTGAAAAACTTTCTACAACGTTACAGCACTTGCCGCACCCATTTTTGGTGAAAGACTTTTAAAAATATTATTCAAATTCATTCTAATGACGGCATTCATCATGATGCTTTGGGGCTATTTGAGCTGAAATCTAAGACAGGGTGCTCCCTTTTTGGAATGTGTATTTAACGACTACCCTGAGTCTTTGAGCTAAGGAGCTCTGGTGAAGCACCTGTGCGCCTACTGAGTGGTACAAAAACCTGAGAATACGTTTAGGCGGCATTTCAAGCAACCCCGACTGCCACACTTTGCTCTCCGCTGATGACGGCCGAAAGCCAGAAACACGTGTCCGGAGATACAGCATTCGCCGCACCAACTTATGGTGAAAAACGTTCTACAACGTTACAGCACTTGCTGCACCCATTTTTGGTGAAAGACTTTTTGAAATATTATTCAAATTCATTCTAATGACTGCATTCATCATGATGCTTTGGGGCTATTCGAGCTGAAATGTAAGACATAGTGCTCCCTTTTTGGATTCTGTATTTAACGGCTCCCGTGAGCATTTGAGCTGACGAGCTCTGGAGAAGCACCTGTGAGCCTACTGAGTGGTACAAAAACCTGAGAATACATTTAGGCGGCATTTCATGCAACCCCGTCTGCCACACTTTCCTCTCCGCTGATGACGGCTGAAAGCCAGAAACACGTGTCCGGAGATACGGCATTCGCCGCACCAACTTATGGTGAAAAACTTTCTACAACGTTACAGCACTTGCTGCACCCATTTTTGGTGAAAGACTTTTTGAAATATTATTCAAATTCATTCTAATGACTGCATTCATCATGATGCTTTGGGGCTATTCGAGCTGAAATGTAAGACAGGGTGCTCCCTTTTTGGATTGTGTATTTAACGACTACAATGAGTCTTTGAGCTGAGGAGCTCTGGTGAAGCACCTGTGCGCCTACTGAGTGGTACAAAAACCTGAGAATACGTTTAGGCGGCATTTCAAGCAACCCCGTCTGCCACACTTTGCTCTCCGCTGATGACGGCCGAAAGCCAGAAACACGTGTCTGCAGATACTGCATTCGCCGCACCAACTGATGGTGAAAAACTTTCTACAAAGTTACAGCACTTGCTGCACCCATTTTTGGTGAAAGACTTTTTGAAATATTATTCAAATTCATTCTATTGACTGCATTCATCATGATGCTTTGGGGCTATTCGAGCTGAAATGTAAGACAGGGTGCTCCCTTTTTGGATTGTGTATTTAACGGCTCCCGTGAGCCTTTGAGCTGACGAGCTCTGGTGAAGCACCTGTGCGCCTACTGAGTGGTACAAAAACCTGAGAATACATTTAGGTGCCATTTCATGCAACCCTGTCTGCCACACTCTGCTCTCCGCTGATGACGGCCGAAAGCCAGAAACACGCGTCCGGAGATACGGCATTCGCCGCACCAACTTATGGTGAAAAACTTTCTACAACGTTACAGCACTTGCTGCACCCATTTTTGGTGAAAGACTTTTTGAAATATTATTCATATTCATTCTAATGACTGCATTCATCATGATGCTTTGGGGCTATTTGAGCTGAAATGTAAGACAGGGTGCTCCCTTTTTGGATTGTGTATTTAACGGCTCCTGTGAGCCTTTGAGCTGAGGAGCTCTGGTGAAGCACCTGTGCGCCTACTGAGTGGTACAAAAACGTGAGAATACGTTTAGACGGCATTTCAAGCAAGCCCGTCTGCCACACTTTGCTCTCCGCTGATGACGGCCGAAAGCCAGAAACACGTGTCCGGAGATACAGCATTCGCCGCACCAACTTATGGTGAAAAACTTTCTACAAAGTTACAGCACTTGCTGCACCCATTTTTGGTGAAAGACTTTTTGAAATATTATTCAAATTCATTCTAATGACTGCATTCATCATGAAGCTTTGGGGCTATTCGACCTGAAATGTAAGACAGGGTGCTCCCTTTTTGGATTGTGTATTTAACGGCTCCCGTGTGCCTTTGAGCTGATGGGCTCTGGTGAAGCACCTGTGCGCCTACTGAGTGGTACAAAAACCTGAGAATACGTTTAGGCGGCATTTCAAGCAACCCCGTCTGCCACACTTTGCTCTCCACTGATGACGGCCGAAAGCCGGAAACACGTGTCCGGAAATACGGCATTTACCGCACTAACTTATGGTGAAAAACTTTCTACAACGTTACAGCACTTGCTGCACCCATTTTTAGTGAAAGGCTTTTTGAAATATTATTCAAATTCATTCTATTGAATGCATTCATCATGATGCTTTGGGGCTATTCGAGCTGAAATGTAAGACAGGGTGCTCCCTTTTTGGATTGTGTATTTAATGGCTCCCGTGAGCCTTTGAGCTGAGGAGCTCTGGTGAAGCACCTGTGCGCCTACTGAGTGGTACAAAAACCTGAGAATACATTTAGGTGGCATTTCATGCAACCCTGTCTGCCACACTCTGCTCTCCGCTGATGACGTCCGAAAGCCAGAAACACGTGTCCGGAGATACGGCATTCGCCGCACCAACTTATGGTGAAAAACTTTCTACAACGTTACAGCACTTGCTGCACCCATTTTTGGTGAAAGACTTTTTGAAATATTATTCATATTCATTCTAATGACTGCATTTATCATGATGCTTTGGGGCTATTTGAGCTGAAATGTAAGACAGGGTGCTCCCTTTTTGGATTGTGTATTTAACGGCTCCCGTGAGCCTTTGAGCTGACCAGCTCTGGTGAAGCACCTGTGCGCCTACTGAGTGGTGCAAAAACCTGAGAATACATTTAGGTGGCATTTCATGCAACCCTGTCTGCCACACTCTGCTCTCCGCTGATGACGTCTGAAAGCCAGAAACACGTGTCCGGAGATACGGCATTCGCCGCACCAACTTATGGTGAAAAACTTTCTACAACGTTACAGCACTTGCTGCACCCATTTTTGGTGAAAGACTTTTTGAAATATTATTCATATTCATTCTAATGACTGCATTCATCATGATGCTTTGGGGCTATTTGAGCTGAAATGTAAGACAGGGTGCTCCCTTTTTGGATTGTGTATTTAACGGCTCCCGTGAGCCTTTGAGCTGACGAGCTCTGGTGAAGCACCTGTGCGCCTACTGAGTGGTACAAAAACCTGAGAATACGTTTAGGCAGCATTTCAAGCAACCCCGTCTGCCACACTTTGCTCTCCACTGATGACGGCTGAAAGCCAGAAACACGTGTCCGGAGATACGGCATTCGCCGCACCAACTTATGGTGAAAAACTTTCTACAACGTTACAGCACTTGCCGCACCCATTTTTGGTGAAAGACTTTTAAAAATATTATTCAAATTCATTCTAATGACGGCATTCATCATGATGCTTTGGGGCTATTTGAGCTGAAATCTAAGACAGGGTGCTCCCTTTTTGGATTGTGTATTTAACGACTACCCTGAGTCTTTGAGCTGAGGAGCTCTGGTGAAGCACCTGTACGCCTACTGAGTGGTACAAAAACCTGAGAATACGTTTAGGCGGCATTTCAAGCAACCCCGTCTGCCACACTTTGCTCTCCGCTGATGATGGCCGAAAGTCAGAAACACGTGTCCGGAGATACAGCATTCGCCGCACCAACTTATGGTGAAAAACTTTCTACAATGTTACAGCAGTTGCTGCACCCATTTTTGGTGAAAGACTTTTTGAAATATTATTCAAATTCATTCTAATGACTGCATTCATCATGATGCTTTGGGGCTATTCGATCTGAAATGTAAGACATAGTGCTCCCTTTTTGGATTGTGTATTTAACGGCTCCCGTGAGCCTTTGAGCTGACAAGCTCTGGTGAAGCACCTGTGAGCCTACTGAGTGGTACAAAAACCTGAGAATACATTTAGGCGGCATTTCATGCAACCCCGTCTGCCACACTTTCCTCTCCGCTGATGACGGCTGAAAGCCAGAAACACGTGTCCGGAGATACGGCATTCGCCGCACCAACTTATGGTGAAAAACTTTCTACAACGTTACAGCACTTGCCGATGAAAGACTTTTTGAAATATTATTCATATTCATTCTAATGACTGCATTCATCATGATGCTTTGGGGCTATTTGAGCTGAAATGTAAGACAGGGTGCTCCCTTTTTGGATTGTGTATTTAACGGCTCCCGTGAGCCTTTGAGCTGACGAGCTCTGGTGAAGCACCTGTGCGCCTACTGAGTGGTACAAAAACCTGAGAATACATTTAGGTGCCATTTCATGCAAGCCCGTCTGCCACACTTTGCTCTCCGCTGATGACGGCCGAAAGCCAGAAACACGTGTCCGGAGATACAGCATTCGCCGCACCAACTTATAGTGAAAAACTTTCTACAAAGTTACAGCACTTGCTGCACCCATTTTTGGTGAAAGACTTTTTGAAATATTATTCAAATTCATTCTAATGACTGCATTCATCATGAAGCTTTGGGGCTATTCGACCTGAAATGTAAGACAGGGTGCTCCCTTTTTGGATTGTGTATTTAACGGCTCCCGTGTGCCTTTGAGCTGACGAGCTCTGGTGAAGCACCTGTGCGCCTACTGAGTGGTACAAAAACCTGAGAATACGTTTAGGCGGCATTTCAAGCAACCCCGTCTGCCACACCTTGCTCTCCACTGATGACGGCCGAAAGCCGGAAACACGTGTCCGGAAATACGGCATTTACCGCACTAACTTATGGTGAAAAACTTTATACAACGTTACAGCACTTGCTGCACCCATTTTTAGTGAAAGATTTTTTGAAATATTATTCAAATTCATTCTATTGAATGCATTCATCATGATGCTTTGGGGCTATTCGATCTGAAATGTAAGACATAGTGCTCCCTTTTTGGATTGTGTATTTAACGGCTCCCGTGAGCCTTTGAGCTGACGAGCTCTGGTGAAGCACCTGTGAGCCTACTGAGTGGTACAAAAACCTGAGAATACATTTAGGCGGCATTTCATGCAACCCCGTCTGCCACACTTTCCTCTCCGCTGATGACGGCTGAAAGCCAGAAACACGTGTCCGGAGATACGGCATTCGCCGCACCAACTTATGGTGAAAAACTTTCTACAACGTTACAGCACTTGCCGCACCCATTTTTGGTGAAAGACTTTTAAAAATATTATTCAAATTCATTCTAATGACGGCATTCATCATGATGCTTTGGGGCTATTTGAGCTGAAATCTAAGACAGGGTGCTCCCTTTTTGGATTGTGTATTTAACGACTACCCTGAGTCTTTGAGCTGAGGAGCTCTGGTGAAGCACCCGTGCGCCTACTGAGTGGTACAAAAACCTGAGAATACGTTTAGGCGGCATTTCAAGCAACCCCGTCTGCCACACTTTGCTCTCCGCTGATGACGGCCGAAAGCCAGAAACACGTGTCCGGAGATACAGCATTCGCCGCACCAACTTATGGTGAAAAACGTTCTACAACGTTACAGCACTTGCTGCACCCATTTTTGGTGAAAGACTTTTTGAAATATTATTCAAATTCATTCTAATGACTGCATTCATCATGATGCTTTGGGGCTATTCGAGCTGAAATGTAAGACATAGTGCTCCCTTTTTGGATTCTGTATTTAACGGCTCCCGTGAGCATTTGAGCTGACGAGCTCTGGTGAAGCACCTGTGAGCCTACTGAGTGGTACAAAAACCTGAGAATACATTTAGGCGGCATTTCATGCAACCCCGTCTGCCACACTTTCCTCTCCGCTGATGACGGCTGAAAGCCAGAAACACGTGTCCGGAGATACGGCATTCGCCGCACCAACTTATGGTGAAAAACGTTCTACAACGTTACAGCACTTGCTGCACCCATTTTTGGTGAAAGACTTTTTGAAATATTATTCAAATTCATTCTAATGACTGCATTCATCATGATGCTTTGGGGCTATTCGAGCTGAAATGTAAGACAGGGTGCTCCCTTTTTGGATTGTGTATTTAACGACTACAATGAGTCTTTGAGCTGAGGAGCTCTGGTGAAGCACCTGTGCGCCTACTGAGTGGTACAAAAACCTGAGAATACGTTTAGGCGGCATTTCAAGCAACCCCGTCTGCCACACTTTGCTCTCCGCTGATGACGGCCGAAAGCCAGAAACACATGTCTGCAGATACTGCATTCGCCGCACCAACTTATGGTGAAAAACTTTCTACAAAGTTGCAGCACTTGCTGCACCCATTTTTGGTGAAAGACTTTTTGAAATATTATTCAAATTCATTCTATTGACTGCATTCATCATGATGCTTTGGGGCTATTCGAGCTGAAATGTAAGACAGGGTGCTCCCTTTTTGGATTGTGTATTTAACGGCTCCCGTGAGCCTTTGAGCTGACGAGCTCTGGTGAAGCACCTGTGCGCCTACTGAGTGGTACAAAAACCTGAGAATACATTTAGGTGCCATTTCATGCAACCCTGTCTGCCACACTCTGCTCTCCGCTGATGACGGCCGAAAGCTAGAAACACGCGTCCGGAGATACGGCATTCGCCGCACCAACTTATGGTGAAAAACTTTCTACAACGTTACAGCACTTGCTGCACCCATTTTTGGTGAAAGACTTTTTGAAATATTATTCATATTCATTCTAATGACTGCATTCATCATGATGCTTTGGGGCTATTTGAGCTGAAATGTAAGACAGGGTGCTCCCTTTTTGGATTGTGTATTTAACGGCTCCCGTGAGCCTTTGAGCTGAGGAGCTCTGGTGAAGCACCTGTGCGCCTACTGAGTGGTACAAAAACCTGAGAATACGTTTAGACGGCATTTCAAGCAAGCCCGTCTGCCACACTTTGCTCTCCGCTGATGATGGCCGAAAGCCAGAAACACGTGTCCGGAGATACAGCATTCGCCGCACCAACTTATGGTGAAAAACTTTCTACAAAGTTACAGCACTTGCTGCACCCATTTTTGGTGAAAGACTTTTTGAAATATTATTCAAATTCATTCTATTGACTGCATTCATCATGATGCTTTGGGGCCATTCGAGCTGAAATGTAAGACAGGGTGCTCCCTTTTTGGATTGTGTATTTAATGGCTCCCGTGAGCCTTTGAGCTGACGAGCTCTGGTGAAGCACCAGTGCGCCTACTGAGTGGTACAAAAACCTGAGAATACGTTTAGGCGGCATTTCAAGCAACCCCGTCTGCCACACTTTGCTCTCCACTGATGTCGGCCGAAAGCCGGAAACACGTGTCCGGAGATACGGCATTCACCGCACCAACTTATGGTGAAAAACTTTCTACAACGTTACAGCACTTGCCGCACCCATTTTTGGTGAAAGACTTTTAAAAATATTATTCAAATTCATTCTAATGACGGCATTCATCATGATGCTTTGGGGCTATTTGAGCTGAAATCTAAGACAGGGTGCTCCCTTTTTGGATTGTGTATTTAACGACTACCCTGAGTCTTTGAGCTGAGGAGCTCTGGTGAAGCACCTGTGCGCCTACTGAGTGGTACAAAAACCTGAGAATACGTTTAGGCGGCATTTCAAGCAACCCCGTCTGCCACACTTTGCTCTCCGCTGATGACGGCCGAAAGCCAGAAACACGTGTCCGGAGATACAGCATTCGCCGCACCAACTTATGGTGAAAAACGTTCTAC
The DNA here is from genome assembly GCF_031143425.1 of Pleurodeles waltl. NCBI lineage: Eukaryota > Metazoa > Chordata > Amphibia > Caudata > Salamandridae > Pleurodeles > Pleurodeles waltl. The sequence goes on along the minus strand of NC_090436.1, from coordinate 608,932,324 downwards.
AACGTTACAGCACTTGCTGCACCCATTTTTGGTGAAAGACTTTTTGAAATATTATTCAAATTCATTCTAATGACTGCATTCATCATGATGCTTTGGGGCTATTCGAGCTGAAATGTAAGACATAGTGCTCCCTTTTTGGATTCTGTATTTAACGGCTCCCGTGATCATTTGAGCTGACGAGCTCTGGTGAAGCACCTGTGAGCCTACTGAGTGGTACAAAAACCTGAGAATACATTTAGGCGGCATTTCATGCAACCCCGTCTGCCACACTTTCCTCTCCGCTGATGACGGCTGAAAGCCAGAAACACGTGTCCGGAGATACGGCATTCGCCGCACCAACTTATGGTGAAAAACTTTCTACAACGTTACAGCACTTGCTGCACCCATTTTTGGTGAAAGACTTTTTGAAATATTATTCAAATTCATTCTAATGACTGCATTCATCATGATGCTTTGGGGCTATTCGAGCTGAAATGTAAGACAGGGTGCTCCCTTTTTGGATTGTGTATTTAACGACTACAATGAGTCTTTGAGCTGAGGAGCTCTGGTGAAGCACCTGTGCGCCTACTGAGTGGTACAAAAACCTGAGAATACGTTTAGGCGGCATTTCAAGCAACCCCGTCTGCCACACTTTGCTCTCCGCTGATGACGGCCGAAAGCCAGAAACACATGTCTGCAGATACTGCATTCGCCGCACCAACTTATGGTGAAAAACTTTCTACAAAGTTACAGCACTTGCTGCACCCATTTTTGGTGAAAGACTTTTTGAAATATTATTCAAATTCATTCTATTGACTGCATTCATCATGATGCTTTGGGGCTATTCGAGCTGAAATGTAAGACAGGGTGCTCCCTTTTTGGATTGTGTATTTAACGGCTCCCGTGAGCCTTTGAGCTGACGAGCTCTGGTGAAGCACCTGTGCGCCTACTGAGTGGTACAAAAACCTGAGAATACATTTAGGTGCCATTTCATGCAACCCTGTCTGCCACACTCTGCTCTCCGCTGATGACGGCCGAAAGCCAGAAACACGCGTCCGGAGATACGGCATTCGCCGCACCAACTTATGGTGAAAAACTTTCTACAACGTTACAGCACTTGCTGCACCCATTTTTGGTGAAAGACTTTTTGAAATATTATTCATATTCATTCTAATGACTGCATTCATCATGATGCTTTGGGGCTATTTGAGCTGAAATGTAAGACAGGGTGCTCCCTTTTTGGATTGTGTATTTAACGGCTCCCGTGAGCCTTTGAGCTGAGGAGCTCTGGTGAAGCACCTGTGCGCCTACTGAGTGGTACAAAAACCTGAGAATACGTTTAGACGGCATTTCAAGCAAGCCCGTCTGCCACACTTTGCTCTCCGCTGATGACGGCCGAAAGCCAGAAACACGTGTCCGGAGATACAGCATTCGCCGCACCAACTTATGGTGAAAAACTTTCTACAAAGTTACAGCACTTGCTGCACCCATTTTTGGTGAAAGACTTTTTGAAATATTATTCAAATTCATTCTATTGACTGCATTCATCATGATGCTTTGGGGCCATTCGAGCTGAAATGTAAGACAGGGTGCTCCCTTTTTGGATTGTGTATTTAATGGCTCCCGTGAGCCTTTGAGCTGACGAGCTCTGGTGAAGCACCTGTGCGCCTACTGAGTGGTACAAAAACCTGAGAATACGTTTAGGCGGCATTTCAAGCAACCCCGTCTGCCACACTTTGCTCTCTACTGATGTCGGCCGAAAACCGGAAACACGTGTCCGGAGATACGGCATTCACCGCACCAACTTATGGTGAAAAACTTTTTACAACGTTACAGCACTTGCCGCACCCATTTTTGGTGAAAGACTTTTTGAAATATTATTCAAATTCATTCTAATGACTGCATTCATCATGAAGCTTTGGGGCTATTTGACCTGAAATGTAAGACAGGGTGATCCCTTTTTGGATTGTGTATTTAACGGCTCCCGTGTGCCTTTGAGCTGACGAGCTCTGGTGAAGCACCTGTGCGCCTACTGAGTGGTACAAAAACCTGAGAATACGTTTAGGCGGCATTTCAAGCAACCCCGTCTGCCACACTTTGCTCTCCACTGATGACGGCCGAAAGCCGGAAACACGTGTCCAGAAATACGGCATTTACCGCACTAACTTATGGTGAAAAACTTTCTACAACGTTACAGCACTTGCTGCACCCATTTTTAGTGAAAGACTTTTTGAAATATTATTCAAATTCATTCTAATGACTGCATTCATCATGATGCTTTGGGGCTATTCGAGCTGAAATGTAAGACATAGTGCTCCCTTTTTGGATTCTGTATTTAACGGCTCCCGTGATCATTTGAGCTGACGAGCTCTGGTGAAGCACCTGTGAGCCTACTGAGTGGTACAAAAACCTGAGAATACATTTAGGCGGCATTTCATGCAACCCCGTCTGCCACACTTTCCTCTCCGCTGATGACGGCTGAAAGCCAGAAACACGTGTCCGGAGATACGGCATTCGCCGCACCAACTTATGGTGAAAAACTTTCTACAACATTACAGCACTTGGTGCACCCATTTTTGGTGAAAGACTTTTTGAAATATTATTCAAATTCATTCTAATGACTGCATTCATCATGATGCTTTGGGGCTATTCGAGCTGAAATGTAAGACAGGGTGCTCCCTTTTTGGATTGTGTATTTAACGGCTCCCGTGAGCCTTTGAGCTGACCAGCTCTGGTGAAGCACCTGTGCGCCTACTGAGTGGTGCAAAAACCTGAGAATACATTTAGGTGGCATTTCATGCAACCCTGTCTGCCACACTCTGCTCTCCGCTGATGACGTCTGAAAGCCAGAAACACGTGTCCGGAGATACGGCATTCGCCGCACCAACTTATGGTGAAAAACTTTCTACAACGTTACAGCACTTGCTGCACCCATTTTTGGTGAAAGACTTTTTGAAATATTATTCATATTCATTCTAATGACTGCATTCATCATGATGCTTTGGGGCTATTTGAGCTGAAATGTAAGACAGGGTGCTCCCTTTTTGGATTGTGTATTTAACGGCTCCCGTGAGCCTTTGAGCTGAGGAGCTCTGGTGAAGCACCTGTGCGCCTACTGAGTGGTACAAAAACCTGAGAATACGTTTAGGCAGCATTTCAAGCAACCCCGTCTGCCACACTTTGCTCTCCACTGATGACGGCTGAAAGCCAAAAACACGTGTCCGGAGATACGGCATTCGCCGCACCAACTTATGGTGAAAAACTTTCTACAACGTTACAGCACTTGCCGCACCCATTTTTGGTGAAAGACTTTTAAAAATATTATTCAAATTCATTCTAATGACGGCATTCATCATGATGCTTTGGGGCTATTTGAGCTGAAATCTAAGACAGGGTGCTCCCTTTTTGGATTGTGTATTTAACGACTACCCTGAGTCTTTGAGCTGAGGAGCTCTGGTGAAGCACCTGTACGCCTACTGAGTGGTACAAAAACCTGAGAATACGTTTAGGCGGCATTTCAAGCAACCCCGTCTGCCACACTTTGCTCTCCACTGATGATGGCCGAAAGTCAGAAACACGTGTCCGGAGATACAGCATTCGCCGCACCAACTTATGGTGAAAAACTTTCTACAACGTTACAGCAGTTGCTGCACCCATTTTTGGTGAAAGACTTTTTGAAATGTTATTCAAATTCATTCTAATGACTGCATTCATCATGATGCTTTGGGGCTATTCAATCTGAAATGTAAGACATAGTGCTCCCTTTTTGGATTGTGTATTTAACGGCTCCCGTGAGCCTTTGAGCTGACGAGCTCTGGTGAAGCACCTGTGAGCCTACTGAGTGGTACAAAAACCTGAGAATACATTTAGGCGGCATTTCATGCAACCCCGTCTGCCACACTTTCCTCTCCGCTGATGACGGCTGAAAGCCAGAAACACGTGTCCGGAGATACGGCATTCGCCGCACCAACTTATGGTGAAAAACTTTCTACAACGTTACAGCACTTGCCGCACCCATTTTTGGTGAAAGACTTTTAAAAATATTATTCAAATTCATTCTAATGACGGCATTCATCATGATGCTTTGGGGCTATTTGAGCTGAAATCTAAGACAGGGTGCTCCCTTTTTGGATTGTGTATGTAACGACTACCCTGAGTCTTTGAGCTGAGGCGCTCTGGTGAAGCACCTGTGCGCCTACTGAGTGGTACAAAAACCTGAGAATACGTTTAGGCGGCATTTCAAGCAACCCCGTCTGCCACACTTTGCTCTCCGCTGATGACGGCCGAAAGCCAGAAACACGTGTCCGGAGATACAGCATTCGCCGCATCAACTTATGGTGAAAAACGTTCTACAACGTTACAGCACTTGCTGCACCCATTTTTGGTGAAAGACTTTTTGAAATATTATTCAAATTCATTCTAATGACTGCATTCATCATGAAGCTTTGGGGCTATTCGACCTGAAATGTAAGACACGGTGCTCCCTTTTTGGATTGTGTATTTAACGGCTCCCGTGTGCCTTTGAGCTGAGGAGCTCTGGTGAAGCACCTGTGCGCCTACTGAGTGGTACAAAAACCTGAGAATACGTTTAGGCGGCATTTCAAGCAACCCCGTCTGCCACACTTTGCTCTCCACTGATGACGGCCGAAAGCCGGAAACACGTGTCCGGAAATACGGCATTTACCGCACTAACTTATGGTGAAAAACTTTCTACAACGTTACAGCACTTGCTGCACCCATTTTTAGTGAAAGACTTTTTGAAATATTATTCAAATTCATTCTATTGAATGCATTCATCATGATGCTTTGGGGCTATTCGAGCTGAAATGTAAGACAGGGTGCTCCCTTTTTGGATTGTGTATTTAACGGCTCCCGTGAGCCTTTGAGCTGAGGAGCTCTGGTGAAGCACCTGTGCGCCTACTGAGTGGTACAAAAACCTGAGAATACATTTAGGTGGCATTTCATGCAACCCTGTCTGCCACACTCTGCTCTCCGCTGATGACGTCCGAAAGCCAGAAACACGTGTCCGGAGATACGGCATTCGCCGCACCAACTTATGGTGAAAAACTTTCTACAACGTTACAGCACTTGCTGCACCCATTTTTGGTGAAAGACTTTTTGAAATATTATTCATATTCATTCTAATGACTGCATTCATCATGATGCTTTGGGGCTATTTGAGCTGAAATGTAAGACAGGGTGCTCCCTTTTTGGATTGTGTATTTAACGGCTCCCGTGAGCCTTTGAGCTGAGGAGCTCTGGTCAAGCACCTGTGCACCTACTGAGTGGTGCAAAAACCTGAGAATACGTTTAGGCGGCATTTCAAGCAACCCCGTCTGCCACACTTTGCTCTCCACTGATGACGGCTGAAAGCCAGAAACACGTGTCCGGAGATACGGCATTCGCCGCACCAACTTATGGTGAAAAACTTTCTACAACGTTACAGCACTTGCTGCACCCATTTTTGGTGAAAGACTTTTTGAAATATTATTCATATTCATTCTAATGACTGCATTCATCATGATGCTTTGGGGCTATTTGAGCTGAAATGTAAGACAGGGTGCTCCCTTTTTGGATTGTGTATTTAACGGCTCCCGTGAGCCTTTGAGCTGACAAGCTCTGTTGAAGCACCTGTGCGCCTACTGAGTGGTACAAAAACCTGAGAATACATTTAGGTGGCATTTGAAGCAACCCCGTCTGCCACACTTTGCTCTCCCCTGATGACGGCCGAAAGCCAGAAACACGTGTCCGGAGATACAGCATTCGCCGCACCAACTTATGGTGAAAAACTTTCTACAACGTTACAGCACTTGCTGCACCCAGTTTTGGTGAAAGACTTTTTGAAATATTATTCATATTCATTCTAATGACTGCATTCATCATGATGCTTTGGGGCTATTCGAGCTGAAATGTAAGACAGGGTGCTCCCTTTTTGGATTGTGTATTTAACGACTACCCTGAGTCTTTGAGCTGAGGAGCTCTGGTGAAGCACCTGTGCGCCTACTGAGTGGTACAAAAACCTGAGAATACGTTTAGGCGGCATTTCAAGCAACCCCGTCTGCCACACTTTGCTCTCCGCTGATGACGGCCGAAAGCCAGAAACACATGTCCGCATATACTGCATTCGCCGCACCAACTTATGGTGAAAAACTTTCTACAAAGTTACAGCACTTGCTGCACCCATTTTTGGTGAAAGACTTTTTGAAATATTATTCAAATTCATTCTATTGACTGCATTCATCATGATGCTTTGGGGCTATTCGAGCTGAAATGTAAGACAGGGTGCTCCCTTTTTGGATTGTGTATTTAACGGCTCCCGTGAGCCTTTGAGCTGACGAGCTCTGGTGAAGCACCTGTGCGCCTACTGAGTGGTACAAAAACCTGAGAATACATTTAGGTGGCATTTCATGCAACCCTGTCTGCCACACTCTGCTCTCCGCTGATGACGGCCGAAAGCCAGAAACACGTGTCCGGAGATACGGCATTCGCCGCACCAACTTATGGTTAAAAACTTTCTACAACGTTACAGCACTTGCTGCACCCATTTTTGGTGAAAGACTTTTTGAAATATTATTCATATTCATTCTAATGACTGCATTCATCATGATGCTTTGGGGCTATTTGAGCTGAAATGTAAGACAGGGTGCTACCTTTTTGGATTGTGTATTTAACGGCTCCCGTGAGCCTTTGAGCTGACCAGCTCTGGTGAAGCACCTGTGCGCCTACTGAGTGGTACAAAAACCTGAGAATACATTTACGTGGCATTTCATGCAACCCTGTCTGCCACACTCTGCTCTCCGCTGATGACGTCTGAAAGCCAGAAACACGTGTCCGGAGATACGGCATTCGCCGCACCAACTTATGGTGAAAAACTTTCTACAACGTTACAGCACTTGCTGCACCCATTTTTGGTGAAAGACTTTTTGAAATATTATTCATATTCATTCTAATGACTGCATTCATCATGATGCTTTGGGGCTATTTGAGCTGAAATGTAAGACAGGGTGCTCCCTTTTTGGATTGTGTATTTAACGGCTCCCGTGAGCCTTTGAGCTGAGGAGCTCTGGTGAAGCACCTGTGCGCCTACTGAGTGGTACAAAAACCTGAGAATACGTTTAGGCAGCATTTCAAGCAACCCCGTCTGCCACACTTTGCTCTCCACTGATGACGGCTGAAAGCCAGAAACACGTGTCCGGAGATACGGCATTCGCCGCACCAACTTATGGTGAAAAACTTTCTACAACGTTACAGCACTTGCCGCACCCATTTTTGGTGAAAGACTTTAAAAAATATTATTCAAATTCATTCTAATGACGGCATTCATCATGATGCTTTGGGGCTATTTGAGCTGAAATCTAAGACAGGGTGCTCCCTTTTTGGATTGTGTATTTAACGACTACCCTGAGTCTTTGAGCTGAGGAGCTCTGGTGAAGCACCTGTACGCCTACTGAGTGGTACAAAAACCTGAGAATACGTTTAGGGGGCATTTCAAGCAACCCCGTCTGCCACACTTTGCTCTCCGCTGATGATGGCCGAAAGTCAGAAACACGTGTCCGGAGATACAGCATTCGCCGCACCAACTTATGGTGAAAAACTTTCTACAACGTTACAGCAGTTGCTGCACCCATTTTTGGTGAAAGACTTTTTGAAATATTATTCAAATTCATTCTAATGACTGCATTCATCATGATGCTTTGGGGCTATTCGATCTGAAATGTAAGACATAGTGCTCCCTTTTTGGATTGTGTATTTAACGGCTCCCGTGAGCCTTTGAGCTGACGAGCTCTGGTGAAGCACCTGTGAGCCTACTGAGTGGTACAAAAACCTGAGAATACATTTAGGCGGCATTTCATGCAACCCCGTCTGCCACACTTTCCTCTCCGCTGATGACGGCTGAAAGCCAGAAACACGTGTCCGGAGATACGGCATTCGCCGCACCAACTTATGGTGAAAAACTTTCTACAACGTTACAGCACTTGCCGCACCCATTTTTGGTGAAAGACTTTTAAAAATATTATTCAAATTCATTCTAATGACGGCATTCATCATGATGCTTTGGGGCTATTTGAGCTGAAATCTAAGACAGGGTGCTCCCTTTTTGGATTGTGTATTTAACGACTACCCTGAGTCTTTGAGCTGAGGAGCTCTGGTGAAGCACCTGTGCGCCTACTGAGTGGTACAAAAACCTGAGAATACGTTTAGGCGGCATTTCAAGCAACCCCGTCTGCCACACTTTGCTCTCCTCTGATGACGGCCGAAAGCCAGAAACACGTGTCCGGAGATACAGCATTCGCCGCACCAACTTATGGTGAAAAACGTTCTACAACGTTACAGCACTTGCTGCACCCATTTTTGGTGAAAGACTTTTTGAAATATTATTCAAATTCATTCTAATGACTGCATTCATCATGATGCTTTGGGGCTATTCGAGCTGAAATGTAAGACATAGTGCTCCCTTTTTGGATTCTGTATTTAACGGCTCCCGTGAGCATTTGAGCTGACGAGCTCTGGTGAAGCACCTGTGAGCCTACTGAGTGGTACAAAAACCTGAGAATACATTTAGGCGGCATTTCATGCAACCCCGTCTGCCACACTTTCCTCTCCGCTGATGACGGCTGAAAGCCAGAAACACGTGTCCGGAGATACGGCATTCGCCGCACCAATTTATGGTGAAAAACTTTCTACAACGTTACAGCACTTGCTGCACCCATTTTTGGTGAAAGACTTTTTGAAATATTATTCATATTCATTCTAATGACTGCATTCATCATGATGCTTTGGGGCTATTTGAGCTGAAATGTAAGACAGGGTGCTCCCTTTTTGGATTGTGTATTTAACGGCTCCCGTGAGCCTTTGAGCTGAGGAGCTCTGGTGAAGCACCTGTGCGCCTACTGAGTGGTACAAAAACCTGAGAATACGTTTAGGCAGCATTTCAAGCAACCCCGTCTGCCACACTTTGCTCTCCACTGATGACGGCTGAAAGCCAGAAACACGTGTCCGGAGATACGGCATTCGCCGCACCAACTTATGGTGAAAAACTTTCTACAACGTTACAGCACTTGCCGCACCCATTTTTGGTGAAAGACTTTTAAAAATATTATTCAAATTCATTCTAATGACGGCAATCATCATGATGCTTTGGGGCTATTTGAGCTGAAATCTAAGACAGGGTGCTCCCTTTTTGGATTGTGTATTTAACGACTACCCTGAGTCTTTGAGCTGAGGAGCTCTGGTGAAGCACCTGTACGCCTACTGAGTGGTACAAAAACCTGAGAATACGTTTAGGCGGCATTTCAAGCAACCCCGTCTGCCACACTTTGCTCTCCGCTGATGATGGCCGAAAGTCAGAAACACGTGTCCGGAGATACAGCATTCGCCGCACCAACTTATGGTGAAAAACTTTCTACAACGTTACAGCAGTTGCTGCACCCATTTTTGGTGAAAGACTTTTTGAAATATTATTCAAATTCATTCTAATGACTGCATTCATCATGATGCTTTGGGGCTATTCGATCTGAAATGTAAGACATAGTGCTCCCTTTTTGGATTGTGTATTTAACGGCTCCCGTGAGCCTTTGAGCTGACGAGCTCTGGTGAAGCACCTGTGAGCCTACTGAGTGGTACAAAAACCTGAGAATACATTTAGGCGGCATTTCATGCAACCCCGTCTGCCACACTTTCCTCTCCGCTGATGACGGCTGAAAGCCAGAAACACGTGTCCGGAGATACGGCATTCGCCGCACCAACTTATGGTGAAAAACTTTCTACAACGTTACAGCACTTGCCGCACCCATTTTTGGTGAAAGACTTTTAAAAATATTATTCAAATTCATTCTAATGACGGCATTCATCATGATGCTTTGGGGCTATTTGAGCTGAAATCTAAGACAGGGTGCTCCCTTTTTGGATTGTGTATTTAACGACTACCCTGAGTCTTTGAGCTGAGGAGCTCTGGTGAAGCACCTGTGCGCCTACTGAGTGGTACAAAAACCTGAGAATACGTTTAGGCGGCATTTCAAGCAACCCCGTCTGCCACACTTTGCTCTCCTCTGATGACGGCCGAAAGCCAGAAACACGTGTCCGGAGATACAGCATTCGCCGCACCAACTTATGGTGAAAAACGTTCTACAACGTTACAGCACTTGCTGCACCCATTTTTGGTGAAAGACTTTTTGAAATATTATTCAAATTCATTCTAATGACTGCATTCATCATGATGCTTTGGGGCTATTCGAGCTGAAATGTAAGACATAGTGCTCCCTTTTTGGATTCTGTATTTAACGGCTCCCGTGAGCATTTGAGCTGACGAGCTCTGGTGAAGCACCTGTGAGCCTACTGAGTGGTACAAAAACCTGAGAATACATTTAGGCGGCATTTCATGCAACCCCGTCTGCCACACTTTCCTCTCCGCTGATGACGGCTGAAAGCCAGAAACACGTGTCCAGAGATACGGCATTCTCCGCACCAACTTATGGTGAAAAACTTTCTACAACGTTACAGCACTTGCTGCACCCATTTTTGGTGAAAGACTTTTTGAAATATTATTCAAATTCATTCTAATGACTGCATTCATCATGATGCTTTGGGGCTATTCGAGCTGAAATGTAAGACAGGGTGCTCCCTTTTTGGATTGTGTATTTAACGACTACAATGAGTCTTTGAGCTGAGGAGCTCTGGTGAAGCACCTGTGCGCCTACTGAGTGGTACAAAAACCTGAGAATACGTTTAGGCGGCATTTCAAGCAACCCCGTCTGCCACACTTTGCTCTCCGCTGATGACGGCCGAAAGCCAGAAACACATGTCTGCAGATACTGCATTCGCCGCACCAACTTATGGTTAAAAACTTTCTACAACGTTACAGCACTTGCTGCACCCATTTTTGGTGAAATACTTTTTGAAATATTATTCATATTCATTCTAATGACTGCATTCATCATGATGCTTTGGGGCTATTTGAGCTGAAATGTAAGACAGGGTGCTCCCTTTTTGGATTGTGTATTTAACGGCTCCCGTGAGCCTTTGAGCTGACCAGCTCTGGTGAAGCACCTGTGCGCCTACTGAGTGGTGCAAAAACCTGAGAATACATTTAGGTGGCATTTCATGCAACCCTGTCTGCCACACTCTGCTCTCCGCTGATGACGTCTGAAAGCCAGAAACACGTGTCCGGAGATATGGCATTCGCCGCACCAACTTATGGTGAAAAACTTTCTACAACGTTACAGCACTTGCTGCACCCATTTTTGGTGAAAGACTTTTTGAAATATTATTCATATTCATTCTAATGACTGCATTCATCATGATGCTTTGGGGCTATTTGAGCTGAAATGTAAGACAGGGTGCTCCCTTTTTGGATTGTGTATTTAACGGCTCCCGTGAGCCTTTGAGCTGAGGAGCTCTGGTGAAGCACCTGTGAGCCTACTGAGTGGTACAAAAACCTGAGAATACGTTTAGGCAGCATTTCAAGCAACCCCGTCTGCCACACTTTGCTCTCCACTGATGACGGCTGAAAGCCAGAAACACGTGTCCGGAGATACGGCATTCGCCGCACCAACTTATGGTGAAAAACTTTCTACAACGTTACAGCACTTGCCGCACCCATTTTTGGTGAAAGACTTTTAAAAATATTATTCAAATTCATTCTAATGACGGCATTCATCATGATGCTTTGGGGCTATTTGAGCTGAAATCTAAGACAGGGTGCTCCCTTTTTGGATTGTGTATTTAACGACTACCCTGAGTCTTTGAGCTGAGGAGCTCTGGTGAAGCACCTGTACGCCTATTGAGTGGTACAAAAACCTGAGAATACGTTTAGGCGGCATTTCAAGCAACCCCGTCTGCCACACTTTGCTCTCCGCTGATGATGGCCGAAAGTCAGAAACACGTGTCCGGAGATACAGCATTCGCCGCACCAACTTATGGTGAAAAACTTTCTACAACGTTACAGCAGTTGCTGCACCCATTTTTGGTGAAAGACTTTTTGAAATATTATTCAAATTCATTCTATTGACTGCATTCATCATGATGCTTTGGGGCTATTCGAGCTGAAATGTAAGACAGGGTGCTCCCTTTTTGGATTGTGTATTTAACGGCTCCCGTGAGCCTTTGAGCTGAGGAGCTCTGGTGAAGCACCTGTGCGCCTACTGAGTGGTACAAAAACCTGAGAATACGTTTAGACGGCATTTCAAGCAAGCCCGTCTGCCACACTTTGCTCTCCGCTGATGACGTCCGAAAGCCAGAAACACGTGTCCGGAGATACAGCATTCGCCGCACCAACTTATGGTGAAAAACTTTCTACAAAGTTACAGCACTTGCTGCACCCATTTTTGGTGAAAGACTTTTTGAAATATTATTCAAATTCATTCTATTGACTGCATTCATCATGATGCTTTGGGGCCATTCGAGCTGAAATGTAAGACAGGGTGCTCCCTTTTTGGATTGTGTATTTAATGGCTCCCGTGAGCCTTTGAGCTGACGAGCTCTGGTGAAGCACCTGTGCGCCTACTGAGTGGTACAAAAACCTGAGAATACGTTTAGGCGGCATTTCAAGCAACCCCGTCTGCCACACTTTGCTCTCCACTGATGTCGGCCGAAAACCGGAAACACGTGTCCGGAGATACGGCATTCACCGCACCAACTTATGGTGAAAAACTTTTTACAACGTTACAGCACTTGCCGCACCCATTTTTGGTGAAAGACTTTTTGAAATATTATTCAAATTCATTCTAATGACTGCATTCATCATGAAGCTTTGGGGCTATTTGACCTGAAATGTAAGACAGGGTGATCCCTTTTTGGATTGTGTATTTAACGGCTCCCGTGTGCCTTTGAGCTGACGAGCTCTGGTGAAGCACCTGTGCGCCTACTGAGTGGTACAAAAACCTGAGAATACGTTTAGGCGGCATTTCAAGCAACCCCGTCTGCCACACTTTGCTCTCCACTGATGACGGCCGAAAGCCGGAAACACGTGTCCAGAAATACGGCATTTACCGCACTAACTTATGGTGAAAAACTTTCTACAACGTTACAGCACTTGCTGCACCCATTTTTAGTGAAAGACTTTTTGAAATATTATTGAAATTCATTCTAATGACTGCATTCATCATGATGCTTTGGGGCTATTCGAGCTGAAATGTAAGACATAGTGCTCCCTTTTTGGATTCTGTATTTAACGGCTCCCGTGATCATTTGAGCTGACGAGCTCTGGTGAAGCACCTGTGAGCCTACTGAGTGGTACAAAAACCTGAGAATACATTTAGGCGGCATTTCATGCAACCCCGTCTGCCACACTTTCCTCTCCGCTGATGACGGCTGAAAGCCAGAAACACGTGTCCGGAGATACGGCATTCGCCGCACCAACTTATGGTGAAAAACTTTCTACAACGTTACAGCACTTGCTGCACCCATTTTTGGTGAAAGACTTTTTGAAATATTATTCAAATTCATTCTAATGACTGCATTCATCATGATGCTTTGGGGCTATTCGAGCTGAAATGTAAGACAGGGTGCTCCCTTTTTGGATTGTGTATTTAACGGCTCCCGTGAGCCTTTGAGCTGACCAGCTCTGGTGAAGCACCTGTGCGCCTACTGAGTGGTGCAAAAACCTGAGAATACATTTAGGTGGCATTTCATGCAACCCTGTCTGCCACACTCTGCTCTCCGCTGATGACGTCTGAAAGCCAGAAACACGTGTCCGGAGATACGGCATTCGCCGCACCAACTTATGGTGAAAAACTTTCTACAACGTTACAGCACTTGCCGCACCCATTTTTGGTGAAAGACTTTTAAAAATATTATTCAAATTCATTCTAATGACGGCATTCATCATGATGCTTTGGGGCTATTTGAGCTGAAATCTAAGACAGGGTGCTCCCTTTTTGGATTGTGTATTTAACGACTACCCTGAGTCTTTGAGCTGAGGAGCTCTGGTGAAGCACCTGTACGCCTACTGAGTGGTACAAAAACCTGAGAATACGTTTAGGCGGCATTTCAAGCAACCCCGTCTGCCACACTTTGCTCTCCGCTGATGATGGCCGAAAGTCAGAAACACGTGTCCGGAGATACAGCATTCGCCGCACCAACTTATGGTGAAAAACTTTCTACAACGTTACAGCAGTTGCTGCACCCATTTTTGGTGAAAGACTTTTTGAAATGTTATTCAAATTCATTCTAATGACTGCATTCATCATGATGCTTTGGGGCTATTCGATCTGAAATGTAAGACATAGTGCTCCCTTTTTGGATTGTGTATTTAACGGCTCGCGTGAGCCTTTGAGCTGACGAGCTCTGGTGAAGCACCTGTGAGCCTACTGAGTGGTACAAAAACCTGAGAATACATTTAGGCGGCATTTCATGCAACCCCGTCTGCCACACTTTCCTCTCCGCTGATGACGGCTGAAAGCCAGAAACACGTGTCCGGAGATACGGCATTCGCCGCACCAACTTATGGTGAAAAACTTTCTACAACGTTACAGCACTTGCCGCACCCATTTTTGGTGAAAGACTTTTAAAAATATTATTCAAATTCATTCTAATGACGGCATTCATCATGATGCTTTGGGGCTATTTCAGCTGAAATCTAAGACAGGGTGCTCCCTTTTTGGATTGTGTATGTAACGACTACCCTGAGTCTTTGAGCTGAGGCGCTCTGGTGAAGCACCTGTGCGCCTACTGAGTGGTACAAAAACCTGAGAATACGTTTAGGCGGCATTTCAAGCAACCCCGTCTGCCACACTTTGCTCTCCGCTGATGACGGCCGAAAGCCAGAAACACGTGTCCAGAGATACAGCATTCGCCGCATCAACTTATGGTGAAAAACGTTCTACAACGTTACAGCACTTGCTGCACCCATTTTTGGGGAAAGACTTTTTGAAATATTATTCAAATTCATTCTAATGACTGCATTCATCATGATGCTTTGGGGCTATTCGAGCTGAAATGTAAGACATAGTGCTCCCTTTTTGGATTCTGTATTTAACGGCTCCCGTGAGCATTTGAGCTGACGAGCTCTGGTGAAGCACCTGTGAGCCTACTGAGTGGTACAAAAACCTGAGAATACATTTAGGCGGCATTTCATGCAACCCCGTCTGCCACACTTTCCTCTCCGCTGATGACGGCTGAAAGCCAGAAACACGTGTCCGGAGATACGGCATTCGCCGCACCAACTTATGGTGAAAAACTTTCTACAACGTTACAGCACTTGCTGCACCCATTTTTGGTGAAAGACTTTTTGAAATATTATTCAAATTCATTCTAATGACTGCATTCATCATGATGCTTTGGGGCTATTCGAGCTGAAATGTAAGACAGGGTGCTCCCTTTTTGGATTGTGTATTTAACGACTACAATGAGTCTTTGAGCTGAGGAGCTCTGGTGAAGCACCTGTGCGCCTACTGAGTGGTACAAAAACCTGAGAATACGTTTAGGCGGCATTTCAAGCAACCCCGTCTGCCACACTTTGCTCTCCGCTGATGACGGCCGAAAGCCAGAAACACATGTCTGCAGATACTGCATTCGCCGCACCAACTTATGGTGAAAAACTTTCTACAACGTTACAGCACTTGCTGCACCCATTTTTGGTGAAAGACTTTTTGAAATATTATTCATATTCATTCTAATGACTGCATTCATCATGATGCTTTGGGGCCATTTGAGCTGAAATGTAAGACAGGGTGCTCCCTTTTTGGATTGTGTATTTAATGGCTCCCGTGAGCCTTTGAGCTGACGAGCTCTGGTGAAGCAACTGTGCGCCTACTGAGTGGTACAAAAACCTGAGAATACGTTTAGGCGGCATTTCAAGCAACCCCGTCTGCCACACTTTGCTCTCCACTGATGTCGGCCGAAAGCCGGAAACACGTGTCCGGAGATACGGCATTCACCGCACCAACTTATGGTGAAAAACTTTTTACAACGTTACAGCACTTGCCGCACCCATTTTTGGTGAAAGACTTTTTGAAATATTATTCAAATTCATTCTAATGACTGCAT
Organism: Pleurodeles waltl; assembly: GCF_031143425.1. Lineage (NCBI taxonomy): Eukaryota > Metazoa > Chordata > Amphibia > Caudata > Salamandridae > Pleurodeles > Pleurodeles waltl. The sequence continues at coordinate 608,916,361 of NC_090436.1, read as the reverse complement.
TCATCATGAAGCTTTGGGGCTATTCGACCTGAAATGTAAGACACAGTGCTCCCTTTTTGGATTGTGTATTTAACGGCTCCCGTGTGCCTTTGAGCTGACGAGCTCTGGTGAAGCACCTGTGCGCCTATTGAGTGGTACAAAAACCTGAGAATACGTTTAGGCGGCATTTCAAGCAACCCCGTCTGCCACACTTTGCTCTCCACTGATGACGGCCGAAAGCCGGAAACACGTGTCCGGAAATACGGCATTTACCGCACTAACTTATGGTGAAAAACTTTCTACAACATTACAGCACTTGCTGCACCCATTTTTAGTGAAAGACTTTTTGAAATATTATTCAAATTCATTCTATTGAATGCATTCATCATGATGCTTTGGGGCTATTCGAGCTGAAATGTAAGACAGGGTGCTCCCTTTTTGGATTGTGTATTTAACGGCTCCCGTGAGCCTTTGAGCTGAGGAGCTCTGGTGAAGCACCTGTGCGCCTACTGAGTGGTACAAAAACCTGAGAATACATTTAGGTGGCATTTCATGCAACCCTGTCTGCCACACTCTGCTCTCCGCTGATGACGTCCGAAAGCCAGAAACACGTGTCCGGAGATACGGCATTCGCCGCACCAACTTATGGTGAAAAACTTTCTACAACGTTACAGCACTTGCTGCACCCATTTTTGGTGAAAGACTTTTTGAAATATTATTCATATTCATTCTAATGACTGCATTCATCATGATGCTTTGGGGCTATTTGAGCTGAAATGTAAGACAGGGTGCTCCCTTTTTGGATTGTGTATTTAACGGCTCCCGTGAGCCTTTGAGCTGAGGAGCTCTGGTGAAGCACCTGTGCACCTACTGAGTGGTGCAAAAACCTGAGAATACGTTTAGGCGGCATTTCAAGCAACCCCGTCTGCCACACTTTGCTCTCCACTGATGACGGCTGAAAGCCAGAAACACGTGTCCGGAGATACGGCATTCGCCGCACCAACTTATGGTGAAAAACTTTCTACAACGTTACAGCACTTGCTGCACCCATTTTTGGTGAAAGACTTTTTGAAATATTATTCATATTCATTCTAATGACTGCATTCATCATGATGCTTTGGGGCTATTTGAGCTGAAATGTAAGACAGGGTGCTCCCTTTTTGGATTGTGTATTTAACGGCTCCCGTGAGCCTTTGAGCTGACAAGCTCTGGTGAAGCACCTGTGCGCCTACTGAGTGGTACAAAAACCTGAGAATACATTTAGGTGGCATTTCATGCAACCCTGTCTCCCACACTCTGCTCTCCGCTGATGACGTCCGAAAGCCAGAAACATGTGTCCGGAGATACGGCATTCGCCGCACCAACTTATGGTGAAAAACTTTCTACAACGTTACAGCACTTGCTGCACCCATTTTTGGTGAAAGACTTTTTGAAATATTATTCATATTCATTCTAATGACTGCATTCATCATGATGCTTTGGGGCTATTCGAGCTGAAATGTAAGACAGGGTGCTCCCTTTTTGGATTGTGTATTTAACGGCTCCCGTGAGCCTTTGAGCTGACGAGCTCTGGTGAATCACCTGTGCGCCTACTGAGTGGTACAAAAACCTGAGAATACATTTAGGTGGCATTTCATGCAACCCTGTCTGCCACACTCTGCTCTCCGCTGATGACGGACGAAAGCCAGAAACACGTGTCCGGAGATACGGCATTCGCCGCACCAACTTATGGTTAAAAACTTTCTACAACGTTACAGCACTTGCTGCACCCATTTTTGGTGAAAGACTTTTTGAAATATTATTCATATTCATTCTAATGACTGCATTCATCATGATGCTTTGGGGCTATTTGAGCTGAAATGTAAGACAGGGTGCTCCCTTTTTGGATTGTGTATTTAACGGCTCCCGTGAGCCTTTGAGCTGACCAGCTCTGGTGAAGCACCTGTGCGCCTACTGAGTGGTACAAAAACCTGAGAATACATTTACGTGGCATTTCATGCAACCCTGTCTGCCACACTCTGCTCTCCGCTGATGACGTCTGAAAGCCAGAAACACGTGTCCGGAGATACGGCATTCGCCGCACCAACTTATGGTGAAAAACTTTCTACAACGTTACAGCACTTGCTGCACCCATTTTTGGTGAAAGACTTTTTGAAATATTATTCATATTCATTCTAATGACTGCATTCATCATGATGCTTTGGGGCTATTTGAGCTGAAATGTAAGACAGGGTGCTCCCTTTTTGGATTGTGTATTTAACGGCTCCCGTGAGCCTTTGAGCTGAGGAGCTCTGGTGAAGCACCTGTGCGCCTACTGAGTGGTACAAAAACCTGAGAATACGTTTAGACGGCATTTCAAGCAAGCCGTCTGCCACACTTTGCTCTCCGCTGATGACGGCCGAAAGCCAGAAACACGTGTCCGGAGATACAGCATTCGCCGCACCAACTTATGGTGAAAAACTTTCTACAAAGTTACAGCACTTGCTGCACCCATTTTTGGTGAAAGACTTTTTGAAATATTATTCAAATTCATTCTATTGACTGCATTCATCATGATGCTTTGGGGCCATTCGAGCTGAAATGTAAGACAGGGTGCTCCCTTTTTGGATTGTGTATTTAATGGCTCCCGTGAGCCTTTGAGCTGACGAGCTCTGGTGAAGCACCTGTGCGCCTACTGAGTGGTACAAAAACCTGAGAATACGTTTAGGCGGCATTTCAAGCAACCCCGTCTGCCACACTTTGCTCTCCACTGATGTCGGCCGAAAACCGGAAACACGTGTCCGGAGATACGGCATTCACCGCACCAACTTATGGTGAAAAACTTTTTACAACGTTACAGCACTTGCCGCACCCATTTTTGGTGAAAGACTTTTTGAAATATTATTCAAATTCATTCTAATGACTGCATTCATCATGAAGCTTTGGGGCTATTTGACCTGAAATGTAAGACAGGGTGATCCCTTTTTGGATTGTGTATTTAACGGCTCCCGTGTGCCTTTGAGCTGACGAGCTCTGGTGAAGCACCTGTGCGCCTACTGAGTGGTACAAAAACCTGAGAATACGTTTAGGCGGCATTTCAAGCAACCCCGTCTGCCACACTTTGCTCTCCACTGATGACGGCCGAAAGCCGGAAACACGTGTCCAGAAATACGGCATTTACCGCACTAACTTAAGGTGAAAAACTTTCTACAACGTTACAGCACTTGCTGCACCCATTTTTAGTGAAAGACTTTTTGAAATATTATTCAAATTCATTCTAATGACTGCATTCATCATGATGCTTTGGGGCTATTCGAGCTGAAATGTAAGACATAGTGCTCCCTTTTTGGATTCTGTATTTAACGGCTCCCGTGATCATTTGAGCTGACGAGCTCTGGTGAAGCACCTGTGAGCCTACTGAGTGGTACAAAAACCTGAGAATACATTTAGGCGGCATTTCATGCAACCCCGTCTGCCACACTTTCCTCTCCGCTGATGACGGCTGAAAGCCAGAAACACGTGTCCGGAGATACGGCATTCGCCGCACCAACTTATGGTGAAAAACTTTCTACAACGTTACAGCACTTGCTGCACCCATTTTTGGTGAAAGACTTTTTGAAATATTATTCAAATTCATTCTAATGACTGCATTCATCATGATGCTTTGGGGCTATTCGAGCTGAAATGTAAGACAGGGTGCTCCCTTTTTGGATTGTGTATTTAACGGCTCCCGTGAGCCTTTGAGCTGACCAGCTCTGGTGAAGCACCTGTGCGCCTACTGAGTGGTGCAAAAACCTGAGAATACATTTAGGTGGCATTTCATGCAACCCTGTCTGCCACACTCTGCTCTCCGCTGATGACGTCTGAAAGCCAGAAACACGTGTCCGGAGATACGGCATTCGCCGCACCAACTTATGGTGAAAAACTTTCTACAACGTTACAGCACTTGCTGCACCCATTTTTGGTGAATGACTTTTTGAAATATTATTCATATTCATTCTAATGACTGCATTCATCATGATGCTTTGGGGCTATTTGAGCTGAAATGTAAGACAGGGTGCTCCCTTTTTGGATTGTGTATTTAACGGCTCCCGTGAGCCTTTGAGCTGAGGAGCTCTGGTGAAGCACCAGTGCGCCTACTGAGTGGTACAAAAACCTGAGAATACGTTTAGGCAGCATTTCAAGCAACCCCGTCTGCCACACTTTGCTCTCCACTGATGACGGCTGAAAGCCAGAAACACGTGTCCGGAGATACAGCATTCGCCGCACCAACTTATGGTGAAAAACTTTCTACAACGTTACAGCACTTGCCGCACCCATTTTTGGTGAAAGACTTTTAAAAATATTATTCAAATTCATTCTAATGACGGCATTCATCATGATGCTTTGGGGCTATTTGAGCTGAAATCTAAGACAGGGTGCTCCCTTTTTGGATTGTGTATTTAACGACTACCCTGAGTCTTTGAGCTGAGGAGCTCTGGTGAAGCACCTGTACGCCTACTGAGTGGTACAAAAACCTGAGAATACGTTTAGGCGGCATTTCAAGCAACCCCGTCTGCCACACTTTGCTCTCCGCTGATGATGGCCGAAAGTCAGAAACACGTGTCCGGAGATACAGCATTCGCCGCACCAACTTATGGTGAAAAACTTTCTACAACGTTACAGCAGTTGCTGCACCCATTTTTGGTGAAAGACTTTTTGAAATGTTATTCAAATTCATTCTAATGACTGCATTCATCATGATGCTTTGGGGCTATTCGATCTGAAATGTAAGACATAGTGCTCCCTTTTTGGATTGTGTATTTAACGGCTCCCGTGAGCCTTTGAGCTGACGAGCTCTGGTGAAGCACCTGTGAGCCTACTGAGTGGTACAAAAACCTGAGAATACATTTAGGCGGCATTTCATGCAACCCCGTCTGCCACACTTTCCTCTCCGCTGATGATGGCTGAAAGCCAGAAACACGTGTCCGGAGATACGGCATTCGCCGCACCAACTTATGGTAAAAAACTTTCTACAACGTTACAGCACTTGCCGCACCCATTTTTGGTGAAAGACTTTTAAAAATATTATTCAAATTCATTCTAATGACGGCATTCATCATGATGCTTTGGGGCTATTTGAGCTGAAATCTAAGACAGGGTGCTCCCTTTTTGGATTGTGTATGTAACGACTACCCTGAGTCTTTGAGCTGAGGCGCTCTGGTGAAGCACCTGTGCGCCTACTGAGTGGTACAAAAACCTGAGAATACGTTTAGGCGGCATTTCAAGCAACCCCGTCTGCCACACTTTGCTCTCCGCTGATGACGGCCGAAAGCCAGAAACACGTGTCCAGAGATACAGCATTCGCCGCATCAACTTATGGTGAAAAACGTTCTACAACGTTACAGCACTTGCTGCACCCATTTTTGGTGAAAGACTTTTTGAAATATTATTCAAATTCATTCTAATGACTGCATTCATCATGATGCTTTGGGGCTATTCGAGCTGAAATGTAAGACATAGTGCTCCCTTTTTGGATTCTGTATTTAACGGCTCCCGTGAGCATTTGAGCTGACGAGCTCTGGTGAAGCACCTGTGAGCCTACTGAGTGGTACAAAAACCTGAGAATACATTTAGGCGGCATTTCATGCAACCCCGTCTGCCACACTTTCCTCTCCGCTGATGACGGCTGAAAGCCAGAAACACGTGTCCGGAGATACGGCATTCGCCGCACCAACTTATCGTGAAAAACTTTCTACAACGTTACAGCACTTGCTGCACCCATTTTTGGTGAAAGACTTTTTGAAATATTATTCAAATTCATTCTAATGACTGCATTCATCATGATGCTTTGGGGCTATTCGAGCTGAAATGTAAGACAGGGTGCTCCCTTTTTGGATTGTGTATTTAACGACTACAATGAGTCTTTGAGCTGAGGAGCTCTGGTGAAGCACCTGTGCGCCTACTGAGTGGTACAAAAACCTGAGAATACGTTTAGGCGGCATTTCAAGCAACCCCGTCTGCCACACTTTGCTCTCCGCTGATGACGGCCGAAAGCCAGAAACACATGTCTGCAGATACTGCATTCGCCGCACCAACTTATGGTGAAAAACTTTCTACAAAGTTACAGCACTTGCTGCACCCATTTTTGGTGAAAGACTTTTTGAAATATTATTCAAATTCATTCTATTGACTGCATTCATCATGATGCTTTGGGGCTATTCGAGCTGAAATGTAAGACAGGGTGCTCCCTTTTTGGATTGTGTATTTAACGGCTCCCGTGAGCCTTTGAGCTGACGAGCTCTGGTGAAGCACCTGTGCGCCTACTGAGTGGTACAAAAACCTGAGAATACATTTAGGTGCCATTTCATGCAACCCTGTCTGCCACACTCTGCTCTCCGCTGATGACGGCCGAAAGCCAGAAACACGCGTCCGGAGATACGGCATTCGCCGCACCAACTTATGGTGAAAAACTTTCTACAACGTTACAGCACTTGCTGCACCCATTTTTGGTGAAAGACTTTTTGAAATATTATTCATATTCATTCTAATGACTGCATTCATCATGATGCTTTGGGGCCATTTGAGCTGAAATGTAAGACAGGGTGCTCCCTTTTTGGATTGTGTATTTAATGGCTCCCGTGAGCCTTTGAGCTGACGAGCTCTGGTGAAGCAACTGTGCGCATACTGAGTGGTACAAAAACCTGAGAATACGTTTAGGCGGCATTTCAAGCAACCCCGTCTGCCACACTTTGCTCTCCACTGATGTCGGCCGAAAGCCGGAAACACGTGTCCGGAGATACGGCATTCACCGCACCAACTTATGGTGAAAAACTTTTTACAACGTTACAGCACTTGCCGCACCCATTTTTGGTGAAAGACTTTTTGAAATATTATTCAAATTCATTCTAATGACTGCATTCATCATGAAGCTTTGGGGCTATTCGACCTGAAATGTAAGACACAGTGCTCCCTTTTTGGATTGTGTATTTAACGGCTCCCGTGTGCCTTTGAGCTGACGAGCTCTGGTGAAGCACCTGTGCGCCTACTGAGTGGTACAAAAACCTGAGAATACGTTTAGGCGGCATTTCAAGCAACCCCGTCTGCCACACTTTGCTCTCCACTGATGACGGCCGAAAGCCGGAAACACGTGTCCGGAAATACGGCATTTACCGCACTAACTTATGGTGAAAAACTTTCTACAACGTTACAGCACTTGCTGCACCCATTTTTAGTGAAAGACTTTTTGAAATATTATTCAAATTCATTCTATTGAATGCATTCATCATGATGCTTTGGGGCTATTCGAGCTGAAATGTAAGACAGGGTGCTCCCTTTTTGGATTGTGTATTTAACGGCTCCCGTGAGCCTTTGAGCTGAGGAGCTCTGGTGAAGCACCTGTGCGCCTACTGAGTGGTACAAAAACCTGAGAAGACATTTAGGTGGCATTTCATGCAACCCTGTCTGCCACACTCTGCTCTCCGCTAATGACGTCCGAAAGCCAGAAACACGTGTCCGGAGATACGGCATTCGCCGCACCAACTTATGGTGAAAAACTTTCTACAACGTTACAGCACTTGCTGCACCCATTTTTGGTGAAAGACTTTTTGAAATATTATTCATATTCATTCTAATGACTGCATTCATCATGATGCTTTGGGGCTATTTGAGCTGAAATGTAAGACAGGGTGCTCCCTTTTTGGATTGTGTATTTAACGGCTCCCGTGAGCCTTTGAGCTGAGGAGCTCTGGTGAAGCACCTGTGCACCTACTGAGTGGTGCAAAAACCTGAGAATACGTTTAGGCGGCATTTCAAGCAACCCCGTCTGCCACACTTTGCTCTCCACTGATGACGGCTGAAAGCCAGAAACACGTGTCCGGAGATACGGCATTCGCCGCACCAACTTATGGTGAAAAACTTTCTACAACGTTACAGCACTTGCTGCACCCATTTTTGGTGAAAGACTTTTTGAAATATTATTCATATTCATTCTAATGACTGCATTCATCATGATGCTTTGGGGCTATTTGAGCTGAAATGTAAGACAGGGTGCTCCCTTTTTGGATTGTGTATTTAACGGCTCCCGTGAGCCTTTGAGCTGACAAGCTCTGGTGAAGCACCTGTGCGCCTACTGAGTGGTACAAAAACCTGAGAATACATTTAGGTGGCATTTCATGCAACCCTGTCTCCCACACTCTGCTCTCCGCTGATGACGTCCGAAAGCCAGAAACATGTGTCCGGAGATACGGCATTCGCCGCACCAACTTATGGTGAAAAACTTTCTACAACGTTACAGCACTTGCTGCACCCATTTTTGGTGAAAGACTTTTTGAAATATTATTCATATTCATTCTAATGACTGCATTCATCATGATGCTTTGGGGCTATTCGAGCTGAAATGTAAGACAGGGTGCTCCCTTTTTGGATTGTGTATTTAACGGCTCCCGTGAGCCTTTGAGCTGACGAGCTCTGGTGAATCACCTGTGCGCCTACTGAGTGGTACAAAAACCTGAGAATACATTTAGGTGGCATTTCATGCAACCCTGTCTGCCACACTCTGCTCTCCGCTGATGACGGACGAAAGCCAGAAACACGTGTCCGGAGATACGGCATTCGCCGCACCAACTTATGGTTAAAAACTTTCTACAACGTTACAGCACTTGCTGCACCCATTTTTGGTGAAAGACTTTTTGAAATATTATTCATATTCATTCTAATGACTGCATTCATCATGATGCTTTGGGGCTATTTGAGCTGAAATGTAAGACAGGGTGCTCCCTTTTTGGATTGTGTATTTAACGGCTCCCGTGAGCCTTTGAGCTGACCAGCTCTGGTGAAGCACCTGTGCGCCTACTGAGTGGTACAAAAACCTGAGAATACATTTACGTGGCATTTCATGCAACCCTGTCTGCCACACTCTGCTCTCCGCTGATGACGTCTGAAAGCCAGAAACACGTGTCCGGAGATACGGCATTCGCCGCACCAACTTATGGTGAAAAACTTTCTACAACGTTACAGCACTTGCTGCACCCATTTTTGGTGAAAGACTTTTTGAAATATTATTCATATTCATTCTAATGACTGCATTCATCATGATGCTTTGGGGCTATTTGAGCTGAAATGTAAGACAGGGTGCTCCCTTTTTGGATTGTGTATTTAACGGCTCCCGTGAGCCTTTGAGCTGAGGAGCTCTGGTGAAGCACCTGTGCGCCTACTGAGTGGTACAAAAACCTGAGAATACGTTTAGGCAGCATTTCAAGCAACCCCGTGTGCCACACTTTGCTCTCCACTGATGACGGCTGAAAGCCAGAAACACGTGTCCGGAGATACGGCATTCGCCGCACCAACTTATGGTGAAAAACTTTCTACAACGTTACAGCACTTGCCGCACCCATTTTTGGTGAAAGACTTTAAAAAATATTATTCAAATTCATTCTAATGACGGCATTCATCATGATGCTTTGGGGCTATTTGAGCTGAAATCTAAGACAGGGTGCTCCCTTTTTGGATTGTGTATTTAACGACTACCCTGAGTCTTTGAGCTGAGGAGCTCTGGTGAAGCACCTGTGCGCCTACTGAGTGGTACAAAAACCTGAGAATACGTTTAGGCGGCATTTCAAGCAACCCCGTCTGCCACACTTTGCTCTCCTCTGATGACGGCCGAAAGCCAGAAACACGTGTCCGGAGATACAGCATTCGCCGCACCAACTTATGGTGAAAAACGTTCTACAACGTTACAGCACTTGCTGCACCCATTTTTGGTGAAAGACTTTTTGAAATATTATTCAAATTCATTCTAATGACTGCATTCATCATGATGCTTTGGGGCTATTCGAGCTGAAATGTAAGACATAGTGCTCCCTTTTTGGATTCTGTATTTAACGGCTCCCGTGAGCATTTGAGCTGACGAGCTCTGGTGAAGCACCTGTGAGCCTACTGAGTGGTACAAAAACCTGAGAATACATTTAGGCGGCATTTCATGCAACCCCGTCTGCCACACTTTCCTCTCCGCTGATGACGGCTGAAAGCCAGAAACACGTGTCCGGAGATACGGCATTCGCCGCACCAACTTATGGTGAAAAACTTTCTACAACGTTACAGCACTTGCTGCACCCATTTTTGGTGAAAGACTTTTTGAAATATTATTCATATTCATTCTAATGACTGCATTCATCATGATGCTTTGGGGCTATTTGAGCTGAAATGTAAGACAGGGTGCTCCCTTTTTGGATTGTGTATTTAACGGCTCCCGTGAGCCTTTGAGCTGAGGAGCTCTGGTGAAGCACCTGTGCGCCTACTGAGTGGTACAAAAACCTGAGAATACGTTTAGGCAGCATTTCAAGCAACCCCGTCTGCCACACTTTGCTCTCCACTGATGACGGCTGAAAGCCAGAAACACGTGTCCGGAGATACGGCATTCGCCGCACCAACTTATGGTGAAAAACTTTCTACAACGTTACAGCACTTGCCGCACCCATTTTTGGTGAAAGACTTTTAAAAATATTATTCAAATTCATTCTAATGACGGCATTCATCATGATGCTTTGGGGCTATTTGAGCTGAAATCTAAGACAGGGTGCTCCCTTTTTGGATTGTGTATTTAACGACTACCCTGAGTCTTTGAGCTGAGGAGCTCTGGTGAAGCACCTGTACGCCTACTGAGTGGTACAAAAACCTGAGAATACGTTTAGGCGGAATTTCAAGCAACCCCGTCTGCCACACTTTGCTCTCCGCTGATGATGGCCGAAAGTCAGAAACACGTGTCCGGAGATACAGCATTCGCCGCACCAACTTATGGTGAAAAACTTTCTACAACGTTACAGCAGTTGCTGCACCCATTTTTGGTGAAAGACTTTTTGAAATATTATTCAAATTCATTCTAATGACTGCATTCATCATGATGCTTTGGGGCTATTCGATCTGAAATGTAAGACATAGTGCTCCCTTTTTGGATTGTGTATTAAACGGCTCCCGTGAGCCTTTGAGCTGACGAGCTCTGGTGAAGCACCTGTGAGCCTACTGAGTGGTACAAAAACCTGAGAATACATTTAGGCGGCATTTCATGCAACCCCGTCTGCCACACTTTCCTCTCCGCTGATGACGGCTGAAAGCCAGAAACACGTGTCCGGAGATACGGCATTCGCCGCACCAACTTATGGTGAAAAACTTTCTACAACGTTACAGCACTTGCCGCACCCATTTTTGGTGAAAGACTTTTAAAAATATTATTCAAATTCATTCTAATGACGGCATTCATCATGATGCTTTGGGGCTATTTGAGCTGAAATCTAAGACAGGGTGCTCCCTTTTTGGATTGTGTATTTAACGACTACAATGAGTCTTTGAGCTGAGGAGCTCTGGTGAAGCACCTGTGCGCCTACTGAGTGGTACAAAAACCTGAGAATACGTTTAGGCGGCATTTCAAGCAACCCCTTCTGCCACACTTTGCTCTCCGCTGATGACGGCCGAAAGCCAGAAACACATGTCTGCAGATACTGCATTCGCCGCACCAACTTATGGTTAAAAACTTTCTACAACGTTACAGCACTTGCTGCACCCATTTTTGGTGAAAGACTTTTTGAAATATTATTCATATTCATTCTAATGACTGCATTCATCATGATGCTTTGGGGCTATTTGAGCTGAAATGTAAGACAGGGTGCTCCCTTTTTGGATTGTGTATTTAACGGCTCCCGTGAGCCTTTGAGCTGACCAGCTCTGGTGAAGCACCTGTGCGCCTACTGAGTGGTGCAAAAACCTGAGAATACATTTAGGTGGCATTTCATGCAACCCTGTCTGCCACACTCTGCTCTCCGCTGATGACGTCTGAAAGCCAGAAACACGTGTCCGGAGATACGGCATTCGCCGCACCAACTTATGGTGAAAAACTTTCTACAACGTTACAGCACTTGCTGCACCCATTTTTGGTGAAAGACTTTTTGAAATATTATTCATATTCATTCTAATGACTGCATTCATCATGATGCTTTGGGGCTATTTGAGCTGAAATGTAAGACAGGGTGCTCCCTTTTTGGATTGTGTATTTAAAGGCTCCCGTGAGCCTTTGAGCTGAGGAGCTCTGGTGAAGCACCTGTGAGCCTACTGAGTGGTACAAAAACCTGAGAATACGTTTAGGCAGCATTTCAAGCAACCCCGTCTGCCACACTTTGCTCTCCACTGATGACGGCTGAAAGCCAGAAACACGTGTCCGGAGATACGGCATTCGCCGCACCAACTTATGGTGAAAAACTTTCTACAACGTTACAGCACTTGCCGCACCCATTTTTGGTGAAAGACTTTTAAAAATATTATTCAAATTCATTCTAATGACGGCATTCATCATGATGCTTTGGGGCTATTTGAGCTGAAATCTAAGACAGGGTGCTCCCTTTTTGGATTGTGTATTTAACGACTACCCTGAGTCTTTGAGCTGAGGAGCTCTGGTGAAGCACCTGTACGCCTACTGAGTGGTACAAAAACCTGAGAATACGTTTAGGCGGCATTTCAAGCAACCCCGTCTGCCACACTTTTCTCTCCGCTGATGATGGGCGAAAGTCAGAAACACGTGTCCGGAGATACAGCATTCGCCGCACCAACTTATGGTGAAAAACTTTCTACGTTACAGCAGTTGCTGCACCCATTTTTGGTGAAAGACTTTTTGAAATATTATTCAAATTCATTCTAATGACTGCATTCATCATGATGCTTTGGGGCTATTCGATCTGAAATGTAAGACATAGTGCTCCCTTTTTGGATTGTGTATTTAACGGCTCCCGTGAGCCTTTGAGCTGACGAGCTCTGGTGAAGCACCTGTGAGCCTACTGAGTGGTACAAAAACCTGAGAATACATTTAGGCGGCATTTCATGCAACCCCGTCTGCCACACTTTCCTCTCCGCTGATGACGGCTGAAAGGCAGAAACACGTGTCCGGAGATACGGCATTCGCCGCACCAACTTATGGTGAAAAACTTTCTACAACGTTACAGCACTTGCCGCACCCATTTTTGGTGAAAGACTTTTAAAAATATTATTCAAATTCATTCTAATGACGGCATTCATCATGATGCTTTGGGGCTATTTGAGCTGAAATCTAAGACAGGGTGCTCCCTTTTTGGATTGTGTATTTAACGACTACCCTGAGTCTTTGAGCTGAGGAGCTCTGGTGAAGCACCTGTGCGCCTACTGAGTGGTACAAAAACCTGAGAATACGTTTAGGCGGCATTTCAAGCAACCCCGTCTGCCACACTTTGCTCTCCGCTGATGACGGCCGAAAGCCAGAAACACGTGTCCGGAGATACAGCATTCGCCGCACCAACTTATGGTGAAAAACGTTCTACAACGTTACAGCACTTGCTGCACCCATTTTTGGTGAAAGACTTTTTGAAATATTATTCAAATTCATTCTAATGACTGCATTCATCATGATGCTTTGGGGCTATTCGAGCTGAAATGTAAGACATAGTGCTCCCTTTTTGGATTGTGTATTTAACGGCTCCCGTGAGCATTTGAGCTGACGAGCTCTGGTGAAGCACCTGTGAGCCTACTGAGTGGTACAAAAACCTGAGAATACATTTAGGCGGCATTTCATGCAACCCCGTCTGCCACACTTTCCTCTCCGCTGATGACGGCTGAAAGCCAGAAACACGTGTCCGGAGATACGGCATTCGCCGCACCAACTTATGGTGAAAAACTTTCTACAACGTTACAGCACTTGCTGCACCCATTTTTGGTGAAAGACTTTTTGAAATATTATTCAAATTCATTCTAATGACTGCATTCATCATGATGCTTTGGGGCTATTCGAGCTGAAAAGTAAGACAGGGTGCTCCCTTTTTGGATTGTGTATTTAACGACTACAATGAGTCTTTGAGCTGAGGAGCTCTGGTGAAGCACCTGTGCGCCTACTGAGTGGTACAAAAACCTGAGAATACGTTTAGGCGGCATTTCAAGCAACCCCGTCTGCCACACTTTGCTCTCCGCTGATGACGGCCGAAAGCCAGAAACACATGTCTGCAGATACTGCATTCGCCGCACCAACTTATGGTGAAAAACTTTCTACAAAGTTACAGCACTTGCTGCACCCATTTTTGGTGAAAGACTTTTTGAAATATTATTCAAATTCATTCTATTGACTGCATTCATCATGATGCTTTGGGGCTATTCGAGCTGAAATGTAAGACAGGGTGCTCCCTTTTTGGATTGTGTATTTAACGGCTCCCGTGAGCCTTTGAGCTGACGAGCTCTGGTGAAGCACCTGTGCGCCTACTGAGTGGTACAAAAACCTGAGAATACATTTAGGTGCCATTTCATGCAACCCTGTCTGCCACACTCTGCTCTCCGCTGATGACGGCCGAAAGCCAGAAACACGCGTCCGGAGATACGGCATTCGCCGCACCAACTTATGGTGAAAAACTTTCTACAACGTTACAGCACTTGCTGCACCCATTTTTGGTGAAAGACTTTTTGAAATATTATTCATATTCATTCTAATGACTGCATTCATCATGATGCTTTGGGGCTATTTGAGCTGAAATGTAAGACAGGGTGCTCCCTTTTTGGATTGTGTATTTAACGGCTCCCGTGAGCCTTTGAGCTGAGGAGCTCTGGTGAAGCACCTGTGCGCCTACTGAGTGGTACAAAAACCTGAGAATACGTTTAGACGGCATTTCAAGCAAGCCCGTCTGCCACACTTTGCTCTCCGCTGATGACGGCCGAAAGCCAGAAACACGTGTCCGGAGATACAGCATTCGCCGCACCAACTTATGGTGAAAAACTTTCTACAACGTTACAGCACTTGCTGCACCCATTTTTGGTGAAAGACTTTTTGAAATATTATTCAAATTCATTCTAATGACTGCATTCATCATGATGCTTTGGGGCTATTCGAGCTGAAATGTAAGACAGGGTGCTCCCTTTTTGGATTGTGTATTTAACGACTACCCTGAGTCTTTGAGCTGAGGAGCTCTGGTGAAGCACCTGTGCGCCTACTGAGTGGTACAAAAACCTGAGAATACATTTAGGCGGCATTTCAAGCAACCCCGTCTGCCACACATTGCTCTCCGCTGATGACGTCCGAAAGCCAGAAACACGTGTCCGCAGATACTGCATTCGCCGCACCAACTTATGGTGAAAAACTTTCTACAAAGTTACAGCACTTGCTGCACCCATTTTTGGTGGAAGACTTTTTGAAATATTATTCAAATTCATTCTATTGACTGCATTCATCATGATGCTTTGGGGCTATTCGAGCTGAAATGTAAGACAGGGTGCTCCCTTTTTGGATTGTGTATTTAACGGCTCCCGTGAGCCTTTGAGCTGACGAGCTCTGGTGAAGCACCTGTGCGCCTACTGAGTGGTACAAAAACCTGAGAATACATTTAGGTGGCATTTCATGCAACCCTGTCTGCCACACTCTGCTCTCCGCTGATGACGGCCGAAAGCCAGAAACACGTGTCCGGAGATACGGCATTCGCCGCACCAACTTATGGTGAAAATCTTTCTACAACGTTACAGCACTTGCTGCACCCATTTTTGGTGAAAGACTTTTTGAAATATTATTCATATTCATTCTAATTACTGCATTCATCATGATGCTTTGGGGCTATTTGAGCTGAAATGTAAGACAGGGTGCTCCCTTTTTGGATTGTGTATTTAACGGCTCCCGTCAGCCTTTGACCTGAGGAGCTCTGGTGAAGCACCTGTGCGCCTACTGAGTGGTACAAAAACCTGAGAATACGTTTAGGCGGCATTTCAAGCAACCCCGTCTGCCACACTTTGCTCTCCACTGATGACGGCTGAAATCCAGAAACACGTGTCCGGAGATACGGCATTCGCCGCACCAACTTATGGTGAAAAACTTTCTACAACGTTACAGCACTTGCCGCACCCATTTTTGGTGAAAGACTTTTTGAAATATTATTCAAATTCATTCTAATGACTGCATTCACCATGAACCTTTGGGGCTATTCGAGCTGAAATGTAAGACAGGGTGCTCCCTTTTTGGATTGCGTATTTAACGGCTCCCGTGAGCCTTGGAGCTGACGAGCTCTGGTAAAGCACCTGTGCGCCTACTGAGTGGTACAAAAACCTGAGAATACATTTAGGCAGCATTTCAAGCAACCCCGTCTGCCACACTTTGCTCTCCGCTGATGACGGCCGAAAGCCAGGAACACGAGTCCGGAGATACGGCATTCGCCGCACCAACTTATGGTGAAAAACTTTCTACAACGTTACAGCACTTGCTGCACCCATTTTTGGTGAAAGACTTTTACAAATATTATTCAAATTCATTCTAATGACGGCATTCATCATGATGCTTTGGGGCTATTCGAGCTGAAATGTAAGACAGGGTGCTCCCTTTTTGGATTGTGTATTTAACGGCTCCCGTGAGCCTTTGAGCTGACGAGCTCTGGTGAAGCACCTGTGCGCCTACTGAGTGGTACAAAAACCTGAGAATACGTTTAGGCGTCATTTCAAGGAACCCCGTCTGCCACACTTTCCTCTCCGCTGATGACGGCCGAAAGCCAGAAACACGTGTCCGCAGATTGCATTCGCCGCACCAACTTATGGTGAAAAACTTTCTACAAAGTTACAGCACTTGCTGCATCCATTTTTGGTGGAAGGCTTTTTGAAATATTATTCAAATTCATTCTATTGACTGCATTCATCATGATGCTTTGGGGCTATTCGAGCTGAAATGTAAGACAGGGTGCTCCCTTTTTGGATTGTGTATTTAACGGCTCCCGTGAGCCTTTGAGCTGAGGAGCTCTGGTGAAGCACCTGTGCACCTACTGAGTGGTACAAAAACCTGAGAATACGTTTAGGCGGCATTTCAAGCAACCCCGTCTGCCACACTTTGCTCTCCACTGATGACGGCTGAAAGCCAGAAACACGTGTCTGGAGATACCGCATTCGCCGCACCAACTTATGGTGAAAAACTTTCTACAACGTTACAGCACTTGCCGCACCCATTTTTGGTGAAAGACTTTTTAAAATTTTATTCAAATTCATTCTAATGACGGCATTCATCATGATTCTTTGGGGCTATTTGAGCTGAAATCTAAGACAGGGTGCTCCCTTTTTGGATTGTGTATTTAACGACTACCCTGAGTCTTTGAGCTGAGGAGCTCTGGTGAAGCACCTGTGCGCCTACTGAGTGGTACAAAAACCTGAGAATACCTTTAGGCGGCATTTCAAGCAACCCCGTCTGCCACACTTTGCTCTCCCCTGATGACGGCCGAAAGCCAGAAACACGTGTCCGGAGATACAGCATTCGCCGCACCAACTTATGGTGAAAAACTTTCTACAACGTTACAGCACTTGCTGCACCCATTTTTGGTGAAAGACTTTTTGAAATATTATTCAAATTCATTCTAATGACTGCATTCATCATCATGCTTTGGGGCTATTCGAGCTGAAATGTAAGACATAGTGCTCCCTTTTTGGATTGTGTATTTAACGGCTCCCGTGAGCCTTTGAGCTGACGAGCTCTGGTGAAGCACCTGTGAGCCTACTGAGTGGTACAAAAACCTGAGAATACATTTAGGCAGCATTTCAAGCAACCCCGTCTGCCACACTTTGCTCTCCGCTGATGACGGCCGAAAGCCAGGAACACGAGTCCGGAGATACGGCATTCGCCGCACCAACTTATGGTGAAAAACTTTCTACAACGTTACAGCACTTGCTGCACCCATTTTTGGTGAAAGACTTTTAAAAATATTATTCAAATTCATTCTAATGACGGCATTCATCATGATGCTTTGGGGCTATTCGAGCTGAAATGTAAGACAGGGTGCTCCCTTTTTGGATTGTGTATTTAACGGCTCCCGTGAGCCTTTGAGCTGACGAGCTCTGGTGAAGCACCTGTGCGCCTACTGAGTGGTACAAAAACCTGAGAATACGTTTAGGCGTCATTTCAAGGAACCCCGTCTGCCACACTTTCCTCTCCGCTGATGACGGCCGAAAGCCAGAAACACGTGTCCGCAGATACTGCATTCGCCGCACCAACTTATGGTGAAAAACTTTCTACAAAGTTACAGCACTTGCTGCATCCATTTTTGGTGGAAGGCTTTTTGAAATATTATTCAAATTCATTCTATTGACTGCATTCATCATGATGCTTTGGGGCTATTCGAGCTGAAATGTAAGACAGGGTGCTCCCTTTTTGGATTGTGTATTTAACGGCTCCCGTGTGCCTTTGAGCTGACGAGCTCTGGTGAAGCACCTGTGCGCCTACTGAGTGGTACAAAAACCTGAGAATACGTTTAGGCGGCATTTCAAGCAACCCCGTCTGCCACACTTTGCTCTCCACTGATGACGGCCGAAAGCCGGAAACACGTGTCCAGAAATACGGCATTTACCGCACTAACTTATGGTGAAAAACTTTCTACAACGTTACAGCACTTGCTGCACCCATTTTTAGTGAAAGACTTTTTGAAATATTATTCAAATTCATTCTAATGACTGCATTCATCATGATGCTTTGGGGCTATTCGAGCTGAAATGTAAGACATAGTGCTCCCTTTTTGGATTCTGTATTTAACGGCTCCCGTGATCATTTGAGGTGACGAGCTCTGGTGAAGCACCTGTGAGCCTACTGAGTGGTACAAAAACCTGAGAATACATTTAGGCGGCATTTCATGCAACCCCGTCTGCCACACTTTCCTCTCCGCTGATGACGGCTGAAAGCCAGAAACACGTGTCCGGAGATACGGCATTCGCCGCACCAACTTATGGTGAAAAACTTTCTACAACGTTACAGCACTTGCTGCACCCATTTTTGGTGAAAGACTTTTTGAAATATTATTCAAATTCATTCTAATGACTGCATTCATCATGATGCTTTGGGGCTATTCGAGCTGAAATGTAAGACAGGGTGCTCCCTTTTTGGATTGTGTATTTAACGGCTCCCGTGAGCCTTTGAGCTGACCAGCTCTGGTGAAGCACCTGTGCGCCTACTGAGTGGTGCAAAAACCTGAGAATACATTTAGGTGGCATTTCATGCAACCCTGTCTGCCACACTCTGCTCTCCGCTGATGACGTCTGAAAGCCAGAAACACGTGTCCGGAGATACGGCATTCGCCGCACCAACTTATGGTGAAAAACTTTCTACAACGTTACAGCACTTGCTGCACCCATTTTTGGTGAATGACTTTTTGAAATATTATTCATATTCATTCTAATGACTGCATTCATCATGATGCTTTGGGGCTATTTGAGCTGAAATGTAAGACAGGGTGCTCCCTTTTTGGATTGTGTATTTAACGGCTCCCGTGAGCCTTTGAGCTGAGGAGCTCTGGTGAAGCACCTGTGCGCCTACTGAGTGGTACAAAAACCTGAGAATACGTTTAGGCAGCATTTCAAGCAACCCCGTCTGCCACACTTTGCTCTCCACTGATGACGGCTGAAAGCCAGAAACACGTGTCCGGAGATACAGCATTCGCCGCACCAACTTATGGTGAAAAACTTTCTACAACGTTACAGCACTTGCCGCACCCATTTTTGGTGAAAGACTTTTAAAAATATTATTCAAATTCATTCTAATGACGGCATTCATCATGATGCTTTGGGGCTATTTGAGCTGAAATCTAAGACAGGGTGCTCCCTTTTTGGATTGTGTATTTAACGACTACCCTGAGTCTTTGAGCTGAGGAGCTCTGGTGAAGCACCTGTACGCCTACTGAGTGGTACAAAAACCTGAGAATACGTTTAGGCGGCATTTCAAGCAACCCCGTCTGCCACACTTTGCTCTCCGCTGATGATGGCCGAAAGTCAGAAACACGTGTCCGGAGATACAGCATTCGCCGCACCAACTTATGGTGAAAAACTTTCTACAACGTTACAGCAGTTGCTGCACCCATTTTTGGTGAAAGACTTTTTGAAATGTTATTCAAATTCATTCTAATGACTGCATTCATCATGATGCTTTGGGGCTATTCGATCTGAAATGTAAGACATAGTGCTCCCTTTTTGGATTGTGTATTTAACGGCTCCCGTGAGCCTTTGAGCTGACGAGCTCTGGTGAAGCACCTGTGAGCCTACTGAGTGGTACAAAAACCTGAGAATACATTTAGGCGGCATTTCATGCAACCCCGTCTGCCACACTTTCCTCTCCGCTGATGATGGCTGAAAGCCAGAAACACGTGTCCGGAGATACGGCATTCGCCGCACCAACTTATGGTGAAAAACTTTCTACAACGTTACAGCACTTGCCGCACCCATTTTTGGTGAAAGACTTTTAAAAATATTATTCAAATTCATTCTAATGACGGCATTCATCATGATGCTTTGGGGCTATTTGAGCTGAAATCTAAGACAGGGTGCTCCCTTTTTGGATTGTGTATGTAACGACTACCCTGAGTCTTTGAGCTGAGGCGCTCTGGTGAAGCACCTGTGCGCCTACTGAGTGGTACAAAAACCTGAGAATACGTTTAGGCGGCATTTCAAGCAACCCCGTCTGCCACACTTTGCTCTCCGCTGATGACGGCCGAAAGCCAGAAACACGTGTCCAGAGATACAGCATTCGCCGCATCAACTTATGGTGAAAAACGTTCTACAACGTTACAGCACTTGCTGCACCCATTTTTGGTGAAAGACTTTTAAAAATATTATTCAAATTCATTCTAATGACGGCATTCATCATGATGCTTTGGGGCTATTTGAGCTGAAATCTAAGACAGGGTGCTCCCTTTTTGGATTGTGTATTTAACGACTACCCTGAGTCTTTGAGCTGAGGAGCTCTGGTGAAGCACCTGTACGCCTACTGAGTGGTACAAAAACCTGAGAATACGTTTAGGCGGCATTTCAAGCAACCCCGTCTGCCACACTTTTCTCTCCGCTGATGATGGGCGAAAGTCAGAAACACGTGTCCGGAGATACAGCATTCGCCGCACCAACTTATGGTGAAAAACTTTCTACGTTACAGCAGTTGCTGCACCCATTTTTGGTGAAAGACTTTTTGAAATATTATTCAAATTCATTCTAATGACTGCATTCATCATGATGCTTTGGGGCTATTCGATCTGAAATGTAAGACATAGTGCTCCCTTTTTGGATTGTGTATTTAACGGCTCCCGTGAGCCTTTGAGCTGACGAGCTCTGGTGAAGCACCTGTGAGCCTACTGAGTGGTACAAAAACCTGAGAATACATTTAGGCGGCATTTCATGCAACCCCGTCTGCCACACTTTCCTCTCCGCTGATGACGGCTGAAAGGCAGAAACACGTGTCCGGAGATACGGCATTCGCCGCACCAACTTATGGTGAAAAACTTTCTACAACGTTACAGCACTTGCCGCACCCATTTTTGGTGAAAGACTTTTAAAAATATTATTCAAATTCATTCTAATGACGGCATTCATCATGATGCTTTGGGGCTATTTGAGCTGAAATCTAAGACAGGGTGCTCCCTTTTTGGATTGTGTATTTAACGACTACCCTGAGTCTTTGAGCTGAGGAGCTCTGGTGAAGCACCTGTGCGCCTACTGAGTGGTACAAAAACCTGAGAATACGTTTAGGCGGCATTTCAAGCAACCCCGTCTGCCACACTTTGCTCTCCGCTGATGACGGCCGAAAGCCAGAAACACGTGTCCGGAGATACAGCATTCGCCGCACCAACTTATGGTGAAAAACGTTCTACAACGTTACAGCACTTGCTGCACCCATTTTTGGTGAAAGACTTTTTGAAATATTATTCAAATTCATTCTAATGACTGCATTCATCATGATGCTTTGGGGCTATTCGAGCTGAAATGTAAGACATAGTGCTCCCTTTTTGGATTGTGTATTTAACGGCTCCCGTGAGCATTTGAGCTGACGAGCTCTGGTGAAGCACCTGTGAGCCTACTGAGTGGTACAAAAACCTGAGAATACATTTAGGCGGCATTTCATGCAACCCCGTCTGCCACACTTTCCTCTCCGCTGATGACGGCTGAAAGCCAGAAACACGTGTCCGGAGATACGGCATTCGCCGCACCAACTTATGGTGAAAAACTTTCTACAACGTTACAGCACTTGCTGCACCCATTTTTGGTGAAAGACTTTTTGAAATATTATTCAAATTCATTCTAATGACTGCATTCATCATGATGCTTTGGGGCTATTCGAGCTGAAATGTAAGACAGGGTGCTCCCTTTTTGGATTGTGTATTTAACGACTACAATGAGTCTTTGAGCTGAGGAGCTCTGGTGAAGCACCTGTGCGCCTACTGAGTGGTACAAAAACCTGAGAATACGTTTAGGCGGCATTTCAAGCAACCCCGTCTGCCACACTTTGCTCTCCGCTGATGACGGCCGAAAGCCAGAAACACATGTCTGCAGATACTGCATTCGCCGCACCAACTTATGGTGAAAAACTTTCTACAAAGTTACAGCACTTGCTGCACCCATTTTTGGTGAAAGACTTTTTGAAATATTATTCAAATTCATTCTATTGACTGCATTCATCATGATGCTTTGGGGCTATTCGAGCTGAAATGTAAGACAGGGTGCTCCCTTTTTGGATTGTGTATTTAACGGCTCCCGTGAGCCTTTGAGCTGACGAGCTCTGGTGAAGCACCTGTGCGCCTACTGAGTGGTACAAAAACCTGAGAATACATTTAGGTGCCATTTCATGCAACCCTGTCTGCCACACTCTGCTCTCCGCTGATGACGGCCGAAAGCCAGAAACACGCGTCCGGAGATACGGCATTCGCCGCACCAACTTATGGTGAAAAACTTTCTACAACGTTACAGCACTTGCTGCACCCATTTTTGGTGAAAGACTTTTTGAAATATTATTCATATTCATTCTAATGACTGCATTCATCATGATGCTTTGGGGCTATTTGAGCTGAAATGTAAGACAGGGTGCTCCCTTTTTGGATTGTGTATTTAACGGCTCCCGTCAGCCTTTGACCTGAGGAGCTCTGGTGAAGCACCTGTGCGCCTACTGAGTGGTACAAAAACCTGAGAATACGTTTAGGCGGCATTTCAAGCAACCCCGTCTGCCACACTTTGCTCTCCACTGATGACGGCTGAAATCCAGAAACACGTGTCCGGAGATACGGCATTCGCCGCACCAACTTATGGTGAAAAACTTTCTACAACGTTACAGCACTTGCCGCACCCATTTTTGGTGAAAGACTTTTTGAAATATTATTCAAATTCATTTTAATGACTGCATTCACCATGAACCTTTGGGGCTATTCGAGCTGAAATGTAAGACAGGGTGCTCCCTTTTTGGATTGCGTATTTAACGGCTCCCGTGAGCCTTGGAGCTGACGAGCTCTGGTAAAGCACCTGTGCGCCTACTGAGTGGTACAAAAACCTGAGAATACATTTAGGCAGCATTTCAAGCAACCCCGTCTGCCACACTTTGCTCTCCGCTGATGACGGCCGAAAGCCAGGAACACGAGTCCGGAGATACGGCATTCGCCGCACCAACTTATGGTGAAAAACTTTCTACAACGTTACAGCACTTGCTGCACCCATTTTTGGTGAAAGACTTTTACAAATATTATTCAAATTCATTCTAATGACGGCATTCATCATGATGCTTTGGGGCTATTCGAGCTGAAATGTAAGACAGGGTGCTCCCTTTTTGGATTGTGTATTTAACGGCTCCCGTGAGCCTTTGAGCTGACGAGCTCTGGTGAAGCACCTGTGCGCCTACTGAGTGGTACAAAAACCTGAGAATACGTTTAGGCGTCATTTCAAGGAACCCCGTCTGCCACACTTTCCTCTCCGCTGATGACGGCCGAAAGCCAGAAACACGTGTCCGCAGATTGCATTCGCCGCACCAACTTATGGTGAAAAACTTTCTACAAAGTTACAGCACTTGCTGCATCCATTTTTGGTGGAAGGCTTTTTGAAATATTATTCAAATTCATTCTATTGACTGCATTCATCATGATGCTTTGGGGCTATTCGAGCTGAAATGTAAGACAGGGTGCTCCCTTTTTGGATTGTGTATTTAACGGCTCCCGTGAGCCTTTGAGCTGAGGAGCTCTGGTGAAGCACCTGTGCACCTACTGAGTGGTACAAAAACCTGAGAATACGTTTAGGCGGCATTTCAAGCAACCCCGTCTGCCACACTTTGCTCTCCACTGATGACGGCTGAAAGCCAGAAACACGTGTCTGGAGATACCGCATTCGCCGCACCAACTTATGGTGAAAAACTTTCTACAACGTTACAGCACTTGCCGCACCCATTTTTGGTGAAAGACTTTTTAAAATTTTATTCAAATTCATTCTAATGACGGCATTCATCATGATTCTTTGGGGCTATTTGAGCTGAAATCTAAGACAGGGTGCTCCCTTTTTGGATTGTGTATTTAACGACTACCCTGAGTCTTTGAGCTGAGGAGCTCTGGTGAAGCACCTGTGCGCCTACTGAGTGGTACAAAAACCTGAGAATACCTTTAGGCGGCATTTCAAGCAACCCCGTCTGCCACACTTTGCTCTCCCCTGATGACGGCCGAAAGCCAGAAACACGTGTCCGGAGATACAGCATTCGCCGCACCAACTTATGGTGAAAAACTTTCTACAACGTTACAGCACTTGCTGCACCCATTTTTGGTGAAAGACTTTTTGAAATATTATTCAAATTCATTCTAATGACTGCATTCATCATCATGCTTTGGGGCTATTCGAGCTGAAATGTAAGACATAGTGCTCCCTTTTTGGATTGTGTATTTAACGGCTCCCGTGAGCCTTTGAGCTGACGAGCTCTGGTGAAGCACCTGTGAGCCTACTGAGTGGTACAAAAACCTGAGAATACATTTAGGCAGCATTTCAAGCAACCCCGTCTGCCACACTTTGCTCTCCGCTGATGACGGCCGAAAGCCAGGAACACGAGTCCGGAGATACGGCATTCGCCGCACCAACTTATGGTGAAAAACTTTCTACAACGTTACAGCACTTGCTGCACCCATTTTTGGTGAAAGACTTTTAAAAATATTATTCAAATTCATTCTAATGACGGCATTCATCATGATGCTTTGGGGCTATTCGAGCTGAAATGTAAGACAGGGTGCTCCCTTTTTGGATTGTGTATTTAACGGCTCCCGTGAGCCTTTGAGCTGACGAGCTCTGGTGAAGCACCTGTGCGCCTACTGAGTGGTACAAAAACCTGAGAATACGTTTAGGCGTCATTTCAAGGAACCCCGTCTGCCACACTTTCCTCTCCGCTGATGACGGCCGAAAGCCAGAAACACGTGTCCGCAGATACTGCATTCGCCGCACCAACTTATGGTGAAAAACTTTCTACAAAGTTACAGCACTTGCTGCATCCATTTTTGGTGGAAGGCTTTTTGAAATATTATTCAAATTCATTCTATTGACTGCATTCATCATGATGCTTTGGGGCTATTCGAGCTGAAATGTAAGACAGGGTGCTCCCTTTTTGGATTGTGTATTTAACGGCTCCCGTGTGCCTTTGAGCTGACGAGCTCTGGTGAAGCACCTGTGCGCCTACTGAGTGGTACAAAAACCTGAGAATACGTTTAGGCGGCATTTCAAGCAACCCCGTCTGCCACACTTTGCTCTCCACTGATGACGGCCGAAAGCCGGAAACACGTGTCCAGAAATACGGCATTTACCGCACTAACTTATGGTGAAAAACTTTCTACAACGTTACAGCACTTGCTGCACCCATTTTTAGTGAAAGACTTTTTGAAATATTATTCAAATTCATTCTAATGACTGCATTCATCATGATGCTTTGGGGCTATTCGAGCTGAAATGTAAGACATAGTGCTCCCTTTTTGGATTCTGTATTTAACGGCTCCCGTGATCATTTGAGCTGACGAGCTCTGGTGAAGCACCTGTGAGCCTACTGAGTGGTACAAAAACCTGAGAATACATTTAGGCGGCATTTCATGCAACCCCGTCTGCCACACTTTCCTCTCCGCTGATGACGGCTGAAAGCCAGAAACACGTGTCCGGAGATACGGCATTCGCCGCACCAACTTATGGTGAAAAACTTTCTACAACGTTACAGCACTTGCTGCACCCATTTTTGGTGAAAGACTTTTTGAAATATTATTCAAATTCATTCTAATGACTGCATTCATCATGATGCTTTGGGGCTATTCGAGCTGAAATGTAAGACAGGGTGCTCCCTTTTTGGATTGTGTATTTAACGGCTCCCGTGAGCCTTTGAGCTGACCAGCTCTGGTGAAGCACCTGTGCGCCTACTGAGTGGTGCAAAAACCTGAGAATACATTTAGGTGGCATTTCATGCAACCCTGTCTGCCACACTCTGCTCTCCGCTGATGACGTCTGAAAGCCAGAAACACGTGTCCGGAGATACGGCATTCGCCGCACCAACTTATGGTGAAAAACTTTCTACAACGTTACAGCACTTGCTGCACCCATTTTTGGTGAATGACTTTTTGAAATATTATTCATATTCATTCTAATGACTGCATTCATCATGATGCTTTGGGGCTATTTGAGCTGAAATGTAAGACAGGGTGCTCCCTTTTTGGATTGTGTATTTAACGGCTCCCGTGAGCCTTTGAGCTGAGGAGCTCTGGTGAAGCACCTGTACGCCTTCTGAGTGGTACAAAAACCTGAGAATACGTTTAGGCGGCATTTCAAGCAACCCCGTCTGCCACACTTTGCTCTCCGCTGATGATGGCCGAAAGTCAGAAACACGTGTCCGGAGATACAGCATTCGCCGCACCAACTTATGGTGAAAAACTTTCTACAACGTTACAGCAGTTGCTGCACCCATTTTTGGTGAAAGACTTTTTGAAATGTTATTCAAATTCATTCTAATGACTGCATTCATCATGATGCTTTGGGGCTATTCGATCTGAAATGTAAGACATAGTGCTCCCTTTTTGGATTGTGTATTTAACGGCTCCCGTGAGCCTTTGAGCTGACGAGCTCTGGTGAAGCACCTGTGAGCCTACTGAGTGGTACAAAAACCTGAGAATACATTTAGGCGGCATTTCATGCAACCCCGTCTGCCACACTTTCCTCTCCGCTGATGATGGCTGAAAGCCAGAAACACGTGTCCGGAGATACGGCATTCGCCGCACCAACTTATGGTGAAAAACTTTCTACAACGTTACAGCACTTGCCGCACCCATTTTTGGTGAAAGACTTTTAAAAATATTATTCAAATTCATTCTAATGACGGCATTCATCATGATGCTTTGGGGCTATTTGAGCTGAAATCTAAGACAGGGTGCTCCCTTTTTGGATTGTGTATGTAACGACTACCCTGAGTCTTTGAGCTGAGGCGCTCTGGTGAAGCACCTGTGCGCCTACTGAGTGGTACAAAAACCTGAGAATACGTTTAGGCGGCATTTCAAGCAACCCCGTCTGCCACACTTTGCTCTCCGCTGATGACGGCCGAAAGCCAGAAACACGTGTCCAGAGATACAGCATTCGCCGCATCAACTTATGGTGAAAAACGTTCTACAACGTTACAGCACTTGCTGCACCCATTTTTGGTGAAAGACTTTTTGAAATATTATTCAAATTCATTCTAATGACTGCATTCATCATGATGCTTTGGGGCTATTCGAGCTGAAATGTAAGACATAGTGCTCCCTTTTTGGATTCTGTATTTAACGGCTCCCGTGAGCATTTGAGCTGACGAGCTCTGGTGAAGCACCTGTGAGCCTACTGAGTGGTACAAAAACCTGAGAATACATTTAGGCGGCATTTCATGCAACCCCGTCTGCCACACTTTCCTCTCCGCTGATGACGGCTGAAAGCCAGAAACACGTGTCCGGAGATACGGCATTCGCCGCACCAACTTATGGTGAAAAACTTTCTACAACGTTACAGCACTTGCTGCACCCATTTTTGGTGAAAGACTTTTTGAAATATTATTCAAATTCATTCTAATGACTGCATTCATCATGATGCTTTGGGGCTATTCGAGCTGAAATGTAAGACAGGGTGCTCCCTTTTTGGATTGTGTATTTAACGACTACAATGAGTCTTTGAGCTGAGGAGCTCTGGTGAAGCACCTGTGCGCCTACTGAGTGGTACAAAAACCTGAGAATACGTTTAGGCGGCATTTCAAGCAACCCCGTCTGCCACACTTTGCTCTCCGCTGATGACGGCCGAAAGCCAGAAACACATGTCTGCAGATACTGCATTCGCCGCACCAACTTATGGTGAAAAACTTTCTACAAAGTTACAGCACTTGCTGCACCCATTTTTGGTGAAAGACTTTTTGAAATATTATTCAAATTCATTCTATTGACTGCATTCATCATGATGCTTTGGGGCTATTCGAGCTGAAATGTAAGACAGGGTGCTCCCTTTTTGGATTGTGTATTTAACGGCTCCCGTGAGCCTTTGAGCTGACGAGCTCTGGTGAAGCACCTGTGCGCCTACTGAGTGGTACAAAAACCTGAGAATACATTTAGGTGCCATTTCATGCAACCCTGTCTGCCACACTCTGCTCTCCGCTGATGACGGCCGAAAGCCAGAAACACGCGTCCGGAGATACGGCATTCGCCGCACCAACTTATGGTGAAAAACTTTCTACAACGTTACAGCACTTGCTGCTCCCATTTTTGGTGAAAGACTTTTTGAAATATTATTCATATTCATTCTAATGACTGCATTCATCATGATGCTTTGGGGCCATTTGAGCTGAAATGTAAGACAGGGTGCTCCCTTTTTGGATTGTGTATTTAATGGCTCCCGTGAGCCTTTGAGCTGACGAGCTCTGGTGAAGCAACTGTGCGCCTACTGAGTGGTACAAAAACCTGAGAATACGTTTAGGCGGCATTTCAAGCAACCCCGTCTGCCACACTTTGCTCTCCACTGATGTCGGCCGAAAGCCGGAAACACGTGTCCGGAGATACGGCATTCACCGCACCAACTTATGGTGAAAAACTTTTTACAACGTTACAGCACTTGCCGCACCCATTTTTGGTGAAAGACTTTTTGAAATATTATTCAAATTCATTCTAATGACTGCATTCATCATGAAGCTTTGGGGCTATTCGACCTGAAATGTAAGACACAGTGCTCCCTTTTTGGATTGTGTATTTAACGGCTCCCGTGTGCCTTTGAGCTGACGAGCTCTGGTGAAGCACCTGTGCGCCTACTGAGTGGTACAAAAACCTGAGAATACGTTTAGGCGGCATTTCAAGCAACCCCGTCTGCCACACTTTGCTCTCCACTGATGACGGCCGAAAGCCGGAAACACGTGTCCGGAAATACGGCATTTACCGCACTAACTTATGGTGAAAAACTTTCTACAACGTTACAGCACTTGCTGCACCCATTTTTAGTGAAAGACTTTTTGAAATATTATTCAAATTCATTCTATTGAATGCATTCATCATGATGCTTTGGGGCTATTCGAGCTGAAATGTAAGACAGGGTGCTCCCTTTTTGGATTGTGTATTTAACGGCTCCCGTGAGCCTTTGAGCTGAGGAGCTCTGGTGAAGCACCTGTGCGCCTACTGAGTGGTACAAAAACCTGAGAAGACATTTAGGTGGCATTTCATGCAACCCTGTCTGCCACACTCTGCTCTCCGCTGATGACGTCCGAAAGCCAGAAACACGTGTCCGGAGATACGGCATTCGCCGCACCAACTTATGGTGAAAAACTTTCTACAACGTTACAGCACTTGCTGCACCCATTTTTGGTGAAAGACTTTTTGAAATATTATTCATATTCATTCTAATGACTGCATTCATCATGATGCTTTGGGGCTATTTGAGCTGAAATGTAAGACAGGGTGCTCCCTTTTTGGATTGTGTATTTAACGGCTCCCGTGAGCCTTTGAGCTGAGGAGCTCTGGTGAAGCACCTGTGCACCTACTGAGTGGTGCAAAAACCTGAGAATACGTTTAGGCGGCATTTCAAGCAACCCCGTCTGCCACACTTTGCTCTCCACTGATGACGGCTGAAAGCCAGAAACACGTGTCCGGAGATACGGCATTCGCCGCACCAACTTATGGTGAAAAACTTTCTACAACGTTACAGCACTTGCTGCACCCATTTTTGGTGAAAGACTTTTTGAAATATTATTCATATTCATTCTAATGACTGCATTCATCATGATGCTTTGGGGCTATTTGAGCTGAAATGTAAGACAGGGTGCTCCCTTTTTGGATTGTGTATTTAACGGCTCCCGTGAGCCTTTGAGCTGACAAGCTCTGGTGAAGCACCTGTGCGCCTACTGAGTGGTACAAAAACCTGAGAATACATTTAGGTGGCATTTCATGCAACCCTGTCTCCCACACTCTGCTCTCCGCTGATGACGTCCGAAAGCCAGAAACATGTGTCCGGAGATACGGCATTCGCCGCACCAACTTATGGTGAAAAACTTTCTACAACGTTACAGCACTTGCTGCACCCATTTTTGGTGAAAGACTTTTTGAAATATTATTCATATTCATTCTAATGACTGCATTCATCATGATGCTTTGGGGCTATTCGAGCTGAAATGTAAGACAGGGTGCTCCCTTTTTGGATTGTGTATTTAACGGCTCCCGTGAGCCTTTGAGCTGACGAGCTCTGGTGAATCACCTGTGCGCCTACTGAGTGGTACAAAAACCTGAGAATACATTTAGGTGGCATTTCATGCAACCCTGTCTGCCACACTCTGCTCTCCGCTGATGACGGACGAAAGCCAGAAACACGTGTCCGGAGATACGGCATTCGCCGCACCAACTTATGGTTAAAAACTTTCTACAACGTTACAGCACTTGCTGCACCCATTTTTGGTGAAAGACTTTTTGAAATATTATTCATATTCATTCTAATGACTGCATTCATCATGATGCTTTGGGGCCATTTGAGCTGAAATGTAAGACAGGGTGCTCCCTTTTTGGATTGTGTATTTAACGGCTCCCGTGAGCCTTTGAGCTGACCAGCTCTGGTGAAGCACCTGTGCGCCTACTGAGTGGTACAAAAACCTGAGAATACATTTACGTGGCATTTCATGCAACCCTGTCTGCCACACTCTGCTCTCCGCTGATGACGTCTGAAAGCCAGAAACACGTGTCCGGAGATACGGCATTCGCCGCACCAACTTATGGTGAAAAACTTTCTACAACGTTACAGCACTTGCTGCACCCATTTTTGGTGAAAGACTTTTTGAAATATTATTCATATTCATTCTAATGACTGCATTCATCATGATGCTTTGGGGCTATTTGAGCTGAAATGTAAGACAGGGTGCTCCCTTTTTGGATTGTGTATTTAACGGCTCCCGTGAGCCTTTGAGCTGAGGAGCTCTGGGGAAGCACCTGTGCGCCTACTGAGTGGTACAAAAACCTGAGAATACGTTTAGGCAGCATTTCAAGCAACCCCGTGTGCCACACTTTGCTCTCCACTGATGACGGCTGAAAGCCAGAAACACGTGTCCGGAGATACGGCATTCGCCGCACCAACTTATGGTGAAAAACTTTCTACAACGTTACAGCACTTGCCGCACCCATTTTTGGTGAAAGACTTTAAAAAATATTATTCAAATTCATTCTAATGACGGCATTCATCATGATGCTTTGGGGCTATTTGAGCTGAAATCTAAGACAGGGTGCTCCCTTTTTGGATTGTGTATTTAACGACTACCCTGAGTCTTTGAGCTGAGGAGCTCTGGTGAAGCACCTGTGCGCCTACTGAGTGGTACAAAAACCTGAGAATACGTTTAGGCGGCATTTCAAGCAACCCCGTCTGCCACACTTTGCTCTCCTCTGATGACGGCCGAAAGCCAGAAACACGTGTCCGGAGATACAGCATTCGCCGCACCAACTTATGGTGAAAAACGTTCTACAACGTTACAGCACTTGCTGCACCCATTTTTGGTGAAAGACTTTTTGAAATATTATTCAAATTCATTCTAATGACTGCATTCATCATGATGCTTTGGGGCTATTCGAGCTGAAATGTAAGACATAGTGCTCCCTTTTTGGATTCTGTATTTAACGGCTCCCGTGAGCATTTGAGCTGACGAGCTCTGGTGAAGCACCTGTGAGCCTACTGAGTGGTACAAAAACCTGAGAATACATTTAGGCGGCATTTCATGCAACCCCGTCTGCCACACTTTCCTCTCCGCTGATGACGGCTGAAAGCCAGAAACACGTGTCCGGAGATACGGCATTCGCCGCACCAACTTATGGTGAAAAACTTTCTACAACGTTACAGCACTTGCTGCACCCATTTTTGGTGAAAGACTTTTTGAAATATTATTCATATTCATTCTAATGACTGCATTCATCATGATGCTTTGGGGCTATTTGAGCTGAAATGTAAGACAGGGTGCTCCCTTTTTGGATTGTGTATTTAACGGCTCCCGTGAGCCTTTGAGCTGAGGAGCTCTGGTGAAGCACCTGTGCGCCTACTGAGTGGTACAAAAACCTGAGAATACGTTTAGGCAGCATTTCAAGCAACCCCGTCTGCCACACTTTGCTCTCCACTGATGACGGCTGAAAGCCAGAAACACGTATCCGGAGATACGGCATTCGCCGCACCAACTTATGGTGAAAAACTTTCTACAACGTTACAGCACTTGCCGCACCCATTTTTGGTGAAAGACTTTTAAAAATATTATTCAAATTCATTCTAATGACGGCATTCATCATGATGCTTTGGGGCTATTTGAGCTGAAATCTAAGACAGGGTGCTCCCTTTTTGGATTGTGTATTTAACGACTACCCTGAGTCTTTGAGTCGAGGAGCTCTGGTGAAGCACCTGTACGCCTACTGAGTGGTACAAAAACCTGAGAATACGTTTAGGCGGAATTTCAAGCAACCCCGTCTGCCACACTTTGCTCTCCGCTGATGATGGCCGAAAGTCAGAAACACGTGTCCGGAGATACAGCATTCGCCGCACCAACTTATGGTGAAAAACTTTATACAACGTTACAGCAGTTGCTGCACCCATTTTTGGTGAAAGACTTTTTGAAATATTATTCAAATTCATTCTAATGACTGCATTCATCATGATGCTTTGGGGCTATTCGATCTGAAATGTAAGACATAGTGCTCCCTTTTTGGATTGTGTATTAAACGGCTCCCGTGAGCCTTTGAGCTGACGAGCTCTGGTGAAGCACCTGTGAGCCTACTGAGTGGTACAAAAACCTGAGAATACATTTAGGCGGCATTTCATGCAACCCCGTCTGCCACACTTTCCTCTCCGCTGATGACGGCTGAAAGCCAGAAACACGTGTCCGGAGATACGGCATTCGCCGCACCAACTTATGGTGAAAAACTTTCTACAACGTTACAGCACTTGCCGCACCCATTTTTGGTGAAAGACTTTTAAAAATATTATTCAAATTCATTCTAATGACGGCATTCATCATGATGCTTTGGGGCTATTTGAGCTGAAATCTAAGACAGGGTGCTCCCTTTTTGGATTGTGTATTTAACGACTACAATGAGTCTTTGAGCTGAGGAGCTCTGGTGAAGCACCTGTGCGCCTACTGAGTGGTACAAAAACCTGAGAATACGTTTAGGCGGCATTTCAAGCAACCCCTTCTGCCACACTTTGCTCTCCGCTGATGACGGCCGAAAGCCAGAAACACATGTCTGCAGATACTGCATTCGCCGCACCAACTTATGGTTAAAAACTTTCTACAACGTTACAGCACTTGCTGCACCCATTTTTGGTGAAAGACTTTTTGAAATATTATTCATATTCATTCTAATGACTGCATTCATCATGATGCTTTGGGGCTATTTGAGCTGAAATGTAAGACAGGGTGCTCCCTTTTTGGATTGTGTATTTAACGGCTCCCGTGAGCCTTTGAGCTGACCAGCTCTGGTGAAGCACCTGTGCGCCTACTGAGTGGTGCAAAAACCTGAGAATACATTTAGGTGGCATTTCATGCAACCCTGTCTGCCACACTCTGCTCTCCGCTGATGACGTCTGAAAGCCAGAAACACGTGTCCGGAGATACGGCATTCGCCGCACCAACTTATGGTGAAAAACTTTCTACAACGTTACAGCACTTGCTGCACCCATTTTTGGTGAAAGACTTTTTGAAATATTATTCATATTCATTCTAATGACTGCATTCATCATGATGCTTTGGGGCTATTTGAGCTGAAATGTAAGACAGGGTGCTCCCTTTTTGGATTGTGTATTTAAAGGCTCCCGTGAGCCTTTGAGCTGAGGAGCTCTGGTGAAGCACCTGTGAGCCTACTGAGTGGTACAAAAACCTGAGAATACGTTTAGGCAGCATTTCAAGCAACCCCGTCTGCCACACTTTGCTCTCCACTGATGACGGCTGAAAGCCAGAAACACGTGTCCGGAGATACGGCATTCGCCGCACCAACTTATGGTGAAAAACTTTCTACAACGTTACAGCACTTGCCGCACCCATTTTTGGTGAAAGACTTTTAAAAATATTATTCAAATTCATTCTAATGACGGCATTCATCATGATGCTTTGGGGCTATTTGAGCTGAAATCTAAGACAGGGTGCTCCCTTTTTGGATTGTGTATTTAACGACTACCCTGAGTCTTTGAGCTGAGGAGCTCTGGTGAAGCACCTGTACGCCTACTGAGTGGTACAAAAACCTGAGAATACGTTTAGGCGGCATTTCAAGCAACCCCGTCTGCCACACTTTGCTCTCCGCTGATGATGGGCGAAAGTCAGAAACACGTGTCCGGAGATACAGCATTCGCCGCACCAACTTATGGTGAAAAACTTTCTACGTTACAGCAGTTGCTGCACCCATTTTTGGTGAAAGACTTTTTGAAATATTATTCAAATTCATTCTAACGACTGCATTCATCATGATGCTTTGGGGCTATTCGATCTGAAATGTAAGACATAGTGCTCCCTTTTTGGATTGTGTATTTAACGGCTCCCGTGAGCCTTTGAGCTGACGAGCTCTGGTGAAGCACCTGTGAGCCTACTGAGTGGTACAAAAACCTGAGAATACATTTAGGCGGCATTTCATGCAACCCCGTCTGCCACACTTTCCTCTCCGCTGATGACGGCTGAAAGCCAGAAACACGTGTCCGGAGATACGGCATTCGCCGCACCAACTTATGGTGAAAAACTTTCTACAACGTTACAGCACTTGCCGCACCCATTTTTGGTGAAAGACTTTTAAAAATATTATTCAAATTCATTCTAATGACGGCATTCATCATGATGCTTTGGGGCTATTTGAGCTGAAATCTAAGACAGGGTGCTCCCTTTTTGGATTGTGTATTTAACGACTACCCTGAGTCTTTGAGCTGAGGAGCTCTGGTGAAGCACCTGTGCGCCTACTGAGTGGTACAAAAACCTGAGAATACGTTTAGGCGGCATTTCAAGCAACCCCGTCTGCCACACTTTGCTCTCCTCTGATGACGGCCGAAAGCCAGAAACACGTGTCCGGAGATACAGCATTCGCCGCACCAACTTATGGTGAAAAACGTTCTACAACGTTACAGCACTTGCTGCACCCATTTTTGGTGAAAGACTTTTTGAAATATTATTCAAATTCATTCTAATGACTGCATTCATCATCATGCTTTGGGGCTATTCGAGCTGAAATGTAAGACATAGTGCTCCCTTTTTGGATTCTGTATTTAACGGCTCCCGTGAGCATTTGAGCTGACGAGCTCTGGTGAAGCACCTGTGAGCCTACTGAGTGGTACAAAAACCTGAGAATACATTTAGGCGGCATTTCATGCAACCCCGTCTGCCACACTTTCCTCTCCGCTGATGACGGCTGAAAGCCAGAAACACGTGTCCGGAGATACGGCATTCGCCGCACCAACTTATGGTGAAAAACTTTCTACAACGTTACAGCACTTGCTGCACCCATTTTTGGTGAAAGACTTTTTGAAATATTATTCATATTCATTCTAATGACTGCATTCATCATGATGCTTTGGGGCTATTTGAGCTGAAATGTAAGACAGGGTGCTCCCTTTTTGGATTGTGTATTTAACGGCTCCCGTGAGCCTTTGAGCTGAGGAGCTCTGGTGAAGCACCTGTGCGCCTACTGAGTGGTACAAAAACCTGAGAATACGTTTAGGCAGCATTTCAAGCAACCCCGTCTGCCACACTTTGCTCTCCACTGATGACGGCTGAAAGCCAGAAACACGTGTCCGGAGATACGGCATTCGCCGCACCAACTTATGGTGAAAAACTTTCTACAACGTTACAGCACTTGCCGCACCCATTTTTGGTGAAAGACTTTTAAAAATATTATTCAAATTCATTCTAATGACGGCATTCATCATGATGCTTTGGGGCTATTTGAGCTGAAATCTAAGACAGGATGCTCCCTTTTTGGATTGTGTATTTAACGACTACCCTGAGTCTTTGAGCTGAGGAGCTCTGGTGAAGCACCTGTACGCCTACTGAGTGGTACAAAAACCTGAGAATACGTTTAGGCGGAATTTCAAGCAACCCCGTCTGCCACACTTTGCTCTCCGCTGATGATGGCCGAAAGTCAGAAACACGTGTCCGGAGATATAGCATTCGCCGCACCAACTTATGGTGAAAAACTTTCTACAACGTTACAGCAGTTGCTGCACCCATTTTTGGTGAAAGACTTTTTGAAATATTATTCAAATTCATTCTAATGACTGCATTCATCATGATGCTTTGGGGCTATTCGATCTGAAATGTAAGACATAGTGCTCCCTTTTTGGATTGTGTATTAAACGGCTCCCGTGAGCCTTTGAGCTGACGAGCTCTGGTGAAGCACCTGTGAGCCTACTGAGTGGTACAAAAACCTGAGAATACATTTAGGCGGCATTTCATGCAACCCCGTCTGCCACACTTTCCTCTCCGCTGATGACGGCTGAAAGCCAGAAACACGTGTCCGGAGATACGGCATTCGCCGCACCAACTTATGGTGAAAAACTTTCTACAACGTTACAGCACTTGCCGCACCCATTTTTGGTGAAAGACTTTTAAAAATATTATTCAAATTCATTCTAATGACGGCATTCATCATGATGCTTTGGGGCTATTTGAGCTGAAATCTAAGACAGGGTGCTCCCTTTTTGGATTGTGTATTTAACGACTACAATGAGTCTTTGAGCTGAGGAGCTCTGGTGAAGCACCTGTGCGCCTACTGAGTGGTACAAAAACCTGAGAATACGTTT
The DNA here is from genome assembly GCF_031143425.1 of Pleurodeles waltl. Classification (NCBI taxonomy): domain Eukaryota; kingdom Metazoa; phylum Chordata; class Amphibia; order Caudata; family Salamandridae; genus Pleurodeles; species Pleurodeles waltl. The sequence goes on along the minus strand of NC_090436.1, from coordinate 608,879,395 downwards.
AGGCGGCATTTCAAGCAACCCCTTCTGCCACACTTTGCTCTCCGCTGATGACGGCCGAAAGCCAGAAACACATGTCTGCAGATACTGCATTCGCCGCACCAACTTATGGTTAAAAACTTTCTACAACGTTACAGCACTTGCTGCACCCATTTTTGGTGAAAGACTTTTTGAAATATTATTCATATTCATTCTAATGACTGCATTCATCATGATGCTTTGGGGCTATTTGAGCTGAAATGTAAGACAGGGTGCTCCCTTTTTGGATTGTGTATTTAACGGCTCCCGTGAGCCTTTGAGCTGACCAGCTCTGGTGAAGCACCTGTGCGCCTACTGAGTGGTGCAAAAACCTGAGAATACATTTAGGTGGCATTTCATGCAACCCTGTCTGCCACACTCTGCTCTCCGCTGATGACGTCTGAAAGCCAGAAACACGTGTCCGGAGATACGGCATTCGCCGCACCAACTTATGGTGAAAAACTTTCTACAACGTTACAGCACTTGCTGCACCCATTTTTGGTGAAAGACTTTTTGAAATATTATTCATATTCATTCTAATACTGCATTCATCATGATGCTTTGGGGCTATTTGAGCTGAAATGTAAGACAGGGTGCTCCCTTTTTGGATTGTGTATTTAAAGGCTCCCGTGAGCCTTTGAGCTGAGGAGCTCTGGTGAAGCACCTGTGAGCCTACTGAGTGGTACAAAAACCTGAGAATACGTTTAGGCAGCATTTCAAGCAACCCCGTCTGCCACACTTTGCTCTCCACTGATGACGGCTGAAAGCCAGAAACACGTGTCCGGAGATACGGCATTCGCCGCACCAACTTATGGTGAAAAACTTTCTACAACGTTACAGCACTTGCCGCACCCATTTTTGGTGAAAGACTTTTAAAAATATTATTCAAATTCATTCTAATGACGGCATTCATCATGATGCTTTGGGGCTATTTGAGCTGAAATCTAAGACAGGGTGCTCCCTTTTTGGATTGTGTATTTAACGACTACCCTGAGTCTTTGAGCTGAGGAGCTCTGGTGAAGCACCTGTACGCCTACTGAGTGGTACAAAAACCTGAGAATACGTTTAGGCGGCATTTCAAGCAACCCCGTCTGCCACACTTTGCTCTCCGCTGATGATGGGCGAAAGTCAGAAACACGTGTCCGGAGATACAGCATTCGCCGCACCAACTTATGGTGAAAAACTTTCTACGTTACAGCAGTTGCTGCACCCATTTTTGGTGAAAGACTTTTTGAAATATTATTCAAATTCATTCTAATGACTGCATTCATCATGATGCTTTGGGGCTATTCGATCTGAAATGTAAGACATAGTGCTCCCTTTTTGGATTGTGTATTTAACGGCTCCCGTGAGCCTTTGAGCTGACGAGCTCTGGTGAAGCACCTGTGAGCCTACTGAGTGGTACAAAAACCTGAGAATACATTTAGGCGGCATTTCATGCAACCCCGTCTGCCACACTTTCCTCTCCGCTGATGACGGCTGAAAGCCAGAAACACGTGTCCGGAGATACGGCATTCGCCGCACCAACTTATGGTGAAAAACTTTCTACAACGTTACAGCACTTGCCGCACCCATTTTTGGTGAAAGACTTTTAAAAATATTATTCAAATTCATTCTAATGACGGCATTCATCATGATGCTTTGGGGCTATTTGAGCTGAAATCTAAGACAGGGTGCTCCCTTTTTGGATTGTGTATTTAACGACTACCCTGAGTCTTTGAGCTGAGGAGCTCTGGTGAAGCACCTGTGCGCCTACTGAGTGGTACAAAAACCTGAGAATACGTTTAGGCGGAATTTCAAGCAACCCCGTCTGCCACACTTTGCTCTCCGCTGATGATGGCCGAAAGTCAGAAACACGTGTCCGGAGATACAGCATTCGCCGCACCAACTTATGGTGAAAAACTTTCTACAACGTTACAGCAGTTGCTGCACCCATTTTTGGTGAAAGACTTTTTGAAATATTATTCAAATTCATTCTAATGACTGCATTCATCATGATGCTTTGGGGCTATTCGATCTGAAATGTAAGACATAGTGCTCCCTTTTTGGATTGTGTATTAAACGGCTCCCGTGAGCCTTTGAGCTGACGAGCTCTGGTGAAGCACCTGTGAGCCTACTGAGTGGTACAAAAACCTGAGAATACATTTAGGCGGCATTTCATGCAACCCCGTCTGCCACACTTTCCTCTCCGCTGATGACGGCTGAAAGCCAGAAACACGTGTCCGGAGATACGGCATTCGCCGCACCAACTTATGGTGAAAAACTTTCTACAACGTTACAGCACTTGCCGCACCCATTTTTGGTGAAAGACTTTTAAAAATATTATTCAAATTCATTCTAATGACGGCATTCATCATGATGCTTTGGGGCTATTTGAGCTGAAATCTAAGACAGGGTGCTCCCTTTTTGGATTGTGTATTTAACGACTACAATGAGTCTTTGAGCTGAGGAGCTCTGGTGAAGCACCTGTGCGCCTACTGAGTGGTACAAAAACCTGAGAATACGTTTAGGCGGCATTTCAAGCAACCCCTTCTGCCACACTTTGCTCTCCGCTGATGACGGCCGAAAGCCAGAAACACATGTCTGCAGATACTGCATTCGCCGCACCAACTTATGGTTAAAAACTTTCTACAACGTTACAGCACTTGCTGCACCCATTTTTGGTGAAAGACTTTTTGAAATATTATTCATATTCATTCTAATGACTGCATTCATCATGATGCTTTGGGGCTATTTGAGCTGAAATGTAAGACAGGGTGCTCCCTTTTTGGATTGTGTATTTAACGGCTCCCGTGAGCCTTTGAGCTGACCAGCTCTGGTGAAGCACCTGTGCGCCTACTGAGTGGTGCAAAAACCTGAGAATACATTTAGGTGGCATTTCATGCAACCCTGTCTGCCACACTCTGCTCTCCGCTGATGACGTCTGAAAGCCAGAAACACGTGTCCGGAGATACGGCATTCGCCGCACCAACTTATGGTGAAAAACTTTCTACAACGTTACAGCACTTGCTGCACCCATTTTTGGTGAAAGACTTTTTGAAATATTATTCATATTCATTCTAATGACTGCATTCATCATGATGCTTTGGGGCTATTTGAGCTGAAATGTAAGACAGGGTGCTCCCTTTTTGGATTGTGTATTTAAAGGCTCCCGTGAGCCTTTGAGCTGAGGAGCTCTGGTGAAGCACCTGTGAGCCTACTGAGTGGTACAAAAACCTGAGAATACGTTTAGGCAGCATTTCAAGCAACCCCGTCTGCCACACTTTGCTCTCCACTGATGACGGCTGAAAGCCAGAAACACGTGTCCGGAGATACGGCATTCGCCGCACCAACTTATGGTGAAAAACTTTCTACAACGTTACAGCACTTGCCGCACCCATTTTTGGTGAAAGACTTTTAAAAATATTATTCAAATTCATTCTAATGACGGCATTCATCATGATGCTTTGGGGCTATTTGAGCTGAAATCTAAGACAGGGTGCTCCCTTTTTGGATTGTGTATTTAACGACTACCCTGAGTCTTTGAGCTGAGGAGCTCTGGTGAAGCACCTGTACGCCTACTGAGTGGTACAAAAACCTGAGAATACGTTTAGGCGGCATTTCAAGCAACCCCGTCTGCCACACTTTGCTCTCCGCTGATGATGGGCGAAAGTCAGAAACACGTGTCCGGAGATACAGCATTCGCCGCACCAACTTATGGTGAAAAACTTTCTACGTTACAGCAGTTGCTGCACCCATTTTTGGTGAAAGACTTTTTGAAATATTATTCAAATTCATTCTAATGACTGCATTCATCATGATGCTTTGGGGCTATTCGATCTGAAATGTAAGACATAGTGCTCCCTTTTTGGATTGTGTATTTAACGGCTCCCGTGAGCCTTTGAGCTGACGAGCTCTGGTGAAGCACCTGTGAGCCTACTGAGTGGTACAAAAACCTGAGAATACATTTAGGCGGCATTTCATGCAACCCCGTCTGCCACACTTTCCTCTCCGCTGATGACGGCTGAAAGCCAGAAACACGTGTCCGGAGATACGGCATTCGCCGCACCAACTTATGGTGAAAAACTTTCTACAACGTTACAGCACTTGCCGCACCCATTTTTGGTGAAAGACTTTTAAAAATATTATTCAAATTCATTCTAATGACGGCATTCATCATGATGCTTTGGGGCTATTTGAGCTGAAATCTAAGACAGGGTGCTCCCTTTTTGGATTGTGTATTTAACGACTACCCTGAGTCTTTGAGCTGAGGAGCTCTGGTGAAGCACCTGTGCGCCTACTGAGTGGTACAAAAACCTGAGAATACGTTTAGGCGGCATTTCAAGCAACCCCGTCTGCCACACTTTGCTCTCCGCTGATGACGGCCGAAAGCCAGAAACACGTGTCCGGAGATACAGCATTCGCCGCACCAACTTATGGTGAAAAACGTTCTACAACGTTACAGCACTTGCTGCACCCATTTTTGGTGAAAGACTTTTTGAAATATTATTCAAATTCATTCTAATGACTGCATTCATCATGATGCTTTGGGGCTATTCGATCTGAAATGTAAGACATAGTGCTCCCTTTTTGGATTGTGTATTTAACGGCTCCCGTGAGCCTTTGAGCTGACGAGCTCTGGTGAAGCACCTGTGAGCCTACTGAGTGGTACAAAAACCTGAGAATACATTTAGGCGGCATTTCATGCAACCCCGTCTGCCACACTTTCCTCTCCGCTGATGACGGCTGAAAGCCAGAAACACGTGTCCGGAGATACGGCATTCGCCGCACCAACTTATGGTGAAAAACTTTCTACAACGTTACAGCACTTGCTGCACCCATTTTTGGTGAAAGACTTTTTGAAATATTATTCAAATTCATTCTAATGACTGCATTCATCATGATGCTTTGGGGCTATTCGAGCTGAAATGTAAGACAGGGTGCTCCCTTTTTGGATTGTGTATTTAACGACTACAATGAGTCTTTGAGCTGAGGAGCTCTGGTGAAGCACCTGTGCGCCTACTGAGTGGTACAAAAACCTGAGAATACGTTTAGGCGGCATTTCAAGCAACCCCGTCTGCCACACTTTGCTCTCCGCTGATGACGGCCGAAAGCCAGAAACACATGTCTGCAGATACTGCATTCGCCGCACCAACTTATGGTGAAAAACTTTCTACAAAGTTACAGCACTTGCTGCACCCATTTTTGGTGAAAGACTTTTTGAAATATTATTCAAATTCATTCTATTGACTGCATTCATCATGATGCTTTGGGGCTATTCGAGCTGAAATGTAAGACAGGGTGCTCCCTTTTTGGATTGTGTATTTAACGGCTCCCGTGAGCCTTTGAGCTGACGAGCTCTGGTGAAGCACCTGTGCGCCTACTGAGTGGTACAAAAACCTGAGAATACATTTAGGTGCCATTTCATGCAACCCTGTCTGCCACACTCTGCTCTCCGCTGATGACGGCCGAAAGCCAGAAACACGCGTCCGGAGATACGGCATTCGCCGCACCAACTTATGGTGAAAAACTTTCTACAACGTTACAGCACTTGCTGCACCCATTTTTGGTGAAAGACTTTTTGAAATATTATTCATATTCATTCTAATGACTGCATTCATCATGATGCTTTGGGGCTATTTGAGCTGAAATGTAAGACAGGGTGCTCCCTTTTTGGATTGTGTATTTAACGGCTCCCGTGAGCCTTTGAGCTGAGGAGCTCTGGTGAAGCACCTGTGCGCCTACTGAGTGGTACAAAAACCTGAGAATACGTTTAGACGGCATTTCAAGCAAGCCCGTCTGCCACACTTTGCTCTCCGCTGATGACGGCCGAAAGCCAGAAACACGTGTCCGGAGATACAGCATTCGCCGCACCAACTTATGGTGAAAAACTTTCTACAACGTTACAGCACTTGCTGCACCCATTTTTGGTGAAAGACTTTTTGAAATATTATTCAAATTCATTCTAATGACTGCATTCATCATGATGCTTTGGGGCTATTCGAGCTGAAATGTAAGACAGGGTGCTCCCTTTTTGGATTGTGTATTTAACGACTACCCTGAGACTTTGAGCTGAGGAGCTCTGGTGAAGCACCTGTGCGCCTACTGAGTGGTACAAAAACCTGAGAATACATTTAGGCGGCATTTCAAGCAACCCCGTCTGCCACACATTGCTCTCCGCTGATGACGTCCGAAAGCCAGAAACACGTGTCCGCAGATACTGCATTCGCCGCACCAACTTATGGTGAAAAACTTTCTACAAAGTTACAGCACTTGCTGCACCCATTTTTGGTGGAAGACTTTTTGAAATATTATTCAAATTCATTCTATTGACTGCATTCATCATGATGCTTTGGGGCTATTCGAGCTGAAATGTAAGACAGGGTGCTCCCTTTTTGGATTGTGTATTTAACGGCTCCCGTGAGCCTTTGAGCTGACGAGCTCTGGTGAAGCACCTGTGCGCCTACTGAGTGGTACAAAAACCTGAGAATACATTTAGGTGGCATTTCATGCAACCCTGTCTGCCACACTCTGCTCTCCGCTGATGACGGCCGAAAGCCAGAAACACGTGTCCGGAGATACGGCATTCGCCGCACCAACTTATGGTGAAAATCTTTCTACAACGTTACAGCACTTGCTGCACCCATTTTTGGTGAAAGACTTTTTGAAATATTATTCATATTCATTCTAATTACTGCATTCATCATGATGCTTTGGGGCTATTTGAGCTGAAATGTAAGACAGGGTGCTCCCTTTTTGGATTGTGTATTTAACGGCTCCCGTCAGCCTTTGACCTGAGGAGCTCTGGTGAAGCACCTGTGCGCCTACTGAGTGGTACAAAAACCTGAGAATACGTTTAGGCGGCATTTCAAGCAACCCCGTCTGCCACACTTTGCTCTCCACTGATGACGGCTGAAATCCAGAAACACGTGTCCGGAGATACGGCATTCGCCGCACCAACTTATGGTGAAAAACTTTCTACAACGTTACAGCACTTGCCGCACCCATTTTTGGTGAAAGACTTTTTGAAATATTATTCAAATTCATTCTAATGACTGCATTCACCATGAACCTTTGGGGCTATTCGAGCTGAAATGTAAGACAGGGTGCTCCCTTTTTGGATTGCGTATTTAACGGCTCCCGTGAGCCTTGGAGCTGACGAGCTCTGGTAAAGCACCTGTGCGCCTACTGAGTGGTACAAAAACCTGAGAATACATTTAGGCAGCATTTCAAGCAACCCCGTCTGCCACACTTTGCTCTCCGCTGATGACGGCCGAAAGCCAGGAACACGAGTCCGGAGATACGGCATTCGCCGCACCAACTTATGGTGAAAAACTTTCTACAACGTTACAGCACTTGCTGCACCCATTTTTGGTGAAAGACTTTTACAAATATTATTCAAATTCATTCTAATGACGGCATTCATCATGATGCTTTGGGGCTATTCGAGCTGAAATGTAAGACAGGGTGCTCCCTTTTTGGATTGTGTATTTAACGGCTCCCGTGAGCCTTTGAGCTGACGAGCTCTGGTGAAGCACCTGTGCGCCTACTGAGTGGTACAAAAACCTGAGAATACGTTTAGGCGTCATTTCAAGGAACCCCGTCTGCCACACTTTCCTCTCCGCTGATGACGGCCGAAAGCCAGAAACACGTGTCCGCAGATTGCATTCGCCGCACCAACTTATGGTGAAAAACTTTCTACAAAGTTACAGCACTTGCTGCATCCATTTTTGGTGGAAGGCTTTTTGAAATATTATTCAAATTCATTCTATTGACTGCATTCATCATGATGCTTTGGGGCTATTCGAGCTGAAATGTAAGACAGGGTGCTCCCTTTTTGGATTGTGTATTTAACGGCTCCCGTGAGCCTTTGAGCTGAGGAGCTCTGGTGAAGCACCTGTGCACCTACTGAGTGGTACAAAAACCTGAGAATACGTTTAGGCGGCATTTCAAGCAACCCCGTCTGCCACACTTTGCTCTCCACTGATGACGGCTGAAAGCCAGAAACACGTGTCTGGAGATACCGCATTCGCCGCACCAACTTATGGTGAAAAACTTTCTACAACGTTACAGCACTTGCCGCACCCATTTTTGGTGAAAGACTTTTTAAAATTTTATTCAAATTCATTCTAATGACGGCATTCATCATGATTCTTTGGGGCTATTTGAGCTGAAATCTAAGACAGGGTGCTCCCTTTTTGGATTGTGTATTTAACGACTACCCTGAGTCTTTGAGCTGAGGAGCTCTGGTGAAGCACCTGTGCGCCTACTGAGTGGTACAAAAACCTGAGAATACCTTTAGGCGGCATTTCAAGCAACCCCGTCTGCCACACTTTGCTCTCCCCTGATGACGGCCGAAAGCCAGAAACACGTGTCCGGAGATACAGCATTCGCCGCACCAACTTATGGTGAAAAACTTTCTACAACGTTACAGCACTTGCTGCACCCATTTTTGGTGAAAGACTTTTTGAAATATTATTCAAATTCATTCTAATGACTGCATTCATCATCATGCTTTGGGGCTATTCGAGCTGAAATGTAAGACATAGTGCTCCCTTTTTGGATTGTGTATTTAACGGCTCCCGTGAGCCTTTGAGCTGACGAGCTCTGGTGATGCACCTGTGAGCCTACTGAGTGGTACAAAAACCTGAGAATACATTTAGGCAGCATTTCAAGCAACCCCGTCTGCCACACTTTGCTCTCCGCTGATGACGGCCGAAAGCCAGGAACACGAGTCCGGAGATACGGCATTCGCCGCACCAACTTATGGTGAAAAACTTTCTACAACGTTACAGCACTTGCTGCACCCATTTTTGGTGAAAGACTTTTAAAAATATTATTCAAATTCATTCTAATGACGGCATTCATCATGATGCTTTGGGGCTATTCGAGCTGAAATGTAAGACAGGGTGCTCCCTTTTTGGATTGTGTATTTAACGGCTCCCGTGAGCCTTTGAGCTGACGAGCTCTGGTGAAGCACCTGTGCGCCTACTGAGTGGTACAAAAACCTGAGAATACGTTTAGGCGTCATTTCAAGGAACCCCGTCTGCCACACTTTCCTCTCCGCTGATGACGGCCGAAAGCCAGAAACACGTGTCCGCAGATACTGCATTCGCCGCACCAACTTATGGTGAAAAACTTTCTACAAAGTTACAGCACTTGCTGCATCCATTTTTGGTGGAAGGCTTTTTGAAATATTATTCAAATTCATTCTATTGACTGCATTCATCATGATGCTTTGGGGCTATTCGAGCTGAAATGTAAGACAGGGTGCTCCCTTTTTTGATTGTGTATTTAACGGCTCCCGTGAGCCTTTGAGCTGTGGAGCTCTGGTGAAGCACCTGTGCACCTACTGAGTGGTACAAAAACCTGAGAATACGTTTAGGCGGCATTTCAAGCAACCCCGTCTGCCACACTTTGCTCTCCACTGATGACGGCTGAAAGCCAGAAACACGTGTCCGGAGATACGGCATTCGCCGCACCAACTTATGATGAAAAACTTTCTACAACGTTACAGCACTTGCCCCACCCATTTTTGGTGAAAGACTTTTTAAAATATTATTCAAATTCATTCTAATGACGGCATTCATCATGATTCTTTGGGGCTATTTGAGCTGAAATCTAAGACAGGGTGCTCCCGTTTTGGATTGTGTATTTAACGACTACCCTGAGTCTTTGAGCTGAGGAGCTCTGGTGAAGCACCTGTGCGCCTACTGAGTGGTACAAAAACCTGAGAATACGTTTAGGCGGCATTTCAAGCAACCCCGTCTGCCACACTTTGCTCTCCCCTGATGACGGCCGAAAGCCAGAAACACGTGTCCGGAGATACAGCATTCGCCGCACCAACTTATGGTGAAAAACTTTCTACAACGTTACAGCACTTGCTGCACCCATTTTTGGTGAAAGACTTTTTGAAATATTATTCAAATTCATTCTAATGACTGCATTCATCATGATGCTTTGGGGCTATTCGAGCTGAAATGTAAGACATAGTGCTCCCTTTTTGGATTGTGTATTAAACGGCTCCCGTGAGCCTTTGAGCTGACGAGCTCTGGTGAAGCACCTGTGAGCCTACTGAGTGGTACAAAAACCTGAGAATACATTTAGGCGGCATTTCATGCAACCCCGTCTGCCACACTTTCCTCTCCGCTGATGACGGCTGAAAGCCAGAAACACGTGTCCGGATATACGGCATTCGCCGCACCAACTTATGGTGAAAAACTTTCTACAACGTTACAGCACTTGCTGCACCCATTTTTGGTGAAAGACTTTTTGAAATATTATTCAAATTCATTCTAATGACTGCATTCATCATGATGCTTTGGGGCTATTCGAGCTGAAATGTAAGACAGGGTGCTCCCTTTTTGGATTGTGTATTTAACGACTACCCTGAGTCTTTGAGCTGAGGAGCTCTGGTGAAGCACCTGTGCGCCTACTGAGTGGTACAAAAACCTGAGAATACGTTTAGGCGGCATTTCAAGCAACCCCGTCTGCCACACTTTGCTCTCCGCTGATGACGGTCGAAAGCCAGAAACACATGTCCGCAGATACTGCCTTCGCCGCACCAACTTATGGTGAAAAACTTTCTACAAAGTTACAGCACTTGCTGCACCCATTTTTGGTGAAAGACTTTTTGAAATATTATTCAAATTCATTCTATTGACTGCATTCATCATGATGCTTTGGGGCTATTCGAGCTGAAATGTAAGACAGGGTGCTCTCTTTTTGGATTGTGTATTTAACGGCTCCCGTGAGCCTTTGAGCTGACGAGCTCTGGTGAAGCACCTGTGCGCCTACTGAGTGGTACAAAAACCTGAGAATACATTTAGGTGGCATTTCATGCAACCCTGTCTGCCACACTCTGCTCTCCGCTGATGACGGCCTAAAGCCAGAAACAGGTGTCCGGAGATACGGCATTCGCCGCACCAACTTATGGTGAAAAACTTTCTACAACGTTACAGCACTTGCTGCACCCATTTTTGGTGAAAGACTTTTTGAAATATTATTCATATTCATTCCAATGACTGCATTCATCATGATGCTTTGGGGCTATTTGAGCTGAAATGTAAGACAGGGTGCTCCCTTTTTGGATTGTGTATTTAACGGCTCCCGTGAGCCTTTGAGCTGACCAGCTCTGGTGAAGCACCTGTGCGCCTACTGAGTGGTACAAAAACCTGAGAATACATTTAGGTGGCATTTCATGCAACCCTGTCTGCCACACTCTGCTCTCCGCTGATGACTTCCGAAAGCCAGAAACACGTGTCCGGAGATACGGCATTCGCCGCACCAACTTATGGTGAAAAACTTTCTACAACGTTACATCACTTGCCGCACCCATTTTTGGTGAAAGACTTTTTAAAATATTATTCAAATTAATTCTAATGACGGCATTCATCATGATGCTTTGGGGCTATTTGAGCTGAAATCTAAGACAGGGTGCTCCCTTTTTGGATTGTGTATTTAACGACTACCCTGAGTCTTTGAGCTGAGGAGCTCTGGTGAAGCACCTGTACGCCTACTGAGTGGTACAAAAACCTGAGAATACGTTTAGGCGGCATTTCAAGCAACCCCGTCTGCCACACTTTGCTCTCCGCTGATGATGGCCGAAAGCCAGAAACACTTGTCCGGAGATACAGCATTCGCCGCACCAACTTATGGTGAAAAACTTTCTACAACGTTACAGCACTTGCTGCACCCATTTTTGGTGAAAGACTTTTTGAAATATTATTCAAATTCATTCTAATGACTGCATTCATCATGATGCTTTGGGGCTATTCGAGCTGAAATGTAAGACATAGTGCTCCCTTTTTGGATTGTGTATTTAACGGCTCCCGTGAGCCTTTGAGCTGACGAGCTCTGGTGAAGCACCTGTGAGCCTACTGAGTGGTACAAAAACCTGAGAATACATTTAGGCGGCATTTCATGCAACCCCGTCTGCCACACTTTCCTCTCCGCTGATGACGGCTGAAAGCCAGAAACACGTGTCCGGAGATACGGCATTCGCCGCACCAACTTATGGTGAAAAAATTTCTACAACGTTACAGCACTTGCCGCACCCATTTTTGGTGAAAGACTTTTTAAAATATTATTCAAATTCATTCTAATGACGGCATTCATCATGATTCTTTGGGGCTATTCGAGCTGAAATGTAAGACAGGGTGCTCCCTTTTTGGATTGTGTATTTAACGGCTCCCGTGAGCCTTTGAGCTGACCAGCTCTGGTGAAGCACCTGTGCGCCTACTGAGTGGTACAAAAACCTGAGAATACATTTAGGTGGCATTTCATGCAACCCTGTCTGCCACACTCTGCTCTCCGCTGATGACGTCCGAAAGCCAGAAACACGTGTCCGGAGATACGGCATTCGCCGCACCAACTTATGGTGAAAAACTTTCTACAACGTTACAGCACTTGCTGCACCCATTTTTGGTGAAAGACTTTTTGAAATATTATTCAAATTCATTCTAATGACTGCATTCATCATCATGCTTTGGGGCTATTCGAGCTGAAATGTAAGACATAGTGCTCCCTTTTTGGATTGTGTATTTAACGACTACCCTGAGTCTTTGAGCTGAGGAGCTCTGGTGAAGCACCTGTACGCCTACTGAGTGGTACAAAAACCTGAGAATACGTTTAGGCGGCATTTCAAGCAACCCCGTCTGCCACACTTTGCTCTCCGCTGATGATGGCCGAAAGCCAGAAACACTTGTCCGGAGATACAGCATTCGCCGCACCAACTTATGGTGAAAAACTTTCTACAACGTTACAGCACTTGCTGCACCCATTTTTGGTGAAAGACTTTTTGAAATATTATTCAAATTCATTCTAATGACTGCATTCATCATGATGCTTTGGGGCTATTCGAGCTGAAATGTAAGACATAGTGCTCCCTTTTTGGATTGTGTATTTAACGGCTCCCGTGAGCCTTTGAGCTGACGAGCTCTGGTGAAGCACCTGTGAGCCTACTGAGTTGTACAAAAACCTGAGAATACATTTAGGCGGCATTTCATGCAACCCCGTCTGCCACACTTTCCTCTCCGCTGATGACGGCTGAAAGCCAGAAACACGTGTCCGGAGATACGGCATTCGCCGCACCAACTTATGGTGAAAAACTTTCTACAACGTTACAGCACTTGCTGCACCCATTTTTGGTGAAAGACTTTTAAAAATATTATTCAAATTCATTCTAATGACGGCATTCATCATGATGCTTTGGGGCTATTCGAGCTGAAATGTAAGACAGGGTGCTCCCTTTTTGGATTGTGTATTTAACGGCTCCCGTGAGCCTTTGAGCTGACGAGCTCTGGTGAAGCACCTGTGCGCCTACTGAGTGGTACAAAAACCTGAGAATACGTTTAGGCGTCATTTCAAGGAACCCCGTCTGCCACACTTTCCTCTCCGCTGATGACGGCCGAAAGCCAGAAACACGTGTCCGCAGATACTGCATTCGCCGCACCAACTTATGGTGAAAAACTTTCTACAAAGTTACAGCACTTGCTGCATCCATTTTTGGTGGAAGGCTTTTTGAAATATTATTCATATTCATTCTAATGACTGCATTCATCATGATGCTTTGGGGCTATTTGAGCTGAAATGTAAGACAGGGTGCTCCCTTTTTGGATTGTGTATTTAACGGCTTCCGTGAGCCTTTGAGCTGAGGAGCTCTGGTGAAGCACCTGTGCACCTACTGAGTGGTACAAAAACCTGAGAATACGTTTAGGCAGCATTTCAAGCAACCCCGTCTGCCACACTTTGCTCTCCACTGATAACGGCTGAAAGCCAGAAACACGTGTCCGGAGATACGGCATTCGCCGCACCAACTTATGGTGAAAAACTTTCTACAACGTTACAGCACTTGCCGCACCCATTTTTGGTGAAAGACTTTTTAAAATATCATTCAAATTCATTCTAATGACGGCATTCATCATGATGCTTTGGGGCTATTTGAGCTGAAATCTAAGACAGGGTGCTCCATTTTTGGATTGTGTATTTAACGACTACCCTGAGTCTTTGAGCTGAGGAGCTCTCATGAAGCACCTGTACGCCTACTGAGTGGTACAAAAACCTGAGAATACGTTTAGGCGGCATTTCAAGCAACCCCGTCTGCCACACTTTGCTCTCCGCTGATGATGGCCGAAAGCCAGAAACATTTGTACGGAGATACAGCATTCGCCGCACCAACTTATGGTGAAAAACTTTCTACAACGTTACAGCACTTGCTGCACCCATTTTTGCTGAAAGACTTTTTGAAATATTATTCAAATTCATTCTAATGACTGCATTCATCATGATGCTTTGGGGCTATTCGAGCTGAAATGTAAGACATAGTGCTCCCTTTTTGGATTGTGTATTTAACGGCTCCCGTGAGCCTTTGAGCTGACGAGCTCTGGTGAAGCACCTGTGAGCCTACTGAGTGGTACAAAAACCTGAGAATACATTTAGGCGGCATTTCATGCAACCCCGTCTGCCACACTTTCCTCTCCGCTGATGACGGCTGAAAGCCAGAAACACGTGTCCGGAGATACGGCATTCGCCGCACCAACTTATGGTGAAAAACTTTCTACAACGTTACAGCACTTGCCGCACCCATTTTTGGTGAAAGACTTTTTAAAATATTATTCAAATTCATTCTAATGATGGCATTCATCATGATGCTTTGGGGCTATTTGAGCTGAAATCTAAGACAGGGTGCTCCCTTTTTGGATTGTGTATTTAACGACTACCCTGAGTCTTTGAGCTGAGGAGCTCTGGTGAAGCACCTGTGCGCCTACTGAGTGGTACAAAAACCTGAGAATACGTTTAGGCGGCATTTCAAGCAACCCCGTCTGCCACACTTTGCTCTCCGCTGATGACGGCCGAAAGCCAGAAACACGTGTCCGGAGATACAGCATTCGCCGCACCAACTTATGGTGAAAAACTTTCTACAACGTTACAGCACTTGCTGCACCCATTTTTGGTGAAAGACTTTTTGAAATATTATTCAAATTCATTCTAATGACTGCATTCATCATGATGCTTTGGGGCTATTCGAGCTGAAATGTAAGACATAGTGCTCCCTTTTTGGATTGTGTATTTAACGGCTCCCGTGAGCCTTTGAGCTGACGAGCTCTGGTGAACCACCTGTGAGCCTACTGAGTGGTACAAAATCCTGAGAATACATTTAGGCGGCATTTCATGCAACCCCGTCTGCCACACTTTCCTCTCCGCTGATGACGGCTGAAAGCCAGAAACACGTGTCCGGAGATACGGCATTCGCCGCACCAACTTATGGTGAAAAACTTTCTACAACGTTACAGCACTTGCTGCACCCATTTTTGGTGAAAGACTTTTTGAAATATTATTCAAATTCATTCTAATGACTGCATTCATCATGATGCTTTGGGGCTATTCGAGCTGAAATGTAAGACAGGGTGCTCCCTTTTTGGATTGTGTATTTAACGACTACAATGAGTCTTTGAGCTGAGGAGCTCTGGTGAAGCACCTGTGCGCCTACTGAGTGGTACAAAAACCTGAGAATACGTTTAGGCGGCATTTCAAGCAACCCCGTCTGCCACACTTTGCTCTCCGCTGATGACGGCCGAAAGCCAGAAACACATGTCTGCAGATACTGCATTCGCCGCACCAACTTATGGTGAAAAACTTTCTACAAAGTTACAGCACTTGCTGCACCCATTTTTGGTGAAAGACTTTTTGAAATATTATTCAAATTCATTCTATTGACTGCATTCATCATGATGCTTTGGGGCTATTCGAGCTGAAATGTAAGACAGGGTGCTCCCTTTTTGGATTGTGTATTTAACGGCTCCCGTGAGCCTTTGAGCTGACGAGCTTTGGTGAAGCACCTGTGCGCCTACTGAGTGGTACAAAAACCTGAGAATACATTTAGGTGGCATTTCATGCAACCCTGTCTGCCACACTCTGCTCTCCGCTGATGACGGCCGAAAGCCAGAAACACGTGTCCGGAGATACGGCATTCGCCGCACCAACTTATGGTGAAAATCTTTCTACAACGTTACAGCACTTGCTGCACCCATTTTTGGTGAAAGACTTTTTGAAATATTATTCTTATTCATTCTAATTACTGCATTCATCATGATGCTTTGGGGCTATTTGAGCTGAAATGTAAGACAGGGTGCTCCCTTTTTGGATTGTGTATTTAACGGCTCCCGTCAGCCTTTGAGCTGAGGAGCTCTGGTGAAGCACCTGTGCGCCTACTGAGTGGTACAAAAACCTGAGAATACGTTTAGGCGGCATTTCAAGCAACCCCGTCTGCCACACTTTGCTCTCCACTGATGACGGCTGAAAGCCAGAAACACATGTCCGGAGATACGGCATTCGCCGCACCAACTTATGGTGAAAAACTTTCTACAACGTTACAGCACTTGCCGCACCCATTTTTGGTGAAAGACTTTTTGAAATATTATTCAAATTCATTCTAATGACTGCATTCACCATGAACCTTTGGGGCTATTCGAGCTGAAATGTAAGACAGGGTGCTCCCTTTTTGGATTGTGTATTTAACGGCTCCCGTGAGCCTTGGAGCTGACGAGCTCTGGTAAAGCACCTGTGCGCCTACTGAGTGGTACAAAAACCTAAGAATACATTTAGGCAGCATTTCAAGCAACCCCGTCTGCCACACTTTGCTCTCCGCTGATGACGGCCGAAAGCCAGGAACACGAGTCCGGAGATACGGCATTCGCCGCACCAACTTATGGTGAAAAACTTTCTACAACGTTACAGCACTTGCTGCACCCATTTTTGGTGAAAGACTTTTAAAAATATTATTCAAATTCATTCTAATGACGGCATTCATCATGATGCTTTGGGGCTATTCGAGCTGAAATGTAAGACAGGGTGCTCCCTTTTTGGATTGTGTATTTAACGGCTCCCGTGAGCCTTTGAGCTGACGAGCTCTGGTGAAGCACCTGTGCGCCTACTGAGTGGTACAAAAACCTGAGAATACGTTTAGGCGTCATTTCAAGGAACCCCGTCTGCCACACTTTCCTCTCCGCTGATGACGGCCGAAAGCAAGAAACACGTGTCCGCAGATACTGCATTCGCCGCACCAACTTATGGTGAAAAACTTTCTACAAAGTTACAGCACTTGTTGCATCCATTTTTGGTGGAAGGCTTTTTGAAATATTATTCAAATTCATTCTATTGACTGCATTCATCATGATGCTTTGAGGCTATTCGAGCTGAAATGTAAGACAGGGTGCTCCCTTTTTGGATTGTGTATTTAACGGCTCCCGTGAGCCTTTGAGCTGAGGAGCTCTGGTGAAGCACCTGTGCACCTACTGAGTGGTACAAAAACCTGAGAATACGTTTAGGCGGCATTTCAAGCAACCCCGTCTGCCACACTTTGCTCTCCACTGATGACGGCTGAAAGCCAGAAACACGTGTCCGGAGATACGGCATTCGCCGCACCAACTTATGGTGAAAAACTTTCTACAACGTTACAGCACTTGCCGCACCCATTTTTGGTGAAAGACTTTTTAAAATATTATTCAAATTCATTCTAATGACGGCATTCATCATGATTCTTTGGGGCTATTTGACCTGAAATCTAAGACAGGGTGCTCCCTTTTTGGATTGTGTATTTAACGACTACCCTGAGTCTTTGAGCTGAGGAGCTCTGGTGAAGCACCTGTGCGCCTACTGAGTGGTACAAAAACCTGAGAATACGTTTAGGCGGCATTTCAAGCAACCCCGTCTGCCACACTTTGCTCTCCCCTGATGACGGCCGAAAGCCAGAAACACGTGTCCGGAGATACAGCATTCGCCGCACCAACTTATGGTGAAAAACTTTCTACAACGTTACAGCACTTGCTGCACCCATTTTTGGTGAAAGACTTTTTGAAATATTATTCAAATTCATTCTAATGACTGCATTCATCATGATGCTTTGGGGCTATTCGAGCTGAAATGTAAGACATAGTGCTCCCTTTTTGGATTGTGTATTTAACGGCTCCCGTGAGCCTTTGAGCTGACGAGCTCTGGTGAAGCACCTGTGAGCCTACTGAGTGGTACAAAAACCTGAGAATACATTTAGGCGGCATTTCATGCAACCCCGTCTGCCACACTTTCCTCTCCGCTGATGACGGCTGAAAGCCAGAAACACGTGTCCGGATATACGGCATTCGCCGCACCAACTTATGGTGAAAAACTTTCTACAACGTTACAGCACTTGCTGCACCCATTTTTGGTGAAAGACTTTTTGAAATATTATTCAAATTCATTCTAATGACTGCATTCATCATGATGCTTTGGGGCTATTCGAGCTGAAATGTAAGACAGGGTGCTCCCTTTTTGGATTGTGTATTTAACGACTACCCTGAGTCTTTGAGCTGAGGAGCTCTGGTGAAGCACCTGTGCGCCTACTGAGTGGTACAAAAACCTGAGAATACGTTTAGGCGGCATTTCAAGCAACCCCGTCTGCCACACTTTGCTCTCCGCTGATGACGGTCGAAAGCCAGAAACACATGTCCGCAGATACTGCATTCGCCGCACCAACTTATGGTGAAAAACTTTCTACAAAGTTACAGCACTTGCTGCACCCATTTTTGGTGAAAGACTTTTTGAAATATTATTCAAATTCATTCTATTGACTGCATTCATCATGATGCTTTGGGGCTATTCGAGCTGAAATGTAAGACAGGGTGCTCCCTTTTTGGATTGTGTATTTAACGGCTCCCGTGAGCCTTTGAGCCGACGAGCTCTGGTGAAGCACCTGTGCGCCTACTGAGTGGTACAAAAACCTGAGAATACATTTAGGTGGCATTTCATGCAACCCTGTCTGCCACACTCTGCTCTCCGCTGATGACGGCCTAAAGCCAGAAACACGTGTCCGGAGATACAGCATTCGCCGCACCAACTTATGGTGAAAAACTTTCTACAACGTTACAGCACTTGCTGCACCCATTTTTGGTGAAAGACTTTTTGAAATATTATTCAAATTCATTCTAATGACTGCATTCATCATGATGCTTTGGGGCTATTCGAGCTGAAATGTAAGACATAGTGCTCCCTTTTTGGATTGTGTATTTAACGGCTCCCGTGAGCCTTTGAGCTGACGAGCTCTGGTGAAGCACCTGTGAGCCTACTGAGTGGTACAAAAACCTGAGAATACATTTAGGCGGCATTTCATGCAACCCCGTCTGCCACACTTTCCTCTCCGCTGATGACGGCTGAAAGCCAGAAACACGTGTCCGGAGATACGGCATTCGCCGCACCAACTTATGGTGAAAAACTTTCTACAACGTTACAGCACTTGCCGCACCCATTTTTGGTGAAAGACTTTTTAAAATATTATTCAAATTCATTCTAATGACGGCATTCATCATGATTCTTTGGGGCTATTCGAGCTGAAATGTAAGACAGGGTGCTCCCTTTTTGGATTGTGTATTTAACGGCTCCCGTGAGCCTTTGAGCTGACCAGCTCTGGTGAAGCACCTGTGCGCCTACTGAGTGGTACAAAAACCTGAGAACACATTTAGGTGGCATTTCATGCAACCCTGTCTGCCACACTCTGCTCTCCGCTGATGACGTCCGAAAGCCAGAAACACGTGTCCGGAGATACGGCATTCGCCGCACCAACTTATGGTGAAAAACTTTCTACAACGTTACAGCACTTGCTGCACCCATTTTTGGTGAAAGACTTTTTGAAATATTATTCATATTCATTCTAATGACTGCATTCATCATGATGCTTTGGGGCTATTTGAGCTGAAATGTAAGACAGGGTGCTCCCTTTTTGGATTGTGTATTTATCGGCTCCCGTGAGCCTTTGAGCTGAGGAGCTCTGGTGAAGCACCTGTGCGCCTACTGAGTGGTACAAAAACCTGAGAATACGTTTAGGCAGCATTTCAAGCAACCCCGTCTGCCACACTTTGCTCTCTACTGATAACGGCTGAAAGCCAGAAACACGTGTCCGGAGATACGGCATTCGCCGCACCAACTTATGGTGAAAAACTTTCTACAACGTTACAGCACTTGCCGCACCCATTTTTGGTGAAAGACTTTTTAAAATATCATTCAAATTCATTCTAATGACGGCATTCATCATGATGCTTTGGGGCTATTTGAGCTGAAATCTAAGACAGGGTGCTCCCTTTTTGGATTGTGTATTTAACGACTACCCTGAGTCTTTGAGCTGAGGAGCTCTGATGAAGCACCTGTACGCCTACTGAGTGGTACAAAAACCTGAGAATACGTTTAGGCGGCATTTCAAGCAACCCCGTCTGCCACACTTTGCTCTCCGCTGATGATGGCCGAAAGCCAGAAACACTTGTCTGGAGATACAGCATTCGCCGCACCAACTTATGGTGAAAAACTTTCTACAACGTTACAGCACTTGCTGCACCCATTTTTGCTGAAAGACTTTTTGAAATATTATTCAAATTCATTCTAATGACTGCATTCATCATGATGCTTTGGGGCTATACGAGCTGAAATGTAAGACATAGTGCTCCCTTTTTGGATTGTGTATTTAACGGCTCCCGTGAGCCTTTGAGCTGACGAGCTCTGGTGAAGCACCTGTGAGCCTACTGAGTGGTACAAAAACCTGAGAATACATTTAGGCGGCATTTCATGCAACCCCGTCTGCCACACTTTCCTCTCCGCTGATGACGGCTGAAAGCCAGAAACACGTGTCCGGAGATACGGCATTCGCCGCACCAACTTATGGTGAAAAACTTTCTACAACTTTACAGCACTTGCTGCACCCATTTTTGGTGAAAGACTTTTTGAAATATTATTCAAATTCATTCTAATGACTGCATTCATCATGATGCTTTGGGGCTATTCGAGCTGAAATGTAAGACAGGGTGCTCCCTTTTTGGATTGTGTATTTAACGACTACAATGAGTCTTTGAGCTGAGGAGCTCTGGTGAAGCACCTGTGCGCCTACTGAGTGGTACAAAAACCTGAGAATACGTTTAGGCGGCATTTCAAGCAACCCCGTCTGCCACACTTTGCTCTCCGCTGATGACGGCCGAAAGCCAGAAACACATGTCTGCAGATACTGCATTCGCCGCACCAACTTATGGTGAAAAACTTTCTACAAAGTTACAGCACTTGCTGCACCCATTTTTGGTGAAAGACTTTTTGAAATATTATTCAAATTCATTCTATTGACTGCATTCATCATGATGCTTTGGGGCTATTCGAGCTGAAATGTAAGACAGGGTGCTCCCTTTTTGGATTGTGTATTTAACGGCTCCCGTGAGCCTTTGAGCTGACGAGCTCTGGTGAAGCACCTGTGCGCCTACTGAGTGGTACAAAAACCTGAGAATACATTTAGGTGGCATTTCATGCAACCCTGTCTGCCACACTCTGCTCTCCGCTGATGACGTCCGAAAGCCAGAAACACGTGTCCGGAGATACGGCATTCGCCGCACCAACTTATGGTGAAAAACTTTCTACAACGTTACAGCACTTGCTGCACCCATTTTTGGTGAAAGACTTTTTGAAATATTATTCATATTCATTCTAATGACTGCATTCATCATGATGCTTTGGGGCTATTTGAGCTGAAATGTAAGACAGGGTGCTCCCTTTTTGGATTGTGTATTTATCGGCTCCCGTGAGCCTTTGAGCTGAGGAGCTCTGGTGAAGCACCTGTGCGCCTACTGAGTGGTACAAAAACCTGAGAATACGTTTAGGCAGCATTTCAAGCAACCCCGTCTGCCACACTTTGCTCTCTACTGATAACGGCTGAAAGCCAGAAACACGTGTCCGGAGATACGGCATTCGCCGCACCAACTTATGGTGAAAAACTTTCTACAACGTTACAGCACTTGCCGCACCCATTTTTGGTGAAAGACTTTTTAAAATATCATTCAAATTCATTCTAATGACGGCATTCATCATGATGCTTTGGGGCTATTTGAGCTGAAATCTAAGACAGGGTGCTCCCTTTTTGGATTGTGTATTTAACGACTACCCTGAGTCTTTGAGCTGAGGAGCTCTGATGAAGCACCTGTACGCCTACTGAGTGGTACAAAAACCTGAGAATACGTTTAGGCGGCATTTCAAGCAACCCCGTCTGCCACACTTTGCTCTCCGCTGATGATGGCCGAAAGCCAGAAACACTTGTCTGGAGATACAGCATTCGCCGCACCAACTTATGGTGAAAAACTTTCTACAACGTTACAGCACTTGCTGCACCCATTTTTGCTGAAAGACTTTTTGAAATATTATTCAAATTCATTCTAATGACTGCATTCATCATGATGCTTTGGGGCTATACGAGCTGAAATGTAAGACATAGTGCTCCCTTTTTGGATTGTGTATTTAACGGCTCCCGTGAGCCTTTGAGCTGACGAGCTCTGGTGAAGCACCTGTGAGCCTACTGAGTGGTACAAAAACCTGAGAATACATTTAGGCGGCATTTCATGCAACCCCGTCTGCCACACTTTCCTCTCCGCTGATGACGGCTGAAAGCCAGAAACACGTGTCCGGAGATACGGCATTCGCCGCACCAACTTATGGTGAAAAACTTTCTACAACTTTACAGCACTTGCTGCACCCATTTTTGGTGAAAGACTTTTTGAAATATTATTCAAATTCATTCTAATGACTGCATTCATCATGATGCTTTGGGGCTATTCGAGCTGAAATGTAAGACAGGGTGCTCCCTTTTTGGATTGTGTATTTAACGACTACAATGAGTCTTTGAGCTGAGGAGCTCTGGTGAAGCACCTGTGCGCCTACTGAGTGGTACAAAAACCTGAGAATACGTTTAGGCGGCATTTCAAGCAACCCCGTCTGCCACACTTTGCTCTCCGCTGATGACGGCCGAAAGCCAGAAACACATGTCTGCAGATACTGCATTCGCCGCACCAACTTATGGTGAAAAACTTTCTACAAAGTTACAGCACTTGCTGCACCCATTTTTGGTGAAAGACTTTTTGAAATATTATTCAAATTCATTCTATTGACTGCATTCATCATGATGCTTTGGGGCTATTCGAGCTGAAATGTAAGACAGGGTGCTCCCTTTTTGGATTGTGTATTTAACGGCTCCCGTGAGCCTTTGAGCTGACGAGCTCTGGTGAAGCACCTGTGCGCCTACTGAGTGGTACAAAAACCTGAGAATACATTTAGGTGGCATTTCATGCAACCCTGTCTGCCACACTCTGCTCTCCGCTGATGACGGCCGAAAGCCAGAAACACGTGTCCGGAGATACGGCATTCGCCGCACCAACTTATGGTGAAAATCTTTCTACAACGTTACAGCACTTGCTGCACCCATTTTTGGTGAAAGACTTTTTGAAATATTATTCTTATTCATTCTAATTACTGCATTCATCATGATGCTTTGGGGCTATTTGAGCTGAAATGTAAGACAGGGTGCTCCCTTTTTGGATTGTGTATTTAACGGCTCCCGTCAGCCTTTGAGCTGAGGAGCTCTGGTAAAGCACCTGTGCGCCTACTGAGTGGTACAAAAACCTAAGAATACATTTAGGCAGCATTTCAAGCAACCCCGTCTGCCACACTTTGCTCTCCGCTGATGACGGCCGAAAGCCAGGAACACGAGTCCGGAGATACGGCATTCGCCGCACCAACTTATGGTGAAAAACTTTCTACAACGTTACAGCACTTGCTGCACCCATTTTTGGTGAAAGACTTTTAAAAATATTATTCAAATTCATTCTAATGACGGCATTCATCATGATGCTTTGGGGCTATTCGAGCTGAAATGTAAGACAGGGTGCTCCCTTTTTGGATTGTGTATTTAACGGCTCCCGTGAGCCTTTGAGCTGACGAGCTCTGGTGAAGCACCTGTGCGCCTACTGAGTGGTACAAAAACCTGAGAATACGTTTAGGCGTCATTTCAAGGAACCCCGTCTGCCACACTTTCCTCTCCGCTGATGACGGCCGAAAGCAAGAAACACGTGTCCGCAGATACTGCATTCGCCGCACCAACTTATGGTGAAAAACTTTCTACAAAGTTACAGCACTTGTTGCATCCATTTTTGGTGGAAGGCTTTTTGAAATATTATTCAAATTCATTCTATTGACTGCATTCATCATGATGCTTTGAGGCTATTCGAGCTGAAATGTAAGACAGGGTGCTCCCTTTTTGGATTGTGTATTTAACGACTACCCTGAGTCTTTGAGCTGAGGAGCTCTGGTGAAGCACCTGTGCGCCTACTGAGTGGTACAAAAACCTGAGAATACGTTTAGGCGGCATTTCAAGCAACCCCGTCTGCCACACTTTGCTCTCCCCTGATGACGGCCGAAAGCCAGAAACACGTGTCCGGAGATACAGCATTCGCCGCACCAACTTATGGTGAAAAACTTTCTACAACGTTACAGCACTTGCTGCACCCATTTTTGGTGAAAGACTTTTTGAAATATTATTCAAATTCATTCTAATGACTGCATTCATCATGATGCTTTGGGGCTATTCGAGCTGAAATGTAAGACA
Source organism: Pleurodeles waltl (assembly GCF_031143425.1). Classification (NCBI taxonomy): domain Eukaryota; kingdom Metazoa; phylum Chordata; class Amphibia; order Caudata; family Salamandridae; genus Pleurodeles; species Pleurodeles waltl. The sequence continues at coordinate 608,854,971 of NC_090436.1, read as the reverse complement.
TAGTGCTCCCTTTTTGGATTGTGTATTTAACGGCTCCCGTGAGCCTTTGAGCTGACGAGCTCTGGTGAAGCACCTGTGAGCCTACTGAGTGGTACAAAAACCTGAGAATACATTTAGGCGGCATTTCATGCAACCCCGTCTGCCACACTTTCCTCTCCGCTGATGACGGCTGAAAGCCAGAAACACGTGTCCGGATATACGGCATTCGCCGCACCAACTTATGGTGAAAAACTTTCTACAACGTTACAGCACTTGCTGCACCCATTTTTGGTGAAAGACTTTTTGAAATATTATTCAAATTCATTCTAATGACTGCATTCATCATGATGCTTTGGGGCTATTCGAGCTGAAATGTAAGACAGGGTGCTCCCTTTTTGGATTGTGTATTTAACGACTACCCTGAGTCTTTGAGCTGAGGAGCTCTGGTGAAGCACCTGTGCGCCTACTGAGTGGTACAAAAACCTGAGAATACGTTTAGGCGGCATTTCAAGCAACCCCGTCTGCCACACTTTGCTCTCCGCTGATGACGGTCGAAAGCCAGAAACACATGTCCGCAGATACTGCATTCGCCGCACCAACTTATGGTGAAAAACTTTCTACAAAGTTACAGCACTTGCTGCACCCATTTTTGGTGAAAGACTTTTTGAAATATTATTCAAATTCATTCTATTGACTGCATTCATCATGATGCTTTGGGGCTATTCGAGCTGAAATGTAAGACAGGGTGCTCCCTTTTTGGATTGTGTATTTAACGGCTCCCGTGAGCCTTTGAGCTGACGAGCTCTGGTGAAGCACCTGTGCGCCTACTGAGTGGTACAAAAACCTGAGAATACATTTAGGTGGCATTTCATGCAACCCTGTCTGCCACACTCTGCTCTCCGCTGATGACGGCCTAAAGCCAGAAACACGTGTCCGGAGATACGGCATTCGCCGCACCAACTTATGGTGAAAAACTTTCTACAACGTTACAGCACTTGCCGCACCCATTTTTGGTGAAAGACTTTTTAAAATATTATTCAAATTCATTCTAATGACGGCATTCATCATGATGCTTTGGGGCTATTTGAGCTGAAATCTAAGACAGGGTGCTCCCTTTTTGGATTGTGTATTTAACGACTACCCTGAGTCTTTGAGCTGAGGAGCTCTGGTGAAGCACCTGTACGCCTACTGAGTGGTACAAAAACCTGAGAATACGTTTAGGCGGCATTTCAAGCAACCCCGTCTGCCACACTTTGCTCTCCGCTGATGATGGCCGAAAGCCAGAAACACTTGTCCGGAGATACAGCATTCGCCGCACCAACTTATGGTGAAAAACTTTCTACAACGTTACAGCACTTGCTGCACCCATTTTTGGTGAAAGACTTTTTGAAATATTATTCAAATTCATTCTAATGACTGCATTCATCATGATGCTTTGGGGCTATTCGAGCTGAAATGTAAGACATAGTGCTCCCTTTTTGGATTGTGTATTTAACGGCTCCCGTGAGCCTTTGAGCTGACGAGCTCTGGTGAAGCACCTGTGAGCCTACTGAGTGGTACAAAAACCTGAGAATACATTTAGGCGGCATTTCATGCAACCCCGTCTGCCACACTTTCCTCTCCGCTGATGACGGCTGAAAGCCAGAAACACGTGTCCGGAGATACGGCATTCGCCGCACCAACTTATGGTGAAAAACTTTCTACAACGTTACAGCACTTGCCGCACCCATTTTTGGTGAAAGACTTTTTAAAATATTATTCAAATTCATTCTAATGACGGCATTCATCATGATTCTTTGGGGCTATTCGAGCTGAAATGTAAGACAGGGTGCTCCCTTTTTGGATTGTGTATTTAACGGCTCCCGTGAGCCTTTGAGCTGACCAGCTCTGGTGAAGCACCTGTGCGCCTACTGAGTGGTACAAAAACCTGAGAACACATTTAGGTGGCATTTCATGCAACCCTGTCTGCCACACTCTGCTCTCCGCTGATGACGTCCGAAAGCCAGAAACACGTGTCCGGAGATACGGCATTCGCCGCACCAACTTATGGTGAAAAACTTTCTACAACGTTACAGCACTTGCTGCACCCATTTTTGGTGAAAGACTTTTTGAAATATTATTCATATTCATTCTAATGACTGCATTCATCATGATGCTTTGGGGCTATTTGAGCTGAAATGTAAGACAGGGTGCTCCCTTTTTGGATTGTGTATTTATCGGCTCCCGTGAGCCTTTGAGCTGAGGAGCTCTGGTGAAGCACCTGTGCGCCTACTGAGTGGTACAAAAACCTGAGAATACGTTTAGGCAGCATTTCAAGCAACCCCGTCTGCCACACTTTGCTCTCCACTGATAACGGCTGAAAGCCAGAAACACGTGTCCGGAGATACGGCATTCGCCGCACCAACTTATGGTGAAAAACTTTCTACAACGTTACAGCACTTGCCGCACCCATTTTTGGTGAAAGACTTTTTAAAATATCATTCAAATTCATTCTAATGACGGCATTCATCATGATGCTTTGGGGCTATTTGAGCTGAAATCTAAGACAGGGTGCTCCCTTTTTGGATTGTGTATTTAACGACTACCCTGAGTCTTTGAGCTGAGGAGCTCTGATGAAGCACCTGTACGCCTACTGAGTGGTACAAAAACCTGAGAATACGTTTAGGCGGCATTTCAAGCAACCCCGTCTGCCACACTTTGCTCTCCGCTGATGATGGCCGAAAGCCAGAAACACTTGTCTGGAGATACAGCATTCGCCGCACCAACTTATGGTGAAAAACTTTCTACAACGTTACAGCACTTGCTGCACCCATTTTTGCTGAAAGACTTTTTGAAATATTATTCAAATTCATTCTAATGACTGCATTCATCATGATGCTTTGGGGCTATTCGAGCTGAAATGTAAGACATAGTGCTCCCTTTTTGGATTGTGTATTTAACGGCTCCCGTGAGCCTTTGAGCTGACGAGCTCTGGTGAAGCACCTGTGAGCCTACTGAGTGGTACAAAAACCTGAGAATACATTTAGGCGGCATTTCATGCAACCCCGTCTGCCACACTTTCCTCTCCGCTGATGACGGCTGAAAGCCAGAAACACGTGTCCGGAGATACGGCATTCGCCGCACCAACTTATGGTGAAAAACTTTCTACAACGTTACAGCACTTGCCGCACCCATTTTTGGTGAAAGACTTTTTAAAATATCATTCAAATTCATTCTAATGACGGCATTCATCATGATGCTTTGGGGCTATTTGAGCTGAAATCTAAGACAGGGTGCTCCCTTTTTGGATTGTGTATTTAACGACTACCCTGAGTCTTTGAGCTGAGGAGCTCTGATGAAGCACCTGTACGCCTACTGAGTGGTACAAAAACCTGAGAATACGTTTAGGCGGCATTTCAAGCAACCCCGTCTGCCACACTTTGCTCTCCGCTGATGATGGCCGAAAGCCAGAAACACTTGTCCGGAGATACAGCATTCGCCGCACCAACTTATGGTGAAAAACTTTCTACAACGTTACAGCACTTGCTGCACCCATTTTTGCTGAAAGACTTTTTGAAATATTATTCAAATTCATTCTAATGACTGCATTCATCATGATGCTTTGGGGCTATTCGAGCTGAAATGTAAGACATAGTGCTCCCTTTTTGGATTGTGTATTTAACGGCTCCCGTGAGCCTTTGAGCTGACGAGCTCTGGTGAAGCACCTGTGAGCCTACTGAGTGGTACAAAAACCTGAGAATACATTTAGGCGGCATTTCATGCAACCCCGTCTGCCACACTTTCCTCTCCGCTGATGACGGCTGAAAGCCAGAAACACGTGTCCGGAGATACGGCATTCGCCGCACCAACTTATGGTGAAAAACTTTCTACAACGTTACAGCACTTGCTGCACCCATTTTTGGTGAAAGACTTTTTGAAATATTATTCAAATTCATTCTAATGACTGCATTCATCATGATGCTTTGGGGCTATTCGAGCTGAAATGTAAGACAGGGTGCTCCCTTTTTGGATTGTGTATTTAACGACTACCCTGAGTCTTTGAGCTGAGGAGCTCTGGTGAAGCACCTGTGCGCCTACTGAGTGGTACAAAAACCTGAGAATACGTTTAGGCGGCATTTCAAGCAACCCCGTCTGCCACACTTTGCTCTCCGCTGATGACGGCCGAAAGCCAGAAACACGTGTCCGGAGATACAGCATTCGCCGCACCAACTTATGGTGAAAAACTTTCTACAACGTTACAGCACTTGCTGCACCCATTTTTGGTGAAAGACTTTTTGAAATATTATTCAAATTCATTCTAATGACTGCATTCATCATGATGCTTTGGGGCTATTCGAGCTGAAATGTAAGACATAGTGCTCCCTTTTTGGATTGTGTATTTAACGGCTCCCGTGAGCCTTTGAGCTGACGAGCTCTGGTGAAGCACCTGTGAGCCTACTGAGTGGTACAAAATCCTGAGAATACATTTAGGCGGCATTTCATGCAACCCCGTCTGCCACACTTTCCTCTCCGCTGATGACGGCTGAAAGCCAGAAACACGTGTCCGGAGATACGGCATTCGCCGCACCAACTTATGGTGAAAAACTTTCTACAACGTTACAGCACTTGCTGCACCCATTTTTGGTGAAAGACTTTTTGAAATATTATTCAAATTCATTCTAATGACTGCATTCATCATGATGCTTTGGGGCTATTCGAGCTGAAATGTAAGACAGGGTGCTCCCTTTTTGGATTGTGTATTTAACGACTACAATGAGTCTTTGAGCTGAGGAGCTCTGGTGAAGCACCTGTGCGCCTACTGAGTGTTACAAAAACCTGAGAATACGTTTAGGCGGCATTTCAAGCAACCCCGTCTGCCACACTTTGCTCTCCGCTGATGACGGCCGAAAGCCAGAAACACATGTCTGCAGATACTGCATTCGCCGCACCAACTTATGGTGAAAAACTTTCTACAAAGTTACAGCACTTGCTGCACCCATTTTTGGTGAAAGACTTTTTGAAATATTGTTCAAATTCATTCTATTGACTGCATTCATCATGATGCTTTGGGGCTATTCGAGCTGAAATGTAAGACAGGGTGCTCCCTTTTTGGATTGTGTATTTAACGGCTCCCGTGAGCCTTTGAGCTGACGAGCTCTGGTGAAGCACCTGTGCGCCTACTGAGTGGTACAAAAACCTGAGAATACATTTAGGTGCCATTTCATGCAACCCTGTCTGCCACACTCTGCTCTCCGCTGATGACGGCCGAAAGCCAGAAACACGCGTCCGGAGATACGGCATTCGCCGCACCAACTTATGGTGAAAAACTTTCTACAACGTTACAGCACTTGCTGCACCCATTTTTGGTGAAAGACTTTTTGAAATATTATTCATATTCATTCTAATGACTGCATTCATCATGATGCTTTGGGGCTATTTGAGCTGAAATGTAAGACAGGGTGCTCCCTTTTTGGATTGTGTATTTAACGGCTCCCGTGAGCCTTTGAGCTGAGGAGCTCTGGTGAAGCACCTGTGCGCCTACTGAGTGGTACAAAAACCTGAGAATACGTTTAGACGGCATTTCAAGCAAGCCCGTCTGCCACACTTTGCTCTCCGCTGATGACGGCCGAAAGCCAGAAACACGTGTCCGGAGATACAGCATTCGCCGCACCAACTTATGGTGAAAAACTTTCTACAACGTTACAGCACTTGCTGCACCCATTTTTGGTGAAAGACTTTTTGAAATATTATTCAAATTCATTCTAATGACTGCATTCATCATGATGCTTTTGGGCTATTCGAGCTGAAATGTAAGACACAGTGCTCCCTTTTTGGATTGTGTATTTAACGGCTCCCGTGAGCCTTTGAGCTGACGAGCTCTGGTGAAGCACCTGTGAGCCTACTGAGTGGTACAAAAACCTGAGAATACATTTAGGCGGCATTTCATGCAACCCCGTCTGCCACACTTACCTCTCCGCTGATGACGGCTGAAAGCCAGAAACACGTGTCCGGAGATACGGCATTCGCCGCACCAACTTATGGTGAAAAACTTTCTACAACGTTACAGCACTTGCCGCACCCATTTTTGGTGAAAGACTTTTTAAAATATTATTCAAATTCATTCTAATGATGGCATTCATCATGATGCTTTGGGGCTATTTGAGCTGAAATCTAAGACAGGGTGCTCCCTTTTTGGATTGTGTATTTAACGACTACCCTGAGTCTTTGAGCTGAGGAGCTCTGGTGAAGCACCTGAGCGCCTACTGAGTGGTACAAAAACCTGAGAATACGTTTAGGCGGCATTTCAAGCAACCCCGTCTGCCACACTTTGCTCTCCGCTGATGACGGCCGAAAGCCAGAAACACGTGTCCGGAGATACAGCATTCGCCGCACCAACTTATGGTGAAAAACTTTCTACAACGTTACAGCACTTGCTGCACCCATTTTTGGTGAAAGACTTTTTTAAATATTATTCAAATTCATTCTAATGACTGCATTCATCATGATGCTTTGGGGCTATTCGAGCTGAAATGTAAGACAGGGTGCTCCCTTTTTGGATTGTGTATTTAACGACTACAATGAGTCTTTGAGCTGAGGAGCTCTGGTGAAGCACCTGTGCGCCTACTGAGTGGTACAAAAACCTGAGAATACGTTTAGGCGGCATTTCAAGCAACCCCGTCTGCCACACTTTGCTCTCCGCTGATGACGGCCGAAAGCCAGAAACACATGTCTGCAGATACTGCATTCGCCGCACCAACTTATGGTGAAAAACTTTCTACAAAGTTACAGCACTTGCTGCACCCATTTTTGGTGAAAGACTTTTTGAAATATTATTCAAATTCATTCTATTGACTGCATTCATCATGATGCTTTGGGGCTATTCGAGCTGAAATGTAAGACAGGGTGCTCCCTTTTTGGATTGTGTATTTAACGGCTCCCGTGAGCCTTTGAGCTGACGAGCTCTGGTGAAGCACCTGTGCGCCTACTGAGTGGTACAAAAACCTGAGAATACATTTAGGTGGCATTTCATGCAACCCTGTCTGCCACACTCTGCTCTCCGCTGATGACGGCCGAAAGCCAGAAACACGTGTCCGGAGATACGGCATTCGCCGCACCAACTTATGGTGAAAATCTTTCTACAACGTTACAGCACTTGCTGCACCCATTTTTGGTGAAAGACTTTTTGAAATATTATTCATATTCATTCTAATTACTGCATTCATCATGATGCTTTGGGGCTATTTGAGCTGAAATGTAAGACAGGGTGCTCCCTTTTTGGATTGTGTATTTAACGGCTCCCGTCAGCCTTTGAGCTGAGGAGCTCTGGTGAAGCACCTGTGCGCCTACTGAGTGGTACAAAAACCTGAGAATACGTTTAGGCGGCATTTCAAGCAACCCCGTCTGCCACACTTTGCTCTCCACTGATGACGGCTGAAAGCCAGAAACACGTGTCCGGAGATACGGCATTCGCCGCACCAACTTATGGTGAAAAACTTTCTACAACGTTACAGCACTTGCCGCACCCATTTTTGGTGAAAGACTTTTTGAAATATTATTCAAATTCATTCTAATGACTGCATTCACCATGAACCTTTGGGGCTATTCGAGCTGAAATGTAAGACAGGGTGCTCCCTTTTTGGATTGTGTATTTAACGGCTCCCGTGAGCCTTGGAGCTGACGAGCTCTGGTAAAGCACCTGTGCGCCTACTGAGTGGTACAAAAACCTGAGAATACATTTAGGCAGCATTTCAAGCAACCCCGTCTGCCACACTTTGCTCTCCGCTGATGACGGCCGAAAGCCAGGAACACGAGTCCGGAGATACGGCATTCGCCGCACCAACTTATGGTGAAAAACTTTCTACAACGTTACAGCACTTGCTGCACCCATTTTTGGTGAAAGACTTTTAAAAATATTATTCAAATTCATTCTAATGACGGCATTCATCATGATGCTTTGGGGCTATTCGAGCTGAAATGTAAGACAGGGTGCTCCCTTTTTGGATTGTGTATTTAACGGCTCCCGTGAGCCTTTGAGCTGACGAGCTCTGGTGAAGCACCTGTGCGCCTACTGAGTGGTACAAAAACCTGAGAATACGTTTAGGCGTCATTTCAAGGAACCCCGTCTGCCACACTTTCCTCTCCGCTGATGACGGCCGAAAGCCAAAAACACGTGTCCGCAGATACTGCATTCGCCGCACCAACTTATGGTGAAAAACTTTCTACAAAGTTACAGCACTTGCTGCATCCATTTTTGGTGGAAGGCTTTTTGAAATATTATTCAAATTCATTCTATTGACTGCATTCATCATGATGCTTTGGGGCTATTTGAGCTGAAATGTAAGACAGGGTGCTCCCTTTTTGGATTGTGTATTTAACGGCTCCCGTGAGCCTTTGAGCTGAGGAGCTCTGGTGAAGCACCTGTGCGCCTACTGAGTGGTACAAAAACCTGAGAATACGTTTAGACGGCATTTCAAGCAAGCCCGTCTGCCACACTTTGCTCTCCGCTGATGACGGCCGAAAGCCAGAAACACGTGTCCGGAGATACAGCATTCGCCGCCCAACTTATGGTGAAAAACTTTCTACAACGTTACAGCACTTGCTGCACCCATTTTTGGTGAAAGACTTTTTGAAATATTATTCAAATTCATTCTAATGACTGCATTCATCATGATGCTTTTGGGCTATTCGAGCTGAAATGTAAGACACAGTGCTCCCTTTTTGGATTGTGTATTTAACGGCTCCCGTGAGCCTTTGAGCTGACGAGCTCTGGTGAAGCACCTGTGAGCCTACTGAGTGGTACAAAAACCTGAGAATACATTTAGGCGGCATTTCATGCAACCCCGTCTGCCACACTTACCTCTCCGCTGATGACGGCTGAAAGCCAGAAACACGTGTCCGGAGATACGGCATTCGCCGCACCAACTTATGGTGAAAAACTTTCTACAACGTTACAGCACTTGCCGCACCCATTTTTGGTGAAAGACTTTTTAAAATATTATTCAAATTCATTCTAATGATGGCATTCATCATGATGCTTTGGGGCTATTTGAGCTGAAATCTAAGACAGGGTGCTCCCTTTTTGGATTGTGTATTTAACGACTACCCTGAGTCTTTGAGCTGAGGAGCTCTGGTGAAGCACCTGTGCGCCTACTGAGTGGTACAAAAACCTGAGAATACGTTTAGGCGGCATTTCTAGCAACCCCGTCTGCCACACTTTGCTCTCTGCTGATGACGGCCGAAAGCCAGAAACACGTGTCCGGAGATACAGCATTCGCCGCACCAACTTATGGTGAAAAACTTTCTACAACGTTACAGCACTTGCTGCACCCATTTTTGGTGAAAGACTTTTTGAAATATTATTCAAATTCATTCTAATGACTGCATTCATCATGATGCTTTGGGGCTATTCGAGCTGAAATGTAAGACAGGGTGCTCCCTTTTTGGATTGTGTATTTAACGACTACAATGAGTCTTTGAGCTGAGGAGCTCTGGTGAAGCACCTGTGCGCCTACTGAGTGGTACAAAAACCTGAGAATACGTTTAGGCGGCATTTCAAGCAACCCCGTCTGCCACACTTTGCTCTCCGCTGATGACGGCCGAAAGCCAGAAACACATGTCTGCAGATACTGCATTCGCCGCACCAACTTATGGTGAAAAACTTTCTACAAAGTTACAGCACTTGCTGCACCCATTTTTGGTGAAAGACTTTTTGAAATATTATTCAAATTCATTCTATTGACTGCATTCATCATGATGCTTTGGGGCTATTCGAGCTGAAATGTAAGACAGGGTGCTCCCTTTTTGGATTGTGTATTTAACGGCTCCCGTGAGCCTTTGAGCTGACGAGCTCTGGTGAAGCACCTGTGCGCCTACTGAGTGGTACAAAAACCTGAGAATACATTTAGGTGGCATTTCATGCAACCCTGTCTGCCACACTCTGCTCTCCGCTGATGACGGCCGAAAGCCAGAAACACGTGTCCGGAGATACGGCATTCGCCGCACCAACTTATGGTGAAAATCTTTCTACAACGTTACAGCACTTGCTGCACCCATTTTTGGTGAAAGACTTTTTGAAATATTATTCATATTCATTCTAATTACTGCATTCATCATGATGCTTTGGGGCTATTTGAGCTGAAATGTAAGACAGGGTGCTCCCTTTTTGGATTGTGTATTTAACGGCTCCCGTCAGCCTTTGAGCTGAGGAGCTCTGGTGAAGCACCTGTGCGCCTACTGAGTGGTACAAAAACCTGAGAATACGTTTAGGCGGCATTTCAAGCAACCCCGTCTGCCACACTTTGCTCTCCACTGATGACGGCTGAAAGCCAGAAACACGTGTCCGGAGATACGGCATTCGCCGCACCAACTTATGGTGAAAAACTTTCTACAACGTTACAGCACTTGCCGCACCCATTTTTGGTGAAAGACTTTTTGGAATATTATTCAAATTCATTCTAATGACTGCATTCACCATGAACCTTTGGGGCTATTCGAGCTGAAATGTAAGACAGGGTGCTCCCTTTTTGGATTGTGTATTTAACGGCTACCGTGAGCCTTGGAGCTGACGAGCTCTGGTAAAGCACCTGTGCGCCTACTGAGTGGTACAAAAACCTGAGAATACATTTAGGCAGCATTTCAAGCAACCCCGTCTGCCACACTTTGCTCTCCGCTGATGACGGCCGAAAGCCAGGAACACGAGTCCGGAGATACGGCATTCGCCGCACCAACTTATGGTGAAAAACTTTCTACAACGTTACAGCACTTGCTGCACCCATTTTTGGTGAAAGACTTTTAAAAATATTATTCAAATTCATTCTAATGACGGCATTCATCATGATGCTTTGGGGCTATTCGAGCTGAAATGTAAGACAGGGTGCTCCCTTTTTGGATTGTGTATTTAACGGCTCCCGTGAGCCTTTGAGCTGACGAGCTCTGGTGAAGCACCTGTGCGCCTACTGAGTGGTACAAAAACCTGAGAATACGTTTAGGCGTCATTTCAAGGAACCCCGTCTGCCACACTTTCCTCTCCGCTGATGACGGCCGAAAGCCAAAAACACGTGTCCGCAGATACTGCATTCGCCGCACCAACTTATGGTGAAAAACTTTCTACAAAGTTACAGCACTTGCTGCATCCATTTTTGGTGGAAGGCTTTTTGAAATATTATTCAAATTCATTCTATTGACTGCATTCATCATGATGCTTTGGGGCTATTCGAGCTGAAATGTAAGACAGGGTGCTCCCTTTTTGGATTGTGTATTTAACGGCTCCCGTGAGCCTTTGAGCTGAGGAGCTCTGGTGAAGCACCTGTGCACCTACTGAGTGGTACAAAAACCTGAGAATACGTTTAGGCGGCATTTCAAGCAACCCCGTCTGCCACACTTTGCTCTCCCCTGATGACGGCCGAAAGCCAGAAACACGTGTCCGGAGATACAGCATTCGCCGCACCAACTTATGGTGAAAAACTTTCTACAACGTTACAGCACTTGCTGCACCCATTTTTGGTGAAAGACTTTTTGAAATATTATTCAAATTCATTCTAATGACTGCATTCATCATGATGCTTTGGGGCTATTCGAGCTGAAATGTAAGACATAGTGCTCCCTTTTTGGATTGTGTATTTAACGGCTCCCGTGAGCCTTTGAGCTGACGAGCTCTGGTGAAGCACCTGTGAGCCTACTGAGTGGTACAAAAACCTGAGAATACATTTAGGCGGCATTTCATGCAACCCCGTCTGCCACACTTTCCTCTCCGCTGATGACGGCTGAAAGCCAGAAACACGTGTCCGGATATACGGCATTCGCCGCACCAACTTATGGTGAAAAACTTTCTGCAACGTTACAGCACTTGCTGCACCCATTTTTGGTGAAAGACTTTTTGAAATATTATTCAAATTCATTCTAATGACTGCATTCATCATGATGCTTTGGGGCTATTCGAGCTGAAATGTAAGACAGGGTGCTCCCTTTTTGGATTGTGTATTTAACGACTACCCTGAGTCTTTGAGCTGAGGAGCTCTGGTGAAGCACCTGTGCGCCTACTGAGTGGTACAAAAACCTGAGAATACGATTAGGCGGCATTTCAAGCAACCCCGTCTGCCACACTTTGCTCTCCGCTGATGACGGTCGAAAGCCAGAAACACATGTCCGCAGATACTGCATTCGCCGCACCAACTTATGGTGAAAAACTTTCTACAAAGTTACAGCACTTGCTGCACCCATTTTTGGTGAAAGACTTTTTGAAATATTATTCAAATTCATTCTATTGACTGCATTCATCATGATGCTTTGGGGCTATTCGAGCTGAAATGTAAGACAGGGTGCTCCCTTTTTGGATTGTGTATTTAACGGCTCCCGTGAGCCTTTGAGCTGACGAGCTCTGGTGAAGCACCTGTGCGCCTACTGAGTGGTACAAAAACCTGAGAATACATTTAGGTGGCATTTCATGCAACCCTGTCTGCCACACTCTGCTCTCCGCTGATGACGGCCTAAAGCCAGAAACACGTGTCCGGAGATACGGCATTCGCCGCACCAACTTATGGTGAAAAACTTTCTACAACGTTACAGCACTTGCTGCACCCATTTTTGGTGAAAGACTTTTTGAAATATTATTCATATTCATTCCAATGACTGCATTCATTATGATGCTTTGGGGCTATTTGAGCTGAAATGTAAGACAGGGTGCTCCCTTTTTGGATTGTGTATTTAACGACTACCCTGAGTCTTTGAGCTGAGGAGCTCTGGTGAAGCACCTGTGCGCCTACTGAGTGGTACAAAAACCTGAGAATACGTTTAGGCGGCATTTCAAGCAACCCCGTCTGCCACACTTTGCTCTCCCCTGATGACGGCCGAAAGCCAGAAACACGTGTCCGGAGATACAGCATTCGCCGCACCAACTTATGGTGAAAAACTTTCTACAACGTTATAGCACTTGCTGCACCCATTTTTGGTGAAAGACTTTTTGAAATATTATTCAAATTCATTCTAATGACTGCATTCATCATGATGCTTTGGGGCTATTCGAGCTGAAATGTAAGACATAGTGCTCCCTTTTTGGATTGTGTATTTAACGGCTCCCGTGAGCCTTTGAGCTGACGAGCTCTGGTGAAGCACCTGTGAGCCTACTGAGTGGTACAAAAACCTGAGAATACATTTAGGCGGCATTTCATGCAACCCCGTCTGCCACACTTTCCTCTCCGCTGATGACGGCTGAAAGCCAGAAACACGTGTCCGGATATACGGCATTCGCCGCACCAACTTATGGTGAAAAACTTTCTACAACGTTACAGCACTTGCTGCACCCATTTTTGGTGAAAGACTTTTTGAAATATTATTCAAATTCATTCTAATGACTGCATTCATCATGATGCTTTGGGGCTATTCGAGCTGAAATGTAAGACAGGGTGCTCCCTTTTTGGATTGTGTATTTAACGACTACCCTGAGTCTTTGAGCTGAGGAGCTCTGGTGAAGCACCTGTGCGCCTACTGAGTGGTACAAAAACCTGAGAATACGTTTAGGCGGCATTTCAAGCAACCCCGTCTGCCACACTTTGCTCTCCGCTGATGACGGTCGAAAGCCAGAAACACATGTCCGCAGATACTGCATTCGCCGCACCAACTTATGGTGAAAAACTTTCTACAAAGTTACAGCACTTGCTGCACCCATTTTTGGTGAAAGACTTTTTGAAATATTATTCAAATTCATTCTATTGACTGCATTCATCATGATGCTTTGGGGCTATTCGAGCTGAAATGTAAGACAGGGTGCTCCCTTTTTGGATTGTGTATTTAACGGCTCCCGTGAGCCTTTGAGCTGACGAGCTCTGGTGAAGCACCTGTGCGCCTACTGAGTGGTACAAAAACCTGAGAATACATTTAGGTGGCATTTCATGCAACCCTGTCTGCCACACTCTGCTCTCCGCTGATGACGGCCTAAAGCCAGAAACACGTGTCCGGAGATACGGCATTCGCCGCACCAACTTATGGTGAAAAACTTTCTACAACGTTACAGCACTTGCCGCACCCATTTTTGGTGAAAGACTTTTTAAAATATTATTCAAATTCATTCTAATGACGGCATTCATCATGATGCTTTGGGGCTATTTGAGCTGAAATCTAAGACAGGGTGCTCCCTTTTTGGATTGTGTATTTAACGACTACCCTGAGTCTTTGAGCTGAGGAGCTCTGGTGAAGCACCTGTACGCCTACTGCGTGGTACAAAAACCTGAGAATACGTTTAGGCGGCATTTCAAGCAACCCCGTCTGCCACACTTTGCTCTCCGCTGATGATGGCCGAAAGCCAGAAACACTTGTCCGGAGATACAGCATTCGCCGCACCAACTTATGGTGAAAAACTTTCTACAACGTTACAGCACTTGCTGCACCCATTTTTGGTGAAAGACTTTTTGAAATATTATTCAAATTCATTCTAATGACTGCATTCATCATGATGCTTTGGGGCTATTCGAGCTGAAATGTAAGACATAGTGCTCCCTTTTTGGATTGTGTATTTAACGGCTCCCGTGAGCCTTTGAGCTGACGAGCTCTGGTGAAGCACCTGTGAGCCTACTGAGTGGTACAAAAACCTGAGAATACATTTAGGCGGCATTTCATGCAACCCCGTCTGCCACACTTTCCTCTCCGCTGATGACGGCTGAAAGCCAGAAACACGTGTCCAGAGATACGGCATTCGCCGCACCAACTTATGGTGAAAAACTTTCTACAACGTTACAGCACTTGCCGCACCCATTTTTGGTGAAAGACTTTTTAAAATATTATTCAAATTCATTCTAATGACGGCATTCATCATGATTCTTTGGGGCTATTCGAGCTGAAATGTAAGACAGGGTGCTCCCTTTTTGGATTGTGTATTTAACGGCTCCCGTGAGCCTTTGAGCTGACCAGCTCTGGTGAAGCACCTGTGCGCCTACTGAGTGGTACAAAAACCTGAGAACACATTTAGGTGGCATTTCATGCAACCCTGTCTGCCACACTCTGCTCTCCGCTGATGACGTCCGAAAGCCAGAAACACGTGTCCGGAGATACGGCATTCGCCGCACCAACTTATGGTGAAAAACTTTCTACAACGTTACAGCACTTGCTGCACCCATTTTTGGTGAAAGACTTTTTGAAATATTATTCAAATTCATTCTAATGACTGCATTCATCATGATGCTTTGGGGCTATTCGAGCTGAAATGTAAGACAGGGTGCTCCCTTTTTGGATTGTGTATTTAACGACTACAATGAGTCTTTGAGCTGAGGAGCTCTGGTGAAGCAC
This sequence comes from Pleurodeles waltl, assembly GCF_031143425.1. Lineage (NCBI taxonomy): Eukaryota > Metazoa > Chordata > Amphibia > Caudata > Salamandridae > Pleurodeles > Pleurodeles waltl. Next base: position 608,839,737 of record NC_090436.1, on the reverse strand, counting down.
CTGTGCGCCTACTGAGTGGTACAAAAACCTGAGAATACGTTTAGGCGGCATTTCAAGCAACCCCGTCTGCCACACTTTGCTCTCCGCTGATGACGGCCGAAAGCCAGAAACACATGTCTGCAGATACTGCATTCGCCGCACCAACTTATGGTGAAAAACTTTCTACAAAGTTACAGCACTTGCTGCACCCATTTTTGGTGAAAGACTTTTTGAAATATTGTTCAAATTCATTCTATTGACTGCATTCATCATGATGCTTTGGGGCTATTCGAGCTGAAATGTAAGACAGGGTGCTCCCTTTTTGGATTGTGTATTTAACGGCTCCCGTGAGCCTTTGAGCTGACGAGCTCTGGTGAAGCACCTGTGCGCCTACTGAGTGGTACAAAAACCTGAGAATACATTTAGGTGCCATTTCATGCAACCCTGTCTGCCACACTCTGCTCTCCGCTGATGACGGCCGAAAGCCAGAAACACGCGTCCGGAGATACGGCATTCGCCGCACCAACTTATGGTGAAAAACTTTCTACAACGTTACAGCACTTGCTGCACCCATTTTTGGTGAAAGACTTTTTGAAATATTATTCATATTCATTCTAATGACTGCATTCATCATGATGCTTTGGGGCTATTTGAGCTGAAATGTAAGACAGGGTGCTCCCTTTTTGGATTGTGTATTTAACGGCTCCCGTGAGCCTTTGAGCTGAGGAGCTCTGGTGAAGCACCTGTGCGCCTACTGAGTGGTACAAAAACCTGAGAATACGTTTAGACGGCATTTCAAGCAAGCCCGTCTGCCACACTTTGCTCTCCGCTGATGACGGCCGAAAGCCAGAAACACGTGTCCGGAGATACAGCATTCGCCGCACCAACTTATGGTGAAAAACTTTCTACAACGTTACAGCACTTGCTGCACCCATTTTTGGTGAAAGACTTTTTGAAATATTATTCAAATTCATTCTAATGACTGCATTCATCATGATGCTTTTGGGCTATTCGAGCTGAAATGTAAGACACAGTGCTCCCTTTTTGGATTGTGTATTTAACGGCTCCCGTGAGCCTTTGAGCTGACGAGCTCTGGTGAAGCACCTGTGAGCCTACTGAGTGGTACAAAAACCTGAGAATACATTTAGGCGGCATTTCATGCAACCCCGTCTGCCACACTTACCTCTCCGCTGATGACGGCTGAAAGCCAGAAACACGTGTCCGGAGATACGGCATTCGCCGCACCAACTTATGGTGAAAAACTTTCTACAACGTTACAGCACTTGCCGCACCCATTTTTGGTGAAAGACTTTTTAAAATATTATTCAAATTCATTCTAATGATGGCATTCATCATGATGCTTTGGGGCTATTTGAGCTGAAATCTAAGACAGGGTGCTCCCTTTTTGGATTGTGTATTTAACGACTACCCTGAGTCTTTGAGCTGAGGAGCTCTGGTGAAGCACCTGTGCGCCTACTGAGTGGTACAAAAACCTGAGAATACGTTTAGGCGGCATTTCAAGCAACCCCGTCTGCCACACTTTGCTCTCCGCTGATGACGGCCGAAAGCCAGAAACACGTGTCCGGAGATACAGCATTCGCCGCACCAACTTATGGTGAAAAACTTTCTACAACGTTACAGCACTTGCTGCACCCATTTTTGGTGAAAGACTTTTTGAAATATTATTCAAATTCATTCTAATGACTGCATTCATCATGATGCTTTGGGGCTATTCGAGCTGAAATGTAAGACAGGGTGCTCCCTTTTTGGATTGTGTATTTAACGACTACAATGAGTCTTTGAGCTGAGGAGCTCTGGTGAAGCACCTGTGCGCCTACTGAGTGGTACAAAAACCTGAGAATACGTTTAGGCGGCATTTCAAGCAACCCCGTCTGCCACACTTTGCTCTCCGCTGATGACGGCCGAAAGCCAGAAACACATGTCTGCAGATACTGCATTCGCCGCACCAACTTATGGTGAAAAACTTTCTACAAAGTTACAGCACTTGCTGCACCCATTTTTGGTGAAAGACTTTTTGAAATATTATTCAAATTCATTCTATTGACTGCATTCATCATGATGCTTTGGGGCTATTCGAGCTGAAATGTAAGACAGGGTGCTCCCTTTTTGGATTGTGTATTTAACGGCTCCCGTGAGCCTTTGAGCTGACGAGCTCTGGTGAAGCACCTGTGCGCCTACTGAGTGGTACAAAAACCTGAGAATACATTTAGGTGGCATTTCATGCAACCCTGTCTGCCACACTCTGCTCTCCGCTGATGACGGCCGAAAGCCAGAAACACGTGTCCGGAGATACGGCATTCGCCGCACCAACTTATGGTGAAAATCTTTCTACAACGTTACAGCACTTGCTGCACCCATTTTTGGTGAAAGACTTTTTGAAATATTATTCATATTCATTCTAATTACTGCATTCATCATGATGCTTTGGGGCTATTTGAGCTGAAATGTAAGACAGGGTGCTCCCTTTTTGGATTGTGTATTTAACGGCTCCCGTCAGCCTTTGAGCTGAGGAGCTCTGGTGAAGCACCTGTGCGCCTACTGAGTGGTACAAAAACCTGAGAATACGTTTAGGCGGCATTTCAAGCAACCCCGTCTGCCACACTTTGCTCTCCACTGATGACGGCTGAAAGCCAGAAACACGTGTCCGGAGATACGGCATTCGCCGCACCAACTTATGGTGAAAAACTTTCTACAACGTTACAGCACTTGCCGCACCCATTTTTGGTGAAAGACTTTTTGAAATATTATTCAAATTCATTCTAATGACTGCATTCACCATGAACCTTTGGGGCTATTCGAGCTGAAATGTAAGACAGGGTGCTCCCTTTTTGGATTGTGTATTTAACGGCTCCCGTGAGCCTTGGAGCTGACGAGCTCTGGTAAAGCACCTGTGCGCCTACTGAGTGGTACAAAAACCTGAGAATACATTTAGGCAGCATTTCAAGCAACCCCGTCTGCCACACTTTGCTCTCCGCTGATGACGGCCGAAAGCCAGGAACACGAGTCCGGAGATACGGCATTCGCCGCACCAACTTATGGTGAAAAACTTTCTACAACGTTACAGCACTTGCTGCACCCATTTTTGGTGAAAGACTTTTAAAAATATTATTCAAATTCATTCTAATGACGGCATTCATCATGATGCTTTGGGGCTATTCGAGCTGAAATGTAAGACAGGGTGCTCCCTTTTTGGATTGTGTATTTAACGGCTCCCGTGAGCCTTTGAGCTGACGAGCTCTGGTGAAGCACCTGTGCGCCTACTGAGTGGTACAAAAACCTGAGAATACGTTTAGGCGTCATTTCAAGGAACCCCGTCTGCCACACTTTCCTCTCCGCTGATGACGGCCGAAAGCCAAAAACACGTGTCCGCAGATACTGCATTCGCCGCACCAACTTATGGTGAAAAACTTTCTACAAAGTTACAGCACTTGCTGCATCCATTTTTGGTGGAAGGCTTTTTGAAATATTATTCAAATTCATTCTATTGACTGCATTCATCATGATGCTTTGGGGCTATTCGAGCTGAAATGTAAGACAGGGTGCTCCCTTTTTGGATTGTGTATTTAACGGCTCCCGTGAGCCTTTGAGCTGAGGAGCTCTGGTGAAGCACCTGTGCACCTACTGAGTGGTACAAAAACCTGAGAATACGTTTAGGCGGCATTTCAAGCAACCCCGTCTGCCACACTTTGCTCTCCCCTGATGACGGCCGAAAGCCAGAAACACGTGTCCGGAGATACAGCATTCGCCGCACCAACTTATGGTGAAAAACTTTCTACAACGTTACAGCACTTGCTGCACCCATTTTTGGTGAAAGACTTTTTGAAATATTATTCAAATTCATTCTAATGACTGCATTCATCATGATGCTTTGGGGCTATTCGAGCTGAAATGTAAGACATAGTGCTCCCTTTTTGGATTGTGTATTTAACGGCTCCCGTGAGCCTTTGAGCTGACGAGCTCTGGTGAAGCACCTGTGAGCCTACTGAGTGGTACAAAAACCTGAGAATACATTTAGGCGGCATTTCATGCAACCCCGTCTGCCACACTTTCCTCTCCGCTGATGACGGCTGAAAGCCAGAAACACGTGTCCGGATATACGGCATTCGCCGCACCAACTTATGGTGAAAAACTTTCTGCAACGTTACAGCACTTGCTGCACCCATTTTTGGTGAAAGACTTTTTGAAATATTATTCAAATTCATTCTAATGACTGCATTCATCATGATGCTTTGGGGCTATTCGAGCTGAAATGTAAGACAGGGTGCTCCCTTTTTGGATTGTGTATTTAACGACTACCCTGAGTCTTTGAGCTGAGGAGCTCTGGTGAAGCACCTGTGCGCCTACTGAGTGGTACAAAAACCTGAGAATACGTTTAGGCGGCATTTCAAGCAACCCCGTCTGCCACACTTTGCTCTCCGCTGATGATGGCCGAAAGCCAGAAACACTTGTCCGGAGATACAGCATTCGCCGCACCAACTTATGGTGAAAAACTTTCTACAACGTTACAGCACTTGCTGCACCCATTTTTGGTGAAAGACTTTTTGAAATATTATTCAAATTCATTCTAATGACTGCATTCATCATGATGCTTTGGGGCTATTCGAGCTGAAATGTAAGACATAGTGCTCCCTTTTTGGATTGTGTATTTAACGGCTCCCGTGAGCCTTTGAGCTGACGAGCTCTGGTGAAGCACCTGTGAGCCTACTGAGTGGTACAAAAACCTGAGAATACATTTAGGCGGCATTTCATGCAACCCCGTCTGCCACACTTTCCTCTCCGCTGATGACGGCTGAAAGCCAGAAACACGTGTCCGGAGATACGGCATTCGCCGCACCAACTTATGGTGAAAAACTTTCTACAACGTTACAGCACTTGCCGCACCCATTTTTGGTGAAAGACTTTTTAAAATATTATTCAAATTCATTCTAATGATGGCATTCATCATGATGCTTTGGGGCTATTTGAGCTGAAATCTAAGACAGGGTGCTCCCTTTTTGGATTGTGTATTTAACGACTACCCTGAGTCTTTGAGCTGAGGAGCTCTGGTGAAGCACCTGTGCGCCTACTGAGTGGTACAAAAACCTGAGAATACGTTTAGGCGGCATTTCAAGCAACCCCGTCTGCCACACTTTGCTCTCCGCTGATGACGGCCGAAAGCCAGAAACACGTGTCCGGAGATACAGCATTCGCCGCACCAACTTATGGTGAAAAACTTTCTACAACGTTACAGCACTTGCTGCACCCATTTTTGGTGAAAGACTTTTTGAAATATTATTCAAATTCATTCTAATGACTGCATTCATCATGATGCTTTGGGGCTATTCGAGCTGAAATGTAAGACATAGTGCTCCCTTTTTGGATTGTGTATTTAACGGCTCCCGTGAGCCTTTGAGCTGACGAGCTCTGGTGAAGCACCTGTGAGCCTACTGAGTGGTACAAAATCCTGAGAATACATTTAGGCGGCATTTCATGCAACCCCGTCTGCCACACTTTCCTCTCCGCTGATGACGGCTGAAAGCCAGAAACACGTGTCCGGAGATACGGCATTCGCCGCACCAACTTATGGTGAAAAACTTTCTACAACGTTACAGCACTTGCCGCACCCATTTTTGGTGAAAGACTTTTTGAAATATTATTCAAATTCATTCTAATGACTGCATTCATCATGATGCTTTGGGGCTATTCGAGCTGAAATGTAAGACAGGGTGCTCCCTTTTTGGATTGTGTATTTAACGACTACAATGAGTCTTTGAGCTGAGGAGCTCTGGTGAAGCACCTGTGCGCCTACTGAGTGGTACAAAAACCTGACAATACGTTTAGGCGGCATTTCAAGCAACCCCGTCTGCCACACTTTGCTCTCCGCTGATGACGGCCGAAAGCCAGAAACACATGTCTGCAGATACTGCATTCGCCGCACCAACTTATGGTGAAAAACTTTCTACAAAGTTACAGCACTTGCTGCACCCATTTTTGGTGAAAGACTTTTTGAAATATTATTCAAATTCATTCTATTGACTGCATTCATCATGATGCTTTGGGGCTATTCGAGCTGAAATGTAAGACAGGGTGCTCCCTTTTTGGATTGTGTATTTAACGGCTCCCGTGAGCCTTTGAGCTGACGAGCTCTGGTGAAGCACCTGTGCGCCTACTGAGTGGTACAAAAACCTGAGAATACATTTAGGTGCCATTTCATGCAACCCTGTCTGCCACACTCTGCTCTCCGCTGATGACGGCCGAAAGCCAGAAACACGCGTCCGGAGATACTGCATTCGCCGCACCAACTTATGGTGAAAAACTTTCTACAACGTTACAGCACTTGCTGCACCCATTTTTGGTGAAAGACTTTTTGAAATATTATTCATATTCATTCTAATGACTGCATTCATCATGATGCTTTGGGGCTATTTGAGCTGAAATGTAAGACAGGGTGCTCCCTTTTTGGATTGTGTATTTAACGGCTCCCGTGAGCCTTTGAGCTGAGGAGCTCTGGTGAAGCACCTGTGCGCCTACTGAGTGGTACAAAAACCTGAGAATACGTTTAGACGGCATTTCAAGCAAGCCCGTCTGCCACACTTTGCTCTCCGCTGATGACGGCCGAAAGCCAGAAACACGTGTCCGGAGATACAGCATTCGCTGCACCAACTTATGGTGAAAAACTTTCTACAACGTTACAGCACTTGCTGCACCCATTTTTGGTGAAAGACTTTTTGAAATATTATTCAAATTCATTCTAATGACTGCATTCATCATGATGCTTTTGGGCTATTCGAGCTGAAATGTAAGACACAGTGCTCCCTTTTTGGATAGTGTATTTAACGGCTCCCGTGAGCCTTTGAGCTGACGAGCTCTGGTGAAGCACCTGTGAGCCTACTGAGTGGTACAAAAACCTGAGAATACATTTAGGCGGCATTTCATGCAACCCCGTCTGCCACACTTACCTCTCCGCTGATGACGGCTGAAAGCCAGAAACACGTGTCCGGAGATACAGCATTCGCCGCACCAACTTATGGTGAAAAACTTTCTACAACGCTATAGCACTTCTTGCACCCATTTTTGGTGAAAGACTTTTTGAAATATTATTCAAATTCATTCTAATGACTGCATTCATCATGATGCTTTGGGGCTATTCGAGCTGAAATGTAAGACAGGGTGCTCCCTTTTTGGATTGTGTATTTAACGGCTCCCTTAAGCCTTTGAGCTGAGGAGCTCTGGTGAAGCACCTGTGCGCCTACTGAGTGGTACAAAAACCTGAGAATACATTTAGGCGGCATTTCAAGCAACCCCGTCTGCCACATTTTGCTCTACGCTGATGACGTCCGAAAGCCAGAAACACGTGTCCGCAGATACTGCATTCGCCGCACCAACTTATGGTGAAAAACTTTCTACAAAGTTACAGCACTTGCTGCACCCATTTTTGGTGGAAGACTTTTTGAAATATTATTCAAATTCATTCTATTGACTCCATTCATCATGATGCTTTGGGGCTATTCGAGCTGAAATGTAAGACAGGGTGCTCCCTTTTTGGATTGTGTATTTAACGGCTCCCGTGAGCCTTTGAGCTGACGAGCTCTGGTGAAGCACCTGTGCGCCTACTGAGTGGTACAAAAACCTGAGAATACATTTAGGTGGCATTTCATGCAACCCTGTCTGCCACACTCTGCTCTCCGCTGATGACGGCCGAAAGCCAGAAACACGTGTCCGGAGATACGGCATTCGCCGCACCAACTTATGGTGAAAATCTTTCTACAACGTTACAGCACTTGCTGCACCCATTTTTGGTGAAAGACTTTTTGAAATATTATTCATATTCATTCTAATTACTGCATTCATCATGATGCTTTGGGGCTATTTGAGCTGAAATGTAAGACAGGGTGCTCCCTTTTTGGATTGTGTATTTAACGGCTCCCGTCAGCCTTTGAGCTGAGGAGCTCTGGTGAAGCACCTGTGCGCCTACTGAGTGGTACAAAAACCTGAGAATACGTTTAGGCGGCATTTCAAGCAACCCCGTCTGCCACACTTTGCTCTCCACTGATGATGGCTGAAAGCCAGAAACACGTGTCCGGAGATACGGCATTCGCCGCACCAACTTATTGTGAAAAACTTTCTACAACGTTACAGCACTTGCCGCACCCATTTTTGGTGAAAGACTTTTTGAAATATTATTTAAATTCATTCTAATGACTGCATTCACCATGAACCTTTGGGGCTATTCGAGCTGAAATGTAAGACAGAGTGCTCCCTTTTTGGATTGTGTATTTAACGGCTCCCGTGAGCCTTGGAGCTGACGAGCTCTGGTAAAGCACCTGTGCGCCTACTGAGTGGTACAAAAACCTGAGAATACATTTAGGCAGCATTTCAAGCAACCCCGTCTGCCACACTTTGCTCTCCGCTGATGACGGCCGAAAGCCAGGAACACGAGTCCGGAGATACGGCATTCGCCGCACCAACTTATGGTGAAAAACTTTCTACAACGTTACAGCACTTGCTGCACCCATTTTTGGTGGAAGGCTTTTTGAAATATTATTCAAATTCATTCTATTGACTGCATTCATCATGATGCTTTGGGGCTATTCGAGCTGAAATCTAAGACAGGGTGCTCCCTTTTTGGATTGTGTATTTAACGACTACCCTGAGTCTTTGAGCTGAGGAGCTCTGGTGAAGCACCTGTGCGCCTACTGAGTGGTACAAAAACCTGAGAATACGTTTAGGCGGCATTTCAAGCAACCCCGTCTGCCACACTTTGCTCTCCCCTGATGACGGCCGAAAGCCAGAAACACGTGTCCGGAGATACAGCATTCGCCGCACCAACTTATGGTGAAAAACTTTCTACAACGTTACAGCACTTGCTGCACCCATTTTTGGTGAAAGACTTTTTGAAATATTATTCAAATTCATTCTAATGACTGCATTCATCATGATGCTTTGGGGCTATTCGAGCTGAAATGTAAGACATAGTGCTCCCTTTTTAGATTGTGTATTTAACGGCTCCCGTGAGCCTTTGAGCTGACGAGCTCTGGTGAAGCACCTGTGAGCCTACTGAGTGGTACAAAAACCTGAGAATACATTTAGGCGGCATTTCATGCAACCCCGTCTGCCACACTTTCCTCTCCGCTGATGACGGCTGAAAGCCAGAAACACGTGTCCGGATATACGGCATTCGCCGCACCAACTTATGGTGAAAAACTTTCTACAACGTTACAGCACTTGCTGCACCCATTTTTGGTGAAAGACTTTTTGAAATATTATTCAAATTCATTCTAATGACTGCATTCATCATGATGCTTTGGGGCTATTCGAGCTGAAATGTAAGACAGGGTGCTCCCTTTTTGGATTGTGTATTTAACGACTACCCTGAGTCTTTGAGCTGAGGAGCACTGGTGAAGCACCTGTGCGCCTACTGAGTGGTACAAAAACCTGAGAATACATTTAGGCGGCATTTCAAGCAACCCCGTCTGCCACACTTTGCTCTCCGCTGATGACGGTCGAAATCCAGAAACACATGTCCGCAGATACTGCATTCGCCGCACCAACTTATGGTGAAAAACTTTCTACAAAGTTACAGCACTTGCTGCACCCATTTTTGGTGAAAGACTTTTTGAAATATTATTCAAATTCATTCTATTGACTGCATTCATCATGATGCTTTGGGGCTATTCGAGCTGAAATGTAAGACAGGGTGCTCCCTTTTTGGATTGTGTATTTAACGGCTCCCGTGAGCCTTTGAGCTGACGAGCTCTGGTGAAGCACCTGTGCGCCTACTGAGTGGTACAAAAACCTGAGAATACATTTAGGTGGCATTTCATGCAACCCTGTCTGCCACACTCTGCTCTCCGCTGATGACGGCCTAAAGCCAGAAACACGTGTCCGGAGATACGGCATTCGCCGCACCAACTTATGGTGAAAAACTTTCTACAACGTTACAGCACTTGCTGCACCCATTTTTGGTGAAAGACTTTTTGAAATATTATTCATATTCATTCCAATGACTGCATTCATTATGATGCTTTGGGGCTATTTGAGCTGAAATGTAAGACAGGGTGCTCCCTTTTTGGATTGTGTATTTAACGGCTCCCGTGAGCCTTTGAGCTGACCAGCTCTGGTGAAGCACTTGTGCGCCTACTGAGTGGTACAAAAACCTGAGAATACATTTAGGTGGCATTTCATGCAACCCTGTCTGCCACACTCTGCTCTCCGCTGATGACGTCCGAAAGCCAGAAACACGTGTCCGGAGATACGGCATTCGCCGCACCAACTTATGGTGAAAAACTTTCTACAACGTTACATCACTTGCCGCACCCTTTTTTGGTGAAAGACTTTTTAAAATATTATTCAAATTCATTCTAATGACGGCATTCATCATGATGCTTTGGGGCTATTTGAGCTGAAATCTAAGACAGGGTGCTCCCTTTTTGGATTGTGTATTTAACGACTACCCTGAGTCTTTGAGCTGAGGAGCTCTGGTGAAGCACCTGTACGCCTACTGAGAGGTACAAAAACCTGAGAATACGTTTAGGCGGCATTTCAAGCAACCCCGTCTGCCACACTTTGCTCTCCGCTGATGATGGCCGAAAGCCAGAAACACTTGTCCGGAGATACAGCATTCGCCGCACCAACTTATGGTGAAAAACCTTCTACAACGTTACAGCACTTGCTGCACCCATTTTTGGTGAAAGACTTTTTGAAATATTATTCAAATTCATTCTAATGACTGCATTCATCATGATGCTTTGGGGCTATTCGAGCTGAAATGTAAGACATAGTGCTCCCTTTTTGGATTGTGTATTTAACGGCTCCCGTGAGCCTTTGAGCTGACGAGCTCTGGTGAAGCACCTGGGAGCCTACTGAGTGGTAAAAAAACCTGAGAATACATTTAGGCGGCATTTCATGCAACCCCGTCTGCCACACTTTCCTCTCCGCTGATGACGGCTGAAAGCCAGAAATACGTGTCCGGATATACGGCATTCGCCGCACCAACTTATGGTGAAAAACTTTCTACAACGTTGCAGCACTTGCTGCACCCATTTTTGGTGAAAGACTTTTTGAAATATTATTCAAATTCATTCTAATGACTGCATTCATCATGATGCTTTGGGGCTATTCGAGCTGAAATGTAAGACAGGGTGCTCCCTTTTTGGATTGTGTATTTAACGACTACCCTGAGTCTTTGAGCTGAGGAGCTCTGGTGAAGCACCTGTGCGCCTACTGAGTGGTACAAAAACCTGAGAATACGTTTACGCGGCATTTCAAGCAACCCCGTCTGCCACACTTTGCTCTCCGCTGATGACGGTCGAAATCCAGAAACACATGTCCGCAGATACTGCATTCGCCGCACCAACTTATGGTGAAAAACTTTCTTCAAAGTTACAGCACTTGCTGCACCCATTTTTGGTGAAAGACTTTTTGAAATATTATTCAAATTCATTCTATTGACTGCATTCATCATGATGCTTTGGGGCTATTCGAGCTGAAATGTAAGACAGGGTGCTCCCTTTTTGGATTGTGTATTTAACGGCTCCCGTGAGCCTTTGAGCTGACGAGCTCTGGTGAAGCACCTGTGCGCCTACTGAGTGGTACAAAAACCTGAGAATACATTTAGGTGGCATTTCATGCAACCCTGTCTGCCACACTCTGCTCTCCGCTGATGACGGCCTAAAGCCAGAAACACGTGTCCGGAGATACGGCATTCGCCGCACCAACTTATGGTGAAAAACTTTCTACAACGTTACAGCACTTGCTGCACCCATTTTTGGTGAAAGACTTTTTGAAATATTATTCATATTCATTCCAATGACTGCATTCATTATGATGCTTTGGGGCTATTTGGGCTGAAATGTAAGACAGGGTGCTCCCTTTTTGGATTGTGTATTTAACGGCTCCCGTGAGCCTTTGAGCTGACCAGCTCTGGTGAAGCACCTGTGCGCCTACTGAGTGGTACAAAAACCTGAGAATACATTTAGGTGGCATTTCATGCAACCCTGTCTGCCACACTCTGCTCTCCGCTGATGACGTCCGAAAGCCAGAAACACGTGTCCGGAGATACGGCATTCGCCGCACCAACTTATGGTGAAAAACTTTCTACAACGTTACATCACTTGCCGCACCCATTTTTGGTGAAAGACTTTTTAAAATATTATTCAAATTCATTCTAATGACGGCATTCATCATGATGCTTTGGGGCTATTTGAGCTGAAATCTAAGACAGGGTGCTCCCTTTTTGGATTGTGTATTTAACGACTACCCTGAGTCTTTGAGCTGAGGAGCTCTGGTGAAGCACCTGTACGCCTACTGAGAGGTACAAAAACCTGAGAATACGTTTAGGCGGCATTTCAAGCAACCCCGTCTGCCACACTTTGCTCTCCGCTGATGATGGCCGAAAGCCAGAAACACTTGTCCGGAGATACAGCATTCGCCGCACCAACTTATGGTGAAAAACTTTCTACAACGTTACAGCACTTGCTGCACCCATTTTTGGTGAAAGACTTTTTGAAATATTATTCAAATTCATTCTAATGACTGCATTCATCATGATGCTTTGAGGCTATTCGAGCTGAAATGTAAGACATAGTGCTCCCTTTTTGGATTGTGTATTTAACGGCTCCCGTGAGCCTTTGAGCTGACGAGCTCTGGTGAAGCACCTGTGAGCCTACTGAGTGGTACAAAAACCTGAGAATACATTTAGGCGGCATTTCATGCAACCCCGTCTGCCACACTTTCCTCTCCGCTGATGACGGCTGAAAGCCAGAAACACGTGTCCGGAGATACGGCATTCGCCGCACCAACTTATGGTGAAAAACTTTCTACAACGTTACAGCACTTGCCGCACCCATTTTTGGTGAAAGACTTTTTAAAATATTATTCAAATTCATTCTAATGACGGCATTCATCATGATTCTTTGGGGCTATTCGAGCTGAAATGTAAGACAGGGTGCTCCCTTTTTGGATTGTGTATTTAACGGCTCCCGTGAGCCTTTGAGCTGACCAGCTCTGGTGAAGCACCTGTGCGCCTACTGAGTGGTACAAAAACCTGAGAATACATTTAGGTGGCATTTCATGCAACCCTGTCTGTCACACTCTGCTCTCCGCTGATGACGTCCGAAAGCCAGAAACACGTGTCCGGAGATAAGGCATTCGCCGCACCAACTTATGGTGAAAAACTTTCTACAACGTTACAGCACTTGCTGCACCCATTTTTGGTGAAAGACTTTTTGAAATATTATTCATATTCATTCTAATGACTGCATTCATCATGATGCTTTGGGGCTATTTGAGCTGAAATGTAAGACAGGGTGCTCCCTTTTTGGATTGTGTATTTAACGGCTCCCGTGAGCCTTTGAGCTGAGGAGCTCTGGTGAAGCACCTGTGCGCCTACTGAGTGGTACAAAAACCTGAGAATACGTTTAGGCAGCATTTCAAGCAACCCCGTCTGCCACACTTTGCTCTCCACTGATAACGGCTGAAAGCCAGAAACACGTGTCCGGAGATACGGCATTCGCCGCACCAACTTATGGTGAAAAACTTTCTACAACGTTACAGCACTTGCCGCACCCATTTTTGGTGAAAGACTTTTTAAAATATCATTCAAATTCATTCTAATGACGGCATTCATCATGATGCTTTGGGGCTATTTGAGCTGAAATCTAAGACAGGGTGCTCCCTTTTTGGATTGTGTATTTAACGACTACCCTGAGTCTTTGAGCTGAGGAGCTCTGATGAAGCACCTGTACGCCTACTGAGTGGTACAAAAACTTGAGAATACGTTTAGGCGGCATTTCAAGCAACCCCGTCTGCCACACTTTGCTCTCCGCTGATGATGGCCGAAAGCCAGAAACACTTTTCCGGAGATACAGCATTCGCCGCACCAACTTATGGTGAAAAACTTTCTACAACGTTACAGCACTTGCTGCACCCATTTTTGGTGAAAGACTTTTTGAAATATTATTCAATTTCATTCTAATGACTGCATTCATCATGATGCTTTGGGGCTATTCGAGCTGAAATGTAAGACATAGTGCTCCCTTTTTGGATTGTGTATTTAACGGCTCCCGTGAGCCTTTGAGCTGACGAGCTCTGGTGAAGCACCTGTGAGCCTACTGAGTGGTACAAAAACCTGAGAATACATTTAGGTGGCATTTCATGCAACCCCGTCTGCCACACTTTCCTCTCCGCTGATGACGGCTGAAAGCCAGAAACACGTGTCCGGAGATACGGCATTCGCCGCACCAACTTATGGTGAAAAACTTTCTACAACGTTACAGCACTTGCCGCACCCATTTTTGGTGAAAGACTTTTTAAAATATTATTCAAATTCATTCTAATGATGGCATTCATCATGATGCTTTGGGGCTATTTGAGCTGAAATCTAAGACAGGGTGCTCCCTTTTTGGATTGTGTATTTAACGACTACCCTGAGTCTTTGAGCTGAGGAACTCTGGTGAAGCACCTGCGCGCCTACTGAGTGGTAAAAAAACCTGAGAATACGTTTAGGTGGCATTTCAAGCAACCCCGTCTGCCACACTTTGCTCTCCGCTGATGACGGCCGAAAGCCAGAAACACGTGTCCGGAGATACAGCATTCGCCGCACCAACTTATGGTGAAAAACTTTCTACAACGTTACAGCACTTGCTGCACCCATTTTTGGTGAAAGACTTTTTGAAATATTATTCAAATTCATTCTAATGACTGCATTCATCATGATGCTTTGGGGCTATTCGAGCTGAAATGTAAGACATAGTGCTCCCTTTTTGGATTGTGTATTTAACGGCTCCCGTGAGCCTTTGAGCTGACGAGCTCTGGTGAAGCACCTTTGAGCCTACTGAGTGGTACAAAATCCTGAGAATACATTTAGGCGGCATTTCATGCAACCCCGTCTGCCACACTTTCCTCTCCGCTGAGGACGGCTGAAAGCCAGAAACACGTGTCCGGAGATACGGCATTCGCCGCACCAACTTATGGTGAAAAACTTTCTACAACGTTACAGCACTTGCCGCACCCATTTTTGGTGAAAGACTTTTTGAAATATTATTCAAATTCATTCTAATGACTGCATTCATCATGATGCTTTGGGGCTATTCGAGCTGAAATGTAAGACAGGGTGCTCCCTTTTTGGATTGTGTATTTAACGACTACAATGAGTCTTTGAGCTGAGGAGCTCTGGTGAAGCACCTGTGCGCCTACTGAGTGGTACAAAAACCTGAGAATACGTTTAGGCGGCATTTCAAGCAACCCCGTCTGCCACACTTTGCTCTCCGCTGATGACGGCCGAAAGCCAGTAACACATGTCCGCAGATACTGCATTCGCTGCACCAACTTATGGTGAAAAACTTTCTACAAAGTTACAGCACTTGCTGCACCCATTTTTGGTGAAAGACTTTTTGAAATATTATTCAAATTCATTCTATTGACTGCATTCATCATGATGCTTTGGGGCTATTCGAGCTGAAATGTAAGACAGGGTGCTCCCTTTTTGGACTGTGTATTTAACGGCTCCCGTGAGCCTTTGAGCTGACGAGCTCCTGTGAAGCACCTGTGCGCCTACTGAGTGGTACAAAAACCTGAGAATACATTTAGGTGGCATTTCATGCAACCCTGTCTGCCACACTCTGCTCTCCGCTGATGACGGCCGAAAGCCAGAAACACGTGTCCGGAGATACGGCATTCGCCGCACCAACTTATGGTGAAAAACTTTCTACAACGTTACAGCACTTGCTGCACCCATTTTTGGTGAAAGACTTTTTGAAATATTATTCATATTCATTCTAATGACTGCATTCATCATGATGCTTTGGGGCTATTTGAGCTGAAATGTAAGACAGGGTGCTCCCTTTTTGGATTGTGTATTTAACGGCTCCCGTGAGCCTTTGAGCTGAGGAGCTCTGGTGAAGCACCTGTGCGCCTACTGAGTGGTACAAAAACCTGAGAATACGTTTAGACGGCATTTCAAGCAACCCCGTCTGCCACACTTTGCTCTCCGCTGATGACGGCCGAAAGCCAGAAACACGTGTCCGGAGATACAGCATTCGCCGCACCAACTTATGGTGAAAAACTTTCTACAACGTTAAAGCACTTGCTGCACCCATTTTTGCTGAAAGACTTTTTGAAATATTATTCAAATTCATTCTAATGACTGCATTCATCATGATGCTTTGGGGCTATTCGAGCTGAAATGTAAGACACAGTGCTCCCTTTTTGGATTGTGTATTTAACGGCTCCCGTGAGCCTTTGAGCTGACGAGCTCTGGTGAAGCACCTGTGAGCCTACTGAGTGGTACAAAAACCTGAGAATACATTTAGGCGGCATTTCATGCAACCCCGTCTGCCACACTTTCCTCTCCGCTGATGACGGCTGAAAGCCAGAAACACGTGTCCGGAGATACGGCATTCGCCGCACCAACTTATGGTGAAAAACTTTCTACAACGTTATAGCACTTGCTGCACCCATTTTTGGTGAAAGACTTTTTGAAATATTATTCAAATTCATTCTAATGACTGCATTCATCATGATGCTTTGGGGCTATTCGAGCTGAAATGTAAGACAGGGTGCTCCCTTTTTGGATTGTGTATTTAACGACTACCCTGAGTCTTTGAGCTGAGGAGCTCTGGTGAAGCACCTGTGCGCCTACTGAGTGGTACAAAAACCTGAGAATACGTTTAGGCGGCATTTCAAGCAACCCCGTCTGCCACACTTTGCTCTCCGCTGATGACGTCCGAAAGCCAGAAACACGTGTCCGCAGATACTGCATTCGCCGCACCAACTTATGGTGAAAAACTTTCTACAAAGTTACAGCACTTGCTGCACCCATTTTTGGTGGAAGACTTTTTGAAATATTATTCAAATTCATTCTATTGACTGCATTCATCATGATGCTTTGGGGATATTCGAGCTGAAATGTAAGACAGGGTGCTCCCTTTTTGGATTGTGTATTTAACGGCTCCTGTGAGCCTTTGAGCTGACGAGCTCTGGTGAAGCACCTGTGCGCCTACTGAGTGGTACAAAAACCTGAGAATACATTTAGGTGGCATTTCATGCAACCCTGTCTGCCACACTCTGCTCTCCGCTGATGACGGCCGAAAGCCAGAAACACGTGTCCGGAGATACAGCATTCGCCGCACCAACTTATGGTGAAAAACTTTCTACAACGTTACAGCACTTGCTGCACCCATTTTTGGTGAAAGACTTTTTGAAATATTATTCATATTCATTCTAATGACTGCATTCATCATGATGCTTTGGGGCTATTTGAGCTGAAATGTAAGACAGGGTGCTCCCTTTTTGGATTGTGTATTTAACGGCTCCCGTCAGCCTTTGAGCTGAGGAGCTCTGGTGAAGCACCTGTGCGCCTACTGAGTGGTACAAAAACCTGAGAATACGTTTAGGCGGCATTTCAAGCAACACCGTCTGCCACACTTTGCTCTCCACTGATGACGGCTGAAAGCCAGAAACACGTGTCCGGAGATACGGCATTCGCCGCACCAACTTATGGTGAAAAACTTTCTACAACGTTACAGCACTTGCCGCACCCATTTTTGGTGAAAGACTTTTTGAAATATTATTCAAATTCATTCTAATCACTGCATTCACCATGAACCTTTGGGGCTATTCGAGCTGAAATGTAAGATAGGGTGCTCCCTTTTTGGATTGTGTATTTAATGGCTCCCGTGAACCTTGGAGCTGACGAGCTCTGGTAAAGCACCTGTGCGCCTACTGAGTGGTACAAAAACCTGAGAATACATTTAGGCAGCATTTCAAGCAACCCCGTCTGCCACACTTTGCTCTCCGCTGATGACGGCCGAAAGCCAGAAACACGAGTCCGGAGATACGGCATTCGCCGCACCAACTTATGGTGAAAAACTTTCTACAACGTTACAGCACTTGCTGCACCCATTTTTGGTGAAAGACTTTTAAAAATATTATTCAAATTCATTCTAATGACGGCATTCATCATGATGCTTTGGGGCTATTCGAGCTGAAATGTAAGACAGGGTGCTCCCTTTTTGGATTGTGTATTTAACGGCTCCCGTGAGCCTTTGAGCTGAGGAGCTCTGGTGAAGCACCTGTGCGCCTACTGAGTGGTACAAAAACCTGAGAATACGTTTAGGCGTCATTTCAAGGAACCCCGTCTGCCACACTTTCCTCTCCGCTGATGACGGCCGAAAGCCAGAAACACGTGTCCGCAGATACTGCATTCGCCGCACCAACTTATGGTGAAAAACTTTCTACAAAGTTACAGCACTTGCTGCACCCATTTTTGGTGGAAGACTTTTTGAAATATTATTCAAATTCATTCTATTGACTGCATTCATCATGATGCTTTGGGGCTATTCGAGCTGAAATGTAAGACAGGGTGCTCCCTTTTTGGATTGTGTATTTAACGGCTCCCGTGAGCCTTTGAGCTGAGGAGCTCTGGTGAAGCACCTGTGCACCTACTGAGTGGTACAAAAACCTGAGAATACGTTTAGGCGGCATTTCAAGCAACCCCGTCTGCCACACTTTGCTCTCCACTGATGACGGCTGAAAGCCAGAAACACGTGTCCGGAGATACGGCATTCGACGCACCAACTTATGGTGAAAAACTTTCACCAACGTTACAGCACTTGCCGCACCCATTTTTGGTGAAAGACTTTTTAAAATATTATTCAAATTCATTCTAATGACGGCATTCATCATGATGCTTTGGGGCTATTTGAGCTGAAATCTAAGACAGGGTGCTCCCTTTTTGGATTGTGTATTTAACGACTACCCTGAGTCTTTGAGCTGAGGAGCTCTGGTGAAGCACCTGTGCGCCTACTGAGTGGTACAAAAACCTGAGAATACGTTTAGGCGGCATTTCAAGCAACCCCATCTGCCACACTTTGCTCTCCGCTGATGACGGCCGAAAGCCAGAAACACGTGTCCGGAGAAACAGCATTCGCCGCACCAACTTATGGTGAAAAACTTTCTACAACGTTACAGCACTTGCTGCACCCATTTTTGTTGAAAGACTTTTTGAAATATTATTCAAATTAATTCTAATGACTGCATTCATCATGATGCTTTGGGGCTATTTGAGCTGAAATGTAAGACATAGTGCTCCCTTTTTGGATTGTGTATTTAACGGCTCCCGTGAGCCTTTGAGCTGACGAGCTCTGGTGAAGCACCTGTGAGCCTACTGAGTGGTACAAAAACCTGAGAATACATTTAGGCGGCATTTCATGCAACCCCGTCTGACACACTTTCCTCTCCGCTGATGACGGCTGAAAGCCAGAAACACGTGTCCGGAGATACGGCATTCGCCGCACCAACTTATGGTGAAAAACTTTCTACAACGTTACAGCACTTGCTGCACCCATTTTTGGTGAAAGACTTTTTGAAATATTATTCAAATTCATTCTAATGACTGCATTCATCATGATGCTTTGGGGCTATTCGAGCTGAAATGTAAGACAGGGTGCTCCCTTTTTGGATTGTGTATTTAACGACTACCCTGAGTCTTTGAGCTGAGGAGCTCTGGTGAAGCACCTGTGCGCCTACTGAGTGGTACAAAAACCTGAGAATACGTTTAGGCGGCATTTCAAGCAACCCCGTCTGCCACACTTTGCTCTCCGCTGATGACGGCCGAAAGCCAGAAACACATGTCCGCAGATACTGCATTCGCCGCACCAACTTATGGTGAAAAACTTTCTACAAAGTTACAGCACTTGCTGCACCCATTTTTGGTGAAAGACTTTTTGAAATATTATTCAAATTCATTCTATTGACTGCATTCATCATGATGCTTTGGGGCTATTCGAGCTGAAATGTAAGACAGGGTGCTCCCTTTTTGGATTGTGTATTTAACGGCTCCGTGAGTCTTTGAGCTGACGAGCTCTGGTGAAGCACCTGTGCGCCTACTGAGTGGTACAAAAACCTGAGAATACATTTAGGTGGCATTTCATGCAACCCTGTCTGCCACACTCTGCTCTCCGCTGATGACGGCCGAAAGCCAGAAACACGTGTCTGGAGATACGGCATTCGCCGCACCAACTTATGGTGAAAAACTTTCTACAACGTTACAGCACGTGCTGCACCCATTTTTGGTGAAAGACTTTTTGAAATATTATTCAAATTCATTCTAATGACTGCATTCATCATGATGCTTTGGGGCTATTCGAGCTGAAATGTAAGACAGGGTGCTCCCTTTTTGGATTGTGTATTTAACGACTACCCTGAGTCTTTAAGCTGAGGAGCTCTGGTGAAGCACCTGTGCGCCTACTGAGTGGTACAAAAACCTGAGAATACATTTAGGCGGCATTTCATGCAACCCCGTCTGACACACTTTCCTCTCCGCTGATGACGGCTGAAAGCCAGAAACACGTGTCCGGAGATCCGGCATTCGCCGCACCAACTTATGGTGAAAAACTTTCTACAACGTTACAGCACTTGCTGCACCCATTTTTGGTGAAAGACTTTTTGAAATATTATTCAAATTCATTCTAATGACTGCATTCATCATGATGCTTTGGGGCTAATCGAGCTGAAATGTAAGACAGGGTGCTCCCTTTTTGGATTGTGTATTTAACGACTACCCTGAGTCTTTAAGCTGAGGAGCTCTGGTGAAGCACCTGTGTGCCTACTGAGTGGTACAAAAACCTGAGAATACGTTTAGGCGGCATTTCAAGCAACCCCGTCTGCCACACTTTGCTCTCCGCTGATGATGGCCGAAAGCCAGAAACACGTGTCCGGAGATACAGCATTCGCCGCACCAACTTATGGTGAAAAACTTTCTACAACGTTACAGCACTTGCTGCACCCATTTTTGGTGAAAGACTTTTTGAAATATTATTCAAATTCATTCTAATGACTGCATTCATCATGATGCTTTGGGGCTATTCGAGCTGAAATGTAAGACATAGTGCTCCCTTTTTGGATTGTCTATTTAACGGCTCCCATGAGCCTTTGAGCTGACGAGCTCTGGTGAAGCACCTGTGAGCCTACTGAGTGGTACAAAAACCTGAGAATACATTTAGGCGGCATTTCATGCAACCCCGTCTGCCACAATTTCCTCTCCGCTGATGACGGCTGAAAGACAGAAACACGTGTCCGGAGATACGGCATTCGCCGCACCAACTTATGGTGAAAAACTTTCTACAACGTTACAGCACTTGCCGCACCCATTTTTGGTGAAAGACTTTTTAAAATATTATTCAAATTCATTCTAATGACGGCATTCATCATGATGCTTTGGGGCTATTTGAGCTGAAATCTAAGACAGGGTGCTCCCTTTTTGGATTGTGTATTTAACGACTACCCTGAGTCTTTGAGCTGAGGAGCTCTGGTGAAGCACCTGTGCGCCTACTGAGTGGTACAAAAACCTGAGAATACGTTTAGGCGGCATTTCAAGCAACCCCGTCTGCCACACTTTGCTCTCCGCTGATGACGGCCGAAAGCCAGAAACACATGTCCGCAGATACTGAATTCGCCGCACCAACTTATGGTGAAAAACTTTCTACAAAGTTACAGCACTTGCTGCACCCATTTTTGGTGAAAGACTTTTTGAAATATTATTCAAATTCATTCTATTGACTGCATTCATCATGATGCTTTCGGCTATTCGAGCTGAAATGTAAGACAGGGTGCTCCCTTTTTGGATTGTGTATTTAACGGCTCCCGTGAGCCTTTGAGCTGACGAGCTCTGGTGAAGCACCTGTGCGCCTACTGAGTGGTACAAAAACCTGAGAATACATTTAGGTGGCATTTCATGCAACCCTGTCTGCCACACTCTGCTCTCCGCTGATGACGGCCGAAAGCCAGAAACACGTGTCCGGAGATACGGCATTCGCCGCACCAACTTATGGTGAAAAACTTTCTACAACGTTACAGCACTTGCTGCACCCATTTTTGGTGAAAGACTTTTTGAAATATTATTCATATTCATTCAAATGACTGCATTCATCATGATGCTTTGGGGCTATTTGAGCTGAAATGTAAGACAGGGTGCTCCCTTTTTGGATTGTGTATTTAACGGCTCCCGTGAGCCTTTGAGCTGACGAGCTCTGGTGAAGCACCTGTGCGCCTACTGAGTGGTACAAAAACCTGAGAATACATTTAGGTGGCATTTCACGCAACCCTGTCTGCCACACTCTGCTCTCCGCTGATAACGTCCGAAAGCCAGAAACACGTGTCCGGAGATATGGCATTCGCCGCACCAACTTATGGTGAAAAACTTTCTACAACGTTACAGCACTTGCTGCACCCATTTTTGGTGAAAGACTTTTTAAAATATTATTCAAATTCATTCTAATGACGGCATTCATCATGATGCTTTGGGGCTATTCGAGCTGAAATGTAAAACAGGGTGCTCCCTTTTTGGATTGTGTATTTAACGGCTCCCGTGAGCCTTTGAGCTGACAAGCTCTGGTGAAGCACCTGTGCGCCTACTGAGTGGTACAAAAACCTGAGAATACGTTTAGGCGGCATTTCAAGCAACCCCGTCTGCCACACTTTGCTCTCCACTGATGACGGCCGAAAGCCGGAAACACGTGTCCGGAGATACGGCATTCACCGCACCAACTTATGGTGAAAAACTTTCTACAACGTTACAGCACTTGCCGCACCCATTTTTGGTGAAAGACTTTTTGAAATATTATTCAAATTCATTCTAATGACTGCATTCATCATGAAGCTTTGGGGCTATTCGACCTGAAATGTAAGACAGGGTGCTCCCTTTTTGGATTGTGTATTTAACGGCTCCCGTGTGCCTTTGAGCTGACGAGCTCTGGTGAAGCACTTGTGCGCCTACTGAGTGGTACAAAAACCTGAGAATACGTTTAGGCGGCATTTCAAGCAACCCCGTCTGCCACACTTTGCTCTCCACTGATGACGGCCGAAAGCCGGAAACACGTGTCCGGAAATACGGCATTCACTGCACCAACTTATGGTGAAAAACTTTCTACAACGTTACAGCACTTGCTGCACCCATTTTTAGTGAAAGACTTTTTGAAATATTATTCAAATTCATTCTATTGAATGCATTCATCATGATGCTTTGGGGCTATTCGAGCTGAAATGTAAGACAGGGTGCTCCCTTTTTGGATTGTGTATTTAACGGCTCCCGTGAGCCTTTGAGCTGACGAGCTCTGGTGAAGCACCTGTGTGCCTACTGAGTGGTACAAAAACCTGAGAATACATTTAGGTGGCATTTCATGCAACCCTGTGTGCCACACTCTGCTCTCCGCTGATGACGTTCGAAAGCCAGAAACACGTGTCCGGAGATACGGCATTCGCCGCACCAACTTATGGTGAAAAACTTTCTACAACGTTACAGCACTTGCTGCACCCATTTTTGGTGAAAGACTTTTTGAAATATTATTCATATTCTTTCTAATGACTGTATTCATCATGATGCTTTGGGACTATTTGAGCTGAAATGTAAGACAGGGTACTCCCTTTTTGGATGGTGTATTTAACGGCTCCCGTGAGCCTTTGAGCTGAGGAGCTCTGGTGAAGCACCTGTGCAACTACTGAGTGGTACAAAAACCTGAGAATACGTTTAGGCGGCATTTCAAGCAACCCCGTCTGCCACACTTTGCTCTCAACTGATGACGGCTGAAAGCCAGAAACACGTGTCCGGAGATACGGCATTCGCCGCACCAACTTATGGTGAAAAACTTTCTACAACGTTACAGCACTTGCCGCACCCATTTTTGGTGAAAGACTTTTTAAAATATTATTCAAATTCATTGTAATGACGGCATTCATCATGATGCTTTGGGGCTATTTGAGCTGAAATCTAAGACAGGGTGCTCCCTTTTTGGATTGTGTATTTAACGACTACCCTGAGTCTTTGAGCTGAGGAGCTCTGGTGAAGCACCTGTGCGCCTACTGAGTGGTACAAAAACCTGAGAATACGTTTAGGCGGCATTTCAAGCAACCCCGTCTGCCACACTTTGCTCTCCGCTGATGACGGCCGAAAGCCAGAAACACGTGTCCGGAGATACAGCATTCGCCGCACCAACTTATGGTGAAAAACTTTCTACAACGTTACAGCACTTGCTGCACCCATTTTTGGTGAAAGACTTTTTGAAATATTATTCAAATTCATTCTAATGACTGCATTCATCATGATGCTTTGGGGCTATTCGAGCTGAAATGTAAGACATAGTGCTCCCTTTTTGGATTGTGTATTTAACGGCTCCCGTGAGCCTTTGAGCTGACGAGCTCTGGTGAAGCACCTGTGAGCCTACTGAGTGGTGCAAAAACCTGAGAATACATTTAGGCGGCATTTCATGCAACCCCGTCTGCCACACTTTCCTCTCCGCTGATGACGGCTGAAAGCCAGAAACACGTGTCCGGAGATACGGCATTCGCCGCACCAACTTATGGTGAAAAACTTTCTACAACGTTACAGCACTTGCTGCACCCATTTTTGGTGAAAGACTTTTTGAAATATTATTCAAATTCATTCTAATGACTGCATTCATCATGATGCTTTGGGGCTATTCGAGCTGAAATGTAAGACAGGGTGCTCCCTTTTTGGATTGTGTATTTAACGACTACCCTGAGTCTTTGAGCTGAGGAGCTCTGGTGAAGCACCTGTGCGCCTACTGAGTGGTACAAAAACCTGAGAATACGTTTAGGCAGCATTTCAAGCAACCCCATCTGCCACACTTTGCTCTCCGCTGATGACGGCCGAAAGCCAGAAACACATGTCCGCAGATACTGCATTCGCCGCACCAACTTATGGTGAAAAACTTTCTACAAAGTTACAGCACTTGCTGCACCCATTTTTGGTGAAAGACTTTTTGAAATATTATTCAAATTCATTCTATTGACTGCATTCATCATGATGCTTTGGGGCTATTCGAGCTGAAATGTAAGACAGGGTGCTCCCTTTTTGGATTGTGTATTTAACGGCTCCCGTGAGCCTTTGAGCTGACGAGCTCTGGTGAAGCACCTGTGAGCCTACTGAGTGGTACAAAAACCTGAGAATACATTTAGGTGGCATTTCATGCAACCCTGTCTGCCACACTCTGCTCTCCGTTGATGACGGCCGAAAGCCAGAAACACGTGTCCGGAGATACGGCATTCGCCGCACCAACTTATGGTGAAACACTTTCTACAACGTTACAGCACTTGCTGCACCCATTTTTGGTGAAAGACTTTTTGAAATATTATTCATATTCATTCTAATGACTGCATTCATCATGATGCTTTGGGGCTATTTGAGCTGAAATGTAAGACAGGGTGTGCTCCCTTTTTGGATTGTGTATTTAACGTCTCCCGTGAGCCTTTGAGCTGATGAACTCTGGTGAAGCACCTGTGCGCCTACTGAGTGGTACAAAAACCTGAGAATACATTTAGGTGGCATTTCATGCAACCATGTCTGTCACACTCTACTCTCCGCTGATGACTTCCGAAAGCCAGAAACACATGTCCGGAGATACGGCATTCGCAGCACCAACTTATGGTGAAAAACTTTCTACAACGTTACAGCACTTGCTGCACCCATTTTTGGTGAAAGACTTTTTGAAATATTATTCATATTCATTCTAATGACTGCATTCATCATGATGCTTTGGGGCTATTTGAGCTGAAATGTAAGACAGGGTGCTCCCTTTTTGGATTGTGTATTTAACGGCTCCCGTGAACCTTTGAGCTGAGGAGCTCTGGTGAAGCACCTGTGCGCCTACTGAGTGGTACAAAAACCTGAGAATACGTTTAGGCAGCATTTCAAGCAACCCGGTCTGCCACACTTTGCTCTCCACTGATGACGGCTGAAAGCCAGAAACACGTGTCCGGAGATACGGCATTCGCTGCACCAACTTATGGTGAAAAACTTTCTACAACGTTACAGCACTTGCCGCACCCATTTTTGGTGAAAGACTTTTTAAAATATTATTCAAATTCATTCTAATGACGGCATTCATCATGATGCTTTGGGGCTAATTGAGCTGAAATCTAAGACAGGGTGCTCCCTTTTTGGATTGTGTATTTAACGACTACCCTGAGTGTTTGAGCTGAGGAGCTCTGGTGAAGCACCTGTGCGCCTACTGAGTGGTACAAAAACCTGAGAATACGTTTAGGCGGCATTTCAAGCAACCCGGTCTGCCACACTTTGCTCTCCGCTGATGATGGCCGAAAGCCAGAAACACGTGTCCGGAGATACAGCATTCGCCGCACCAACTTATGGTGAAAATCTTTCTACAACAATACAGCACTTGCTGCACCCATTTTTGGTGAAAGACTTTTGGAAATATTATTCAAATTCATTCTAATGACTGCATTCATCATGATGCTTTGGGGATATTCGAGCTGAAATGTAAGACATAGTGCTCCCTTTTTGGATTGTGTATTTAACGGCTCCCGTGAGCCTTTGAGCTGACGAGCTCTGGTGAAGCACCTGTGAGCCTACTGAGTGGTACAAAAACCTGAGAATACATTTAGGCGGCATTTCATGCAACCCCGTCTGCCACACTTTCCTCTCCACTGATGACGGCTGAAAGCCAGAAACACGTGTCCGGAGATACGGCATTCGCCGCACCAACTTATGGTGAAAAACTTTCTACAACGTTACAGCACTTGCCGCACCCATTTTTGGTGAAAGACTTTTAAAAATATTATTCAAATTCATTCTAATGACGGCATTCATCATGATGCTTTGGGGCTATTTGAGCTGAAATCTAAGACAGGGTGCTCCCTTTTTGCATTGTGTATTTAACGACTACCCTGAGTCTTTGAGCTGAGGAGCTCTGGTGAAGCACCTGTGCGCCTACTGAGTGGTACAAAAACCTGAGAATACCTTTAGGCGGCATTTCAAGCAACCCCGTCTGCCACACTTTGCTCTCCGCTGATGACGGCCGAAAGCCAGAAACACGTGTCCGGAGATACAGCATTCGCCGCACCAACTTATGGTGAAAAACTTTCTACAACGTTACAGCACTTGCTGCACCCATTTTTGGTGAAAGACTTTTTGAAATATTATTCAAATTCATTCTAATGACTGCATTCATCATGATGCTTTGGGGCTATTCGAGCTGAAATGTAAGACATAGTGCTCCCTTTTTGGATTGTGTATTTAACGGCTCCCGTGAGCCTTTGAGCTGACGAGCTCTGGTGAAGCACCTGTGAGCCTCCTGAGTGGTACAAAAACCTGAGAATACATTTAGGGGGCATTTCATGCAACCCCGTCTGCCACACTTTCCTCTCCGCTGATGACGGCTGAAAGCCAGAAACACGTGTCCGGAGATACGGCATTCGCCGCACCAACTTATGGTGAAAAACTTTCTACAACTTTACAGCACTTGCTGCACCCATTTTTGGTGAAATACTTTTTGAAATATTATTCAAATTCATTCTAATGACTGCATTCATCATGATGCTTTGGGGCTATTCGAGCTGAAATGTAAGACAGGGTGCTCCCTTTTTGGATTGTGTATTTAACGACTACAATGAGTCTTTGAGCTGAGGAGCTCTGGTGAAGCACCTGTGCGCCTACTGAGTGGTACAAAAACCTGAGAATACGTTTAGGCGGCATTTCAAGCAACACCGTCTGCCACACTTTGCTCTCCGCTGATGACGGCCGAAAGCCAGAAACACATGTCCGCAGATACTGCATTCGTCGCACCAACTTATGGTGAAAAACTTTCTACAAAGTTACAGCACTTGCTGCACCCATTTTTGGTGAAAGACTTTTTGAAATATTATTCAAATTCATTCTATTGACTGCATTCATCATGATGCTTTGGGGCTATTCGAGCTGAAATGTAAGACAGGGTGCTCCCTTTTTGGATTGTGTATTTAACGGCTCCCGTGAGCCTTTGAGCTGACGAGCTCTGGTGAAGCACCTGGTCGCCTACTGAGTGGTACAAAAACCTGAGAATACATTTAGGTGGCATTTCATGCAACCCTGTCTGCCACACTCTGCTCTCCGTTGATGACGGCCGAAAGCCAGAAACACGTGTCCGGAGATACGGCATTCGCCGCACCAACTTATGGTGAAACACTTTCTACAACGTTACAGCACTTGCTGCACCCATTTTTGGTGAAAGACTTTTTGAAATATTATTCATATTCATTCTAATGACTGCATTCATCATGATGCTTTGGGGCTATTTGAGCTGAAATGTAAGACAGGGTGTGCTCCCTTTTTGGATTGTGTATTTAACGTCTCCCGTGAGCCTTTGAGCTGATGAACTCTGGTGAAGCACCTGTGCGCCTACTGAGTGGTACAAAAACCTGAGAATACATTTAGGTGGCATTTCATGCAACCATGTCTGTCACACTCTACTCTCCGCTGATGACTTCCGAAAGCCAGAAACACATGTCCGGAGATACGGCATTCGCAGCACCAACTTATGGTGAAAAACTTTCTACAACGTTACAGCACTTGCTGCACCCATTTTTGGTGAAAGACTTTTTGAAATATTATTCATATTCATTCTAATGACTGCATTCATCATGATGCTTTGGGGCTATTTGAGCTGAAATGTAAGACAGGGTGCTCCCTTTTTGGATTGTGTATTTAACGGCTCCCGTGAGCCTTTGAGCTGAGGAGCTCTGGTGAAGCACCTGTGCGCCTACTGAGTGGTACAAAAACCTGAGAATACGTTTAGGCAGCATTTCAAGCAACCCGGTCTGCCACACTTTGCTCTCCACTGATGACGGCTGAAAGCCAGAAACACGTGTCCGGAGATACGGCATTCGCTGCACCAACTTATGGTGAAAAACTTTCTACAACGTTACAGCACTTGCCGCACCCATTTTTGGTGAAAGACTTTTTAAAATATTATTCAAATTCATTCTAATGACGGCATTCATCATGATGCTTTGGGGCTAATTGAGCTGAAATCTAAGACAGGGTGCTCCCTTTTTGGATTGTGTATTTAACGACTACCCTGAGTGTTTGAGCTGAGGAGCTCTGGTGAAGCACCTGTGCGCCTACTGAGTGGTACAAAAACCTGAGAATACGTTTAGGCGGCATTTCAAGCAACCCGGTCTGCCACACTTTGCTCTCCGCTGATGATGGCCGAAAGCCAGAAACACGTGTCCGGAGATACAGCATTCGCCGCACCAACTTATGGTGAAAAACTTTCTACAACAATACAGCACTTGCTGCACCCATTTTTGGTGAAAGACTTTTGGAAATATTATTCAAATTCATTCTAATGACTGCATTCATCATGATGCTTTGGGGATATTCGAGCTGAAATGTAAGACATAGTGCTCCCTTTTTGGATTGTGTATTTAACGGCTCCCGTGAGCCTTTGAGCTGACGAGCTCTGGTGAAGCACCTGTGAGCCTACTGAGTGGTACAAAAACCTGAGAATACATTTAGGCGGCATTTCATGCAACCCCGTCTGCCACACTTTCCTCTCCACTGATGACGGCTGAAAGCCAGAAACACGTGTCCGGAGATACGGCATTCGCCGCACCAACTTATGGTGAAAAACTTTCTACAACGTTACAGCACTTGCCGCACCCATTTTTGGTGAAAGACTTTTAAAAATATTATTCAAATTCATTCTAATGACGGCATTCATCATGATGCTTTGGGGCTATTTGAGCTGAAATCTAAGACAGGGTGCTCCCTTTTTGCATTGTGTATTTAACGACTACCCTGAGTCTTTGAGCTGAGGAGCTCTGGTGAAGCACCTGTGCGCCTACTGAGTGGTACAAAAACCTGAGAATACCTTTAGGCGGCATTTCAAGCAACCCCGTCTGCCACACTTTGCTCTCCGCTGATGACGGCCGAAAGCCAGAAACACGTGTCCGGAGATACAGCATTCGCCGCACCAACTTATGGTGAAAAACTTTCTACAACGTTACAGCACTTGCTGCACCCATTTTTGGTGAAAGACTTTTTGAAATATTATTCAAATTCATTCTAATGACTGCATTCATCATGATGCTTTGGGGCTATTCGAGCTGAAATGTAAGACATAGTGCTCCCTTTTTGGATTGTGTATTTAACGGCTCCCGTGAGCCTTTGAGCTGACGAGCTCTGGTGAAGCACCTGTGAGCCTCCTGAGTGGTACAAAAACCTGAGAATACATTTAGGGGGCATTTCATGCAACCCCGTCTGCAACACTTTCCTCTCCGCTGATGACGGCTGAAAGCCAGAAACACGTGTCCGGAGATACGGCATTCGCCGCACCAACTTATGGTGAAAAACTTTCTACAACTTTACAGCACTTGCTGCACCCATTTTTGGTGAAATACTTTTTGAAATATTATTCAAATTCATTCTAATGACTGCATTCATCATGATGCTTTGGGGCTATTCGAGCTGAAATGTAAGACAGGGTGCTCCCTTTTTGGATTGTGTATTTAACGACTACAATGAGTCTTTGAGCTGAGGAGCTCTGGTGAAGCACCTGTGCGCCTACTGAGTGGTACAAAAACCTGAGAATACGTTTAGGCGGCATTTCAAGCAACACCGTCTGCCACACTTTGCTCTCCGCTGATGACGGCCGAAAGCCAGAAACACATGTCCGCAGATACTGCATTCGTCGCACCAACTTATGGTGAAAAACTTTCTACAAAGTTACAGCACTTGCTGCACCCATTTTTGGTGAAAGACTTTTTGAAATATTATTCAAATTCATTCTATTGACTGCATTCATCATGATGCTTTGGGGCTATTCGATCTGAAATGTAAGACAGGGTGCTCCCTTTTTGGATTGTGTATTTAACGGCTCCCGTGAGCCTTTGAGCTGAGGAGCTCTGGTGAAGCACCTGTGCGCCTACTGAGTGGTACAAAAACCTGAGAATACGTTTAGACGGCATTTCAAGCAACCCTGTCTGCCACACTTTGCTCTCCGCTGATGACGGCCGAAAGCCAGAAACACGTGTCCGGAGATACAGCATTCGCCGCACCAACTTATGGTGAAAAACTTTCTACAACGTTAAAGCACTTGCTGCACCCATTTTTGGTGAAAGACTTTTTTAAATATTATTCAAATTCATTCTAATGACTGCATTCATCATGATGCTTTGGGGCTATTCGAGATGAAATGTAAGACAGGGTGCTCCCTTTTTGGATTGTGTATTTAACGACTACCCTGAGTCTTTGAGCTGAGGAGCTCTGGTGAAGCACCTGTGCGCCTACTGAGTGGTACAAAAACCTGAGAATACGTTTAGGCGGCATTTCAAGCAACCCCGTCTGCCACACTTTGCTCTCCGCTGATGACGTCTGAAAGCCAGAAACACGTGTCCGCAGATACTGCATTCGCCGCACCAACTTATGGTGCAAAACGTTCTACAAAGTTACAGCACTTGCTGCACCCATTTTTGGTGGAAGACTTTTTGAAATATTATTCAAATTCATTCTATTGACTGCATTCATCATGATGCTTTGGGGCTATTCGAGCTGAAATGTAAGACAGGGTGCTCCCTTTTTGGATTGTGTATTTAACGGCTCCTGTGAGCCTTTGAGCTGACGAGCTCTGGTGAAGCACCTGTGCGCCTACTGAGTGGTACAAAAACCTGAGAATACATTTAGGTGGCATTTCATGCAACCCTGTCTGCCACACTCTGCTCTCCGCTGATGACGGCCGAAAGCCAGAAACACGTGTCCGGAGATACGGCATTCGCCGCACCAACTTATGGTGAAAAACTTTCTACAACGTTACAGCACTTGCTGCACCCATTTTTGGTGAAAGACTTTTTGAAATATTATTCATATTCATTCTAATGACTGCATTCATCATGATGCTTTGGGGCTATTTGAGCTGAAATGTAAGACAGGGTGCTCCCTTTTTGGATTGTGTATTTAACGGCTCCCGTCAGCCTTTGAGCTGAGGAGCTCTGGTGAAGCACCTGTGCGCCTACTGAGTGGTACAAAAACCTGAGAATACGTTTAGGCGGCATTTCAAGCAACCCCGTCTGCCACACTTTGCTCTCCACTGATGACGGCTGAAAGCCAGAAACACGTGTCCGGAGATACGGCATTCGCCGCACCAACTTATGGTGAAAAACTTTCTACAACGTTACAGCACTTGCTGCACCCATTTTTGGTGAAAGACTTTTTGAAATATTATTCAAATTCATTCTAATGACTGCATTCACCATGAACCTTTGGGGCTATTCGAGCTGAAATGTAAGACAGGGTGCTCCCTTTTTGGATTGTGTATTTAACGGCTCCCATGAGCCTTGGAGCTGACGAGCTCTGGTAAAGCACCTGTGCGCCTACTAAGTGGTACAAAAACCTGAGAATACGTTTAGGTGTCATTTCAAGGAACCCCGTCTGCCACACTTTCCTCTCTGCTGATGACGGCCGAAAGCCAGAAACACGTGTCCGCAGATACTGCATTCGCAGCACCAACTTATGGTGAAAAACTTTTTACAAAGTTACAGCACTTGCTGCACCCATTTTTGGTGAAAGACTTTTTGAAATATTATTCAAATTAATTTTAATGACTGCATTCATCATGATGCTTTGGGGCTATTCGAGCTGAAATCTAAGACAGGGTGCTCCCTTTTTGGATTGTGTATTTAACAACTACCCTGAGTCTTTGAGCTGAGGAGCTCTGGTGAAGCACCTGTGCGCCTACTGAGTGGTACAAAAACCTGAGAATACGTTTAGACGGCATTTCAAGCAACCCTGTCTGCCACACTTTGCTCTCCGCTGATGACGGCCGAAAGCCAGAAACACGTGTCCGGAGATACAGCATTCGCCGCACCAACTTATGGTGAAAAACTTTCTACAACGTTAAAGCACTTGCTGCACCCATTTTTGGTGAAAGACTTTTTTAAATATTATTCAAATTCATTCTAATGACTGCATTCATCATGATGCTTTGGGGCTATTCGAGATGAAATGTAAGACAGGGTGCTCCCTTTTTGGATTGTGTATTTAACGACTACCCTGAGTCTTTGAGCTGAGGAGCTCTGGTGAAGCACCTGTGCGCCTACTGAGTGGTACAAAAACCTGAGAATACGTTTAGGCGGCATTTCAAGCAACCCCGTCTGCCACACTTTGCTCTCCGCTGATGACGTCTGAAAGCCAGAAACACGTGTCCGCAGATACTGCATTCGCCGCACCAACTTATGGTGAAAAACTTTCTACAAAGTTACAGCACTTGCTGCACCCATTTTTGGTGGAAGACTTTTTGAAATATTATTCAAATTCATTCTATTGACTGCATTCATCATGATGCTTTGGGGCTATTCGAGCTGAAATGTAAGACAGGGTGCTCCCTTTTTGGATTGTGTATTTAACGGCTCCTGTGAGCCTTTGAGCTGACGAGCTCTGGTGAAGCACCTGTGCGCCTACTGAGTGGTACAAAAACCTGAGAATACATTTAGGTGGCATTTCATGCAACCCTGTCTGCCACACTCTGCTCTCCGCTGATGACGGCCGAAAGCCAGAAACACGTGTCCGGAGATACGGCATTCGCCGCACCAACTTATGGTGAAAAACTTTCTACAACGTTACAGCACTTGCTGCACCCATTTTTGGTGAAAGACTTTTTGAAATATTATTCATATTCATTCTAATGACTGCATTCATCATGATGCTTTGGGGCTATTTGAGCTGAAATGTAAGACAGGGTGCTCCCTTTTTGGATTGTGTATTTAACGGCTCCCGTCAGCCTTTGAGCTGAGGAGCTCTGGTGAAGCACCTGTGCGCCTACTGAGTGGTACAAAAACCTGAGAATACGTTTAGGCGGCATTTCAAGCAACCCCGTCTGCCACACTTTGCTCTCCACTGATGACGGCTGAAAGCCAGAAACACGTGTCCGGAGATACGGCATTCGCCGCACCAACTTATGGTGAAAAACTTTCTACAACGTTACAGCACTTGCTGCACCCATTTTTGGTGAAAGACTTTTTGAAATATTATTCAAATTCATTCTAATGACTGCATTCACCATGAACCTTTGGGGCTATTCGAGCTGAAATGTAAGACAGGGTGCTCCCTTTTTGGATTGTGTATTTAACGGCTCCCATGAGCCTTGGAGCTGACGAGCTCTGGTAAAGCACCTGTGCGCCTACTAAGTGGTACAAAAACCTGAGAATACGTTTAGGTGTCATTTCAAGGAACCCCGTCTGCCACACTTTCCTCTCTGCTGATGACGGCCGAAAGCCAGAAACACGTGTCCGCAGATACTGCATTCGCAGCACCAACTTATGGTGAAAAACTTTTTACAAAGTTACAGCACTTGCTGCACCCATTTTTGGTGAAAGACTTTTTGAAATATTATTCAAATTAATTTTAATGACTGCATTCATCATGATGCTTTGGGGCTATTCGAGCTGAAATCTAAGACAGGGTGCTCCCTTTTTGGATTGTGTATTTAACAACTACCCTGAGTCTTTGAGCTGAGGAGCTCTGGTGAAGCACCTGTGCGCCTACTGAGTGGTACAAAAACCTGAGAATACGTTTAGACGGCATTTCAAGCAACCCTGTCTGCCACACTTTGCTCTCCGCTGATGACGGCCGAAAGCCAGAAACACGTGTCCGGAGATACAGCATTCGCCGCACCAACTTATGGTGAAAAACTTTCTACAACGTTAAAGCACTTGCTGCACCCATTTTTGGTGAAAGACTTTTTTAAATATTATTCAAATTCATTCTAATGACTGCATTCATCATGATGCTTTGGGGCTATTCGAGATGAAATGTAAGACAGGGTGCTCCCTTTTTGGATTGTGTATTTAACGACTACCCTGAGTCTTTGAGCTGAGGAGCTCTGGTGAAGCACCTGTGCGCCTACTGAGTGGTACAAAAACCTGAGAATACGTTTAGGCGGCATTTCAAGCAACCCCGTCTGCCACACTTTGCTCTCCGCTGATGACGTCTGAAAGCCAGAAACACGTGTCCGCAGATACTGCATTCGCCGCACCAACTTATGGTGAAAAACTTTCTACAAAGTTACAGCACTTGCTGCACCCATTTTTGGTGGAAGACTTTTTGAAATATTATTCAAATTCATTCTATTGACTGCATTCATCATGATGCTTTGGGGCTATTCGAGCTGAAATGTAAGACAGGGTGCTCCCTTTTTGGATTGTGTATTTAACGGCTCCTGTGAGCCTTTGAGCTGACGAGCTCTGGTGAAGCACCTGTGCGCCTACTGAGTGGTACAAAAACCTGAGAATACATTTAGGTGGCATTTCATGCAACCCTGTCTGCCACACTCTGCTCTCCGCTGATGACGGCCGAAAGCCAGAAACACGTGTCCGGAGATACGGCATTCGCCGCACCAACTTATGGTGAAAAACTTTCTACAACGTTACAGCACTTGCTGCACCCATTTTTGGTGAAAGACTTTTTGAAATATTATTCATATTCATTCTAATGACTGCATTCATCATGATGCTTTGGGGCTATTTGAGCTGAAATGTAAGACAGGTTGCTCCCTTTTTGGATTGTGTATTTAACGGCTCCCGTCAGCCTTTGAGCTGAGGAGCTCTGGTGAAGCACCTGTGCGCCTACTGAGTGGTACAAAAACCTGAGAATACGTTTAGGCGGCATTTCAAGCAACCCCGTCTGCCACACTTTGCTCTCCACTGATGACGGCTGAAAGCCAGAAACACGTGTCCGGAGATACGGCATTCGCCGCACCAACTTATGGTGAAAAACTTTCTACAACGTTACAGCACTTGCTGCACCCATTTTTGGTGAAAGACTTTTTGAAATATTATTCAAATTCATTCTAATGACTGCATTCACCATGAACCTTTGGGGCTATTCGAGCTGAAATGTAAGACAGGGTGCTCCCTTTTTGGATTGTGTATTTAACGGCTCCCATGAGCCTTGGAGCTGACGAGCTCT
This sequence comes from Pleurodeles waltl, assembly GCF_031143425.1. Lineage (NCBI taxonomy): Eukaryota > Metazoa > Chordata > Amphibia > Caudata > Salamandridae > Pleurodeles > Pleurodeles waltl. The sequence goes on along the minus strand of NC_090436.1, from coordinate 608,804,006 downwards.
GGTAAAGCACCTGTGCGCCTACTAAGTGGTACAAAAACCTGAGAATACGTTTAGGTGTCATTTCAAGGAACCCCGTCTGCCACACTTTCCTCTCTGCTGATGACGGCCGAAAGCCAGAAACACGTGTCCGCAGATACTGCATTCGCAGCACCAACTTATGGTGAAAAACTTTTTACAAAGTTACAGCACTTGCTGCACCCATTTTTGGTGAAAGACTTTTTGAAATATTATTCAAATTAATTTTAATGACTGCATTCATCATGATGCTTTGGGGCTATTCGAGCTGAAATCTAAGACAGGGTGCTCCCTTTTTGGATTGTGTATTTAACAACTACCCTGAGTCTTTGAGCTGAGGAGCTCTGGTGAAGCACCTGTGCGCCTACTGAGTGGTACAAAAACCTGAGAATACGTTTAGGCGGCATTTCAAGCAATTTCATTCTAATGACTGCATTCATCATGATACTTTGGGGCTATTCGAGCTGAAATGTAAGACACAGTGCTCCCTTTTTGGATTGTGTATTTAACGGCTCCCGTGAGCCCTTGAGCTGACGAGCTCTGGTGAAGCACCTGTGAGCCTACTGAGTGGTACAAAAACCTGAGAATACATTTAGGCGGCATTTCATGCAACCCCGTCTGCCACACATTCCTCTCCGCTGATGACGGCTAAAGGCCAGAAACACGTGTCCAGAGATACGGCATTTGATGCACCAACTTATGGTGAAATACTTTCTACAACGTTACAGCACTTGCTGCACCCATTTTTGGTGAAAGACTTTTTGAAATATTATTCAAATTCATTCTAATGACTGCATTCATCATGATGCTTTGGGGCTATTCGAGCTGAAATGTAAGACACAGTGCTCCCTTTTTGGATTGTGTATTTAATGGCTCCCGTGAGCCTTTGAGCTGAGGAGCTCTGGTGAAGCACCTGTGCGCCTACTGAGTGGTACAAAAACCTGAGAATACGTTTAGGCGGCATTTCAAGCAACCCGGTCTGCCACACTTTGCTCTCCGCTGATGATGGCCGAAAGCCAGAAACACGTGTCCGGAGATACAGCATTCGCCGCACCAACTTATGGTGAAAAACTTTCTACAACAATACAGCACTTGCTGCACCCATTTTTGGTGAAAGACTTTTGGAAATATTATTCAAATTCATTCTAATGACTGCATTCATCATGATGCTTTGGGGATATTCGAGCTGAAATGTAAGACATAGTGCTCCCTTTTTGGATTGTGTATTTAACGGCTCCCGTGAGCCTTTGAGCTGACGAGCTCTGGTGAAGCACCTGTGAGCCTACTGAGTGGTACAAAAACCTGAGAATACATTTAGGCGGCATTTCATGCAACCCCGTCTGCCACACTTTCCTCTCCACTGATGACGGCTGAAAGCCAGAAACACGTGTCCGGAGATACGGCATTCGCCGCACCAACTTATGGTGAAAAACTTTCTACAACGTTACAGCACTTGCCGCACCCATTTTTGGTGAAAGACTTTTAAAAATATTATTCAAATTCATTCTAATGACGGCATTCATCATGATGCTTTGGGGCTATTTGAGCTGAAATCTAAGACAGGGTGCTCCCTTTTTGCATTGTGTATTTAACGACTACCCTGAGTCTTTGAGCTGAGGAGCTCTGGTGAAGCACCTGTGCGCCTACTGAGTGGTACAAAAACCTGAGAATACCTTTAGGCGGCATTTCAAGCAACCCCGTCTGCCACACTTTGCTCTCCGCTGATGACGGCCGAAAGCCAGAAACACGTGTCCGGAGATACAGCATTCGCCGCACCAACTTATGGTGAAAAACTTTCTACAACGTTACAGCACTTGCTGCACCCATTTTTGGTGAAAGACTTTTTGAAATATTATTCAAATTCATTCTAATGACTGCATTCATCATGATGCTTTGGGGCTATTCGAGCTGAAATGTAAGACATAGTGCTCCCTTTTTGGATTGTGTATTTAACGGCTCCCGTGAGCCTTTGAGCTGACGAGCTCTGGTGAAGCACCTGTGAGCCTCCTGAGTGGTACAAAAAACTGAGAATACATTTAGGGGGCATTTCATGCAACCCCGTCTGCCACACTTTCCTCTCCGCTGATGACGGCTGAAAGCCAGAAACACGTGTCCGGAGATACGGCATTCGCCGCACCAACTTATGGTGAAAAACTTTCTACAACTTTACAGCACTTGCTGCACCCATTTTTGGTGAAATACTTTTTGAAATATTATTCAAATTCATTCTAATGACTGCATTCATCATGATGCTTTGGGGCTATTCGAGCTGAAATGTAAGACAGGGTGCTCCCTTTTTGGATTGTGTATTTAACGACTACAATGAGTCTTTGAGCTGAGGAGCTCTGGTGAAGCACCTGTGCGCCTACTGAGTGGTACAAAAACCTGAGAATACGTTTAGGCGGCATTTCAAGCAACACCGTCTGCCACACTTTGCTCTCCGCTGATGACGGCCGAAAGCCAGAAACACATGTCCGCAGATACTGCATTCGTCGCACCAACTTATGGTGAAAAACTTTCTACAAAGTTACAGCACTTGCTGCACCCATTTTTGGTGAAAGACTTTTTGAAATATTATTCAAATTCATTCTATTGACTGCATTCATCATGATGCTTTGGGGCTATTCGATCTGAAATGTAAGACAGGGTGCTCCCTTTTTGGATTGTGTATTTAACGGCTCCCGTGAGCCTTTGAGCTGAGGAGCTCTGGTGAAGCACCTGTGCGCCTACTGAGTGGTACAAAAACCTGAGAATACGTTTAGACGGCATTTCAAGCAACCCTGTCTGCCACACTTTGCTCTCCGCTGATGACGGCCGAAAGCCAGAAACACGTGTCCGGAGATACAGCATTCGCCGCACCAACTTATGGTGAAAAACTTTCTACAACGTTAAAGCACTTGCTGCACCCATTTTTGGTGAAAGACTTTTTTAAATATTATTCAAATTCATTCTAATGACTGCATTCATCATGATGCTTTGGGGCTATTCGAGATGAAATGTAAGACAGGGTGCTCCCTTTTTGGATTGTGTATTTAACGACTACCCTGAGTCTTTGAGCTGAGGAGCTCTGGTGAAGCACCTGTGCGCCTACTGAGTGGTACAAAAACCTGAGAATACGTTTAGGCGGCATTTCAAGCAACCCCGTCTGCCACACTTTGCTCTCCGCTGATGACGTCTGAAAGCCAGAAACACGTGTCCGCAGATACTGCATTCGCCGCACCAACTTATGGTGAAAAACTTTCTACAAAGTTACAGCACTTGCTGCACCCATTTTTGGTGGAAGACTTTTTGAAATATTATTCAAATTCATTCTATTGACTGCATTCATCATGATGCTTTGGGGCTATTCGAGCTGAAATGTAAGACAGGGTGCTCCCTTTTTGGATTGTGTATTTAACGGCTCCTGTGAGCCTTTGAGCTGACGAGCTCTGGTGAAGCACCTGTGCGCCTACTGAGTGGTACAAAAACCTGAGAATACATTTAGGTGGCATTTCATGCAACCCTGTCTGCCACACTCTGCTCTCCGCTGATGACGGCCGAAAGCCAGAAACACGTGTCCGGAGATACGGCATTCGCCGCACCAACTTATGGTGAAAAACTTTCTACAACGTTACAGCACTTGCTGCACCCATTTTTGGTGAAAGACTTTTTGAAATATTATTCATATTCATTCTAATGACTGCATTCATCATGATGCTTTGGGGCTATTTGAGCTGAAATGTAAGACAGGGTGCTCCCTTTTTGGATTGTGTATTTAACGGCTCCCGTCAGCCTTTGAGCTGAGGAGCTCTGGTGAAGCACCTGTGCGCCTACTGAGTGGTACAAAAACCTGAGAATACGTTTAGGCGGCATTTCAAGCAACCCCGTCTGCCACACTTTGCTCTCCACTGATGACGGCTGAAAGCCAGAAACACGTGTCCGGAGATACGGCATTCGCCGCACCAACTTATGGTGAAAAACTTTCTACAACGTTACAGCACTTGCTGCACCCATTTTTGGTGAAAGACTTTTTGAAATATTATTCAAATTCATTCTAATGACTGCATTCACCATGAACCTTTGGGGCTATTCGAGCTGAAATGTAAGACAGGGTGCTCCCTTTTTGGATTGTGTATTTAACGGCTCCCATGAGCCTTGGAGCTGACGAGCTCTGGTAAAGCACCTGTGCGCCTACTAAGTGGTACAAAAACCTGAGAATACGTTTAGGTGTCATTTCAAGGAACCCCGTCTGCCACACTTTCCTCTCTGCTGATGACGGCCGAAAGCCAGAAACACGTGTCCGCAGATACTGCATTCGCAGCACCAACTTATGGTGAAAAACTTTTTACAAAGTTACAGCACTTGCTGCACCCATTTTTGGTGAAAGACTTTTGGAAATATTATTCAAATTAATTTTAATGACTGCATTCATCATGATGCTTTGGGGCTATTCGAGCTGAAATCTAAGACAGGGTGCTCCCTTTTTGGATTGTGTATTTAACAACTACCCTGAGTCTTTGAGCTGAGGAGCTCTGGTGAAGCACCTGTGCGCCTACTGAGTGGTACAAAAACCTGAGAATACGTTTAGACGGCATTTCAAGCAACCCTGTCTGCCACACTTTGCTCTCCGCTGATGACGGCCCAAAGCCAGAAACACGTGTCCGGAGATACAGCATTCGCCGCACCAACTTATGGTGAAAAACTTTCTACAACGTTAAAGCACTTGCTGCACCCATTTTTGGTGAAAGACTTTTTTAAATATTATTCAAATTCATTCTAATGACTGCATTCATCATGATGCTTTGGGGCTATTCGAGATGAAATGTAAGACAGGGTGCTCCCTTTTTGGATTGTGTATTTAACGACTACCCTGAGTCTTTGAGCTGAGGAGCTCTGGTGAAGCACCTGTGCGCCTACTGAGTGGTACAAAAACCTGAGAATACGTTTAGGCGGCATTTCAAGCAACCCCGTCTGCCACACTTTGCTCTCCGCTGATGACGTCTGAAAGCCAGAAACACGTGTCCGCAGATACTGCATTCGCCGCACCAACTTATGGTGAAAAACTTTCTACAAAGTTACAGCACTTGCTGCACCCATTTTTGGTGGAAGACTTTTTGAAATATTATTCAAATTCATTCTATTGACTGCATTCATCATGATGCTTTGGGGCTATTCGAGCTGAAATGTAAGACAGGGTGCTCCCTTTTTGGATTGTGTATTTAACGGCTCCTGTGAGCCTTTGAGCTGACGAGCTCTGGTGAAGCACCTGTGCGCCTACTGAGTGGTACAAAAACCTGAGAATACATTTAGGTGGCATTTCATGCAACCCTGTCTGCCACACTCTGCTCTCCGCTGATGACGGCCGAAAGCCAGAAACACGTGTCCGGAGATACGGCATTCGCCGCACCAACTTATGGTGAAAAACTTTCTACAACGTTACAGCACTTGCTGCACCCATTTTTGGTGAAAGACTTTTTGAAATATTATTCATATTCATTCTAATGACTGCATTCATCATGATGCTTTGGGGCTATTTGAGCTGAAATGTAAGACAGGGTGCTCCCTTTTTGGATTGTGTATTTAACGGCTCCCGTCAGCCTTTGAGCTGAGGAGCTCTGGTGAAGCACCTGTGCGCCTACTGAGTGGTACAAAAACCTGAGAATACGTTTAGGCGGCATTTCAAGCAACCCCGTCTGCCACACTTTGCTCTCCACTGATGACGGCTGAAAGCCAGAAACACGTGTCCGGAGATACGGCATTCGCCGCACCAACTTATGGTGAAAAACTTTCTACAACGTTACAGCACTTGCTGCACCCATTTTTGGTGAAAGACTTTTTGAAATATTATTCAAATTCATTCTAATGACTGCATTCACCATGAACCTTTGGGGCTATTCGAGCTGAAATGTAAGACAGGGTGCTCCCTTTTTGGATTGTGTATTTAACGGCTCCCATGAGCCTTGGAGCTGACGAGCTCTGGTAAAGCACCTGTGCGCCTACTAAGTGGTACAAAAACCTGAGAATACGTTTAGGTGTCATTTCAAGGAACCCCGTCTGCCACACTTTCCTCTCTGCTGATGACGGCCGAAAGCCAGAAACACGTGTCCGCAGATACTGCATTCGCAGCACCAACTTATGGTGAAAAACTTTTTACAAAGTTACAGCACTTGCTGCACCCATTTTTGGTGAAAGACTTTTTGAAATATTATTCAAATTAATTTTAATGACTGCATTCATCATGATGCTTTGGGGCTATTCGAGCTGAAATCTAAGACAGGGTGCTCCCTTTTTGGATTGTGTATTTAACAACTACCCTGAGTCTTTGAGCTGAGGAGCTCTGGTGAAGCACCTGTGCGCCTACTGAGTGGTACAAAAACCTGAGAATACGTTTAGGCGGCATTTCAAGCAATTTCATTCTAATGACTGCATTCATCATGATACTTTGGGGCTATTCGAGCTGAAATGTAAGACACAGTGCTCCCTTTTTGGATTGTGTATTTAACGGCTCCCGTGAGCCCTTGAGCTGACGAGCTCTGGTGAAGCACCTGTGAGCCTACTGAGTGGTACAAAAACCTGAGAATACATTTAGGCGGCATTTCATGCAACCCCGTCTGCCACACATTCCTCTCCGCTGATGACGGCTAAAGGCCAGAAACACGTGTCCAGAGATACGGCATTTGATGCACCAACTTATGGTGAAATACTTTCTACAACGTTACAGCACTTGCTGCACCCATTTTTGGTGAAAGACTTTTTGAAATATTATTCAAATTCATTCTAATGACTGCATTCATCATGATGCTTTGGGGCTATTCGAGCTGAAATGTAAGACACAGTGCTCCCTTTTTGGATTGTGTATTTAATGGCTCCCGTGAGCCTTTGAGCTGACGAGCTCTGGTGAAGCCCCTGTGCACCTACTGAGTGGTACAAAAACCTGAGAATACGTTGAGGCGGCATTTCAAGCAACCCCGTCTGCCACACTTTGCTCTCCGCTGATGACGGGAGAAAGCCAGAAACACGAGTCCGGAGATCCGCCATTCGCCGCACCAACTTATGGTGAAAAACTTTCTACAACGTTACAGCACTTGCTGCACCCATTTTTGGTGAAAGACTTTTTGAAATATTATTCAAATTCATTCTAATGACTGCATTCATCATGATGCTTTGGGGCTATTCGAGCTGAAATGTAAGACAGGGTGCTCCCTTTTTGGATTGTGTATTTAACGACTACCCTGAGTCTTTAAGCTGAGGAGCTCTGGTGAAGCACCTGTGCGCCTACTGAGTGGTACAAAAACCTGAGAATACGTTTAGGCGGCATTTCAAGCAACCCCGTCTGCCACACTTTGCTCTCCGCTGATGATGGCTGAAAGCCAGAAACACGTGTCCGGAGATACAGCATTCGCCGCACCAACTTATGGTGAAAAACTTTCTACAACGTTACAGCACTTGCTGCACCCATTTTTGGTGAAAGACTTTTTGAAATATTATTCAAATTCATTCTAATGACTGCATTCATCATGATGCTTTGGGGCTATTCGAGCTGAAATGTAAGACATAGTGCTCCCTTTTTGGATTGTCTATTTAACGGCTCCCATGAGCCTTTGAGCTGACGAGCTCTGGTGAAGCACCTGTGAGCCTACTGAGTGGTACAAAAACCTGAGAATACATTTAGGCGGCATTTCATGCAACCCCGTCTGCCACAATTTCCTCTCCGCTGATGACGGCTGAAAGACAGAAACACGTGTCCGGAGATACGGCATTCGCCGCACCAACTTATGGTGAAAAACTTTCTACAACGTTACAGCACTTGCCGCACCCATTTTTGGTGAAAGACTTTTTAAAATATTATTCAAATTCATTCTAATGACGGCATTCATCATGATGCTTTGGGGCTATTTGAGCTGAAATCTAAGACAGGGTGCTCCCTTTTTGGATTGTGTATTTAACGACTACCCTGAGTCTTTGAGCTGAGGAGCTCTGGTGAAGCACCTGTGCGCCTACTGAGTGGTACAAAAACCTGAGAATACGTTTAGGCGGCATTTCAAGCAACCCCGTCTGCCACACTTTGCTCTCCGCTGATGACGGCCGAAAGCCAGAAACACATGTCCGCAGATACTGAATTCGCCGCACCAACTTATGGTGAAAAACTTTCTACAAAGTTACAGCACTTGCTGCACCCATTTTTGGTGAAAGACTTTTTGAAATATTATTCAAATTCATTCTATTGACTGCATTCATCATGATGCTTTCGGCTATTCGAGCTGAAATGTAAGACAGGGTGCTCCCTTTTTGGATTGTGTATTTAACGGCTCCCGTGAGCCTTTGAGCTGACGAGCTCTGGTGAAGCACCTGTGCGCCTACTGAGTGGTACAAAAACCTGAGAATACATTTAGGTGGCATTTCATGCAACCCTGTCTGCCACACTCTGCTCTCCGCTGATGACGGCCGAAAGCCAGAAACACGTGTCCGGAGATACGGCATTCGCCGCACCAACTTATGGTGAAAAACTTTCTACAACGTTACAGCACTTGCTGCACCCATTTTTGGTGAAAGACTTTTTGAAATATTATTCATATTCATTCAAATGACTGCATTCATCATGATGCTTTGGGGCTATTTGAGCTGAAATGTAAGACAGGGTGCTCCCTTTTTGGATTGTGTATTTAACGGCTCCCGTGAGCCTTTGAGCTGACGAGCTCTGGTGAAGCACCTGTGCGCCTACTGAGTGGTACAAAAACCTGAGAATACATTTAGGTGGCATTTCACGCAACCCTGTCTGCCACACTCTGCTCTCCGCTGATAACGTCCGAAAGCCAGAAACACGTGTCCGGAGATATGGCATTCGCCGCACCAACTTATGGTGAAAAACTTTCTACAACGTTACAGCACTTGCTGCACCCATTTTTGGTGAAAGACTTTTTAAAATATTATTCAAATTCATTCTAATGACGGCATTCATCATGATGCTTTGGGGCTATTCGAGCTGAAATGTAAAACAGGGTGCTCCCTTTTTGGATTGTGTATTTAACGGCTCCCGTGAGCCTTTGAGCTGACAAGCTCTGGTGAAGCACCTGTGCGCCTACTGAGTGGTACAAAAACCTGAGAATACGTTTAGGCGGCATTTCAAGCAACCCCGTCTGCCACACTTTGCTCTCCACTGATGACGGCCGAAAGCCGGAAACACGTGTCCGGAGATACGGCATTCACCGCACCAACTTATGGTGAAAAACTTTCTACAACGTTACAGCACTTGCCGCACCCATTTTTGGTGAAAGACTTTTTGAAATATTATTCAAATTCATTCTAATGACTGCATTCATCATGAAGCTTTGGGGCTATTCGACCTGAAATGTAAGACAGGGTGCTCCCTTTTTGGATTGTGTATTTAACGGCTCCCGTGTGCCTTTGAGCTGACGAGCTCTGGTGAAGCACTTGTGCGCCTACTGAGTGGTACAAAAACCTGAGAATACGTTTAGGCGGCATTTCAAGCAACCCCGTCTGCCACACTTTGCTCTCCACTGATGACGGCCGAAAGCCGGAAACACGTGTCCGGAAATACGGCATTCACTGCACCAACTTATGGTGAAAAACTTTCTACAACGTTACAGCACTTGCTGCACCCATTTTTAGTGAAAGACTTTTTGAAATATTATTCAAATTCATTCTATTGAATGCATTCATCATGATGCTTTGGGGCTATTCGAGCTGAAATGTAAGACAGGGTGCTCCCTTTTTGGATTGTGTATTTAACGGCTCCCGTGAGCCTTTGAGCTGACGAGCTCTGGTGAAGCACCTGTGCGCCTACTGAGTGGTACAAAAACCTGAGAATACATTTAGGTGGCATTTCATGCAACCCTGTCTGCCACACTCTGCTCTCCGCTGATGACGTTCGAAAGCCAGAAACACGTGTCCGGAGATACGGCATTCGCCGCACCAACTTATGGTGAAAAACTTTCTACAACGTTACAGCACTTGCTGCACCCATTTTTGGTGAAAGACTTTTTGAAATATTATTCATATTCTTTCTAATGACTGTATTCATCATGATGCTTTGGGACTATTTGAGCTGAAATGTAAGACAGGGTACTCCCTTTTTGGATGGTGTATTTAACGGCTCCCGTGAGCCTTTGAGCTGAGGAGCTCTGGTGAAGCACCTGTGCAACTACTGAGTGGTACAAAAACCTGAGAATACGTTTAGGCGGCATTTCAAGCAACCCCGTCTGCCACACTTTGCTCTCAACTGATGACGGCTGAAAGCCAGAAACACATGTCCGGAGATACGGCATTCGCCGCACCAACTTATGGTGAAAAACTTTCTACAACGTTACAGCACTTGCCGCACCCATTTTTGGTGAAAGACTTTTTAAAATATTATTCAAATTCATTGTAATGACGGCATTCATCATGATGCTTTGGGGCTATTTGAGCTGAAATCTAAGACAGGGTGCTCCCTTTTTGGATTGTGTATTTAACGACTACCCTGAGTCTTTGAGCTGAGGAGCTCTGGTGAAGCACCTGTGCGCCTACTGAGTGGTACAAAAACCTGAGAATACGTTTAGGCGGCATTTCAAGCAACCCCGTCTGCCACACTTTGCTCTCCGCTGATGACGGCCGAAAGCCAGAAACACGTGTCCGGAGATACAGCATTCGCCGCACCAACTTATGGTGAAAAACTTTCTACAACGTTACAGCACTTGCTGCACCCATTTTTGGTGAAAGACTTTTTGAAATATTATTCAAATTCATTCTAATGACTGCATTCATCATGATGCTTTGGGGCTATTCGAGCTGAAATGTAAGACATAGTGCTCCCTTTTTGGATTGTGTATTTAACGGCTCCCGTGAGCCTTTGAACTGACGAGCTCTGGTGAAGCACCTGTGAGCCTACTGAGTGGTGCAAAAACCTGAGAATACATTTAGGCGGCATTTCATGCAACCCCGTCTGCCACACTTTCCTCTCCGCTGATGACGGCTGAAAGCCAGAAACACGTGTCCGGAGATACGGCATTCGCCGCACCAACTTATGGTGAAAAACTTTCTACAACGTTACAGCACTTGCTGCACCCATTTTTGGTGAAAGACTTTTTGAAATATTATTCAAATTCATTCTAATGACTGCATTCATCATGATGCTTTGGGGCTATTCGAGCTGAAATGTAAGACAGGGTGCTCCCTTTTTGGATTGTGTATTTAACGACTACCCTGAGTCTTTGAGCTGAGGAGCTCTGGTGAAGCACCTGTGCGCCTACTGAGTGGTACAAAAACCTGAGAATACGTTTAGGCAGCATTTCAAGCAACCCCGTCTGCCACACTTTGCTCTCCGCTGATGACGGCCGAAAGCCAGAAACACATGTCCGCAGATACTGCATTCGCCGCACCAACTTATGGTGAAAAACTTTCTACAAAGTTACAGCACTTGCTGCACCCATTTTTGGTGAAAGACTTTTTGAAATATTATTCAAATTCATTCTATTGACTGCATTCATCATGATGCTTTGGGGCTATTCGAGCTGAAATGTAAGACAGGGTGCTCCCTTTTTGGATTGTGTATTTAACGACTACCCTGAGTCTTTGAGCTGAGGAGCTCTGGTGAAGCACCTGGTCGCCTACTGAGTGGTACAAAAACCTGAGAATACATTTAGGTGGCATTTCATGCAACCCTGTCTGCCACACTCTGCTCTCCGTTGATGACGGCCGAAAGCCAGAAACACGTGTCCGGAGATACGGCATTCGCCGCACCAACTTATGGTGAAACACTTTCTACAACGTTACAGCACTTGCTGCACCCATTTTTGGTGAAAGACTTTTTGAAATATTATTCATATTCATTCTAATGACTGCATTCATCATGATGCTTTGGGGCTATTTGAGCTGAAATGTAAGACAGGGTGTGCTCCCTTTTTGGATTGTGTATTTAACGTCTCCCGTGAGCCTTTGAGCTGATGAACTCTGGTGAAGCACCTGTGCGCCTACTGAGTGGTACAAAAACCTGAGAATACATTTAGGTGGCATTTCATGCAACCATGTCTGTCACACTCTACTCTCCGCTGATGACTTCCGAAAGCCAGAAACACATGTCCGGAGATACGGCATTCGCAGCACCAACTTATGGTGAAAAACTTTCTACAACGTTACAGCACTTGCTGCACCCATTTTTGGTGAAAGACTTTTTGAAATATTATTCATATTCATTCTAATGACTGCATTCATCATGATGCTTTGGGGCTATTTGAGCTGAAATGTAAGACAGGGTGCTCCCTTTTTGGATTGTGTATTTAACGGCTCCCGTGAGCCTTTGAGCTGAGGAGCTCTGGTGAAGCACCTGTGCGCCTACTGAGTGGTACAAAAACCTGAGAATACGTTTAGGCAGCATTTCAAGCAACCCGGTCTGCCACACTTTGCTCTCCACTGATGACGGCTGAAAGCCAGAAACACGTGTCCGGAGATACGGCATTCGCTGCATCAACTTATGGTGAAAAACTTTCTACAACGTTACAGCACTTGCCGCACCCATTTTTGGTGAAAGACTTTTTAAAATATTATTCAAATTCATTCTAATGACGGCATTCATCATGATGCTTTGGGGCTAATTGAGCTGAAATCTAAGACAGGGTGCTCCCTTTTTGGATTGTGTATTTAAAGACTACCCTGAGTGTTTGAGCTGAGGAGCTCTGGTGAAGCACCTGTGCGCCTACTGAGTGGTACAAAAACCTGAGAATACGTTTAGGCGGCATTTCAAGCAACCCGGTCTGCCACACTTTGCTCTCCGCTGATGATGGCCGAAAGCCAGAAACACGTGTCCGGAGATACAGCATTCGCCGCACCAACTTATGGTGAAAAACTTTCTACAACAATACAGCACTTGCTGCACCCATTTTTGGTGAAAGACTTTTGGAAATATTATTCAAATTCATTCTAATGACTGCATTCATCATGATGCTTTGGGGATATTCGAGCTGAAATGTAAGACATAGTGCTCCCTTTTTGGATTGTGTATTTAACGGCTCCCGTGAGCCTTTGAGCTGACGAGCTCTGGTGAAGCACCTGTGAGCCTACTGAGTGGTACAAAAACCTGAGAATACATTTAGGCGGCATTTCATGCAACCCCGTCTGCCACACTTTCCTCTCCACTGATGACGGCTGAAAGCCAGAAACACGTGTCCGGAGATACGGCATTCGCCGCACCAACTTATGGTGAAAAACTTTCTACAACGTTACAGCACTTGCCGCACCCATTTTTGGTGAAAGACTTTTAAAAATATTATTCAAATTCATTCTAATGACGGCATTCATCATGATGCTTTGGGGCTATTTGAGCTGAAATCTAAGACAGGGTGCTCCCTTTTTGCATTGTGTATTTAACGACTACCCTGAGTCTTTGAGCTGAGGAGCTCTGGTGAAGCACCTGTGCGCCTACTGAGTGGTACAAAAACCTGAGAATACCTTTAGGCGGCATTTCAAGCAACCCCGTCTGCCACACTTTGCTCTCCGCTGATGACGGCCGAAAGCCAGAAACACGTGTCCGGAGATACAGCATTCGCCGCACCAACTTATGGTGAAAAACTTTCTACAACGTTACAGCACTTGCTGCACCCATTTTTGGTGAAAGACTTTTTGAAATATTATTCAAATTCATTCTAATGACTGCATTCATCATGATGCTTTGGGGCTATTCGAGCTGAAATGTAAGACATAGTGCTCCCTTTTTGGATTGTGTATTTAACGGCTCCCGTGAGCCTTTGAGCTGACGAGCTCTGGTGAAGCACCTGTGAGCCTCCTGAGTGGTACAAAAACCTGAGAATACATTTAGGGGGCATTTCATGCAACCCCGTCTGCCACACTTTCCTCTCCGCTGATGACGGCTGAAAGCCAGAAACACGTGTCCGGAGATACGGCATTCGCCGCACCAACTTATGGTGAAAAACTTTCTACAACTTTACAGCACTTGCTGCACCCATTTTTGGTGAAATACTTTTTGAAATATTATTCAAATTCATTCTAATGACTGCATTCATCATGATGCTTTGGGGCTATTCGAGCTGAAATGTAAGACAGGGTGCTCCCTTTTTGGATTGTGTATTTAACGACTACAATGAGTCTTTGAGCTGAGGAGCTCTGGTGAAGCACCTGTGCGCCTACTGAGTGGTACAAAAACCTGAGAATACGTTTAGGCGGCATTTCAAGCAACACCGTCTGCCACACTTTGCTCTCCGCTGATGACGGCCGAAAGCCAGAAACACATGTCCGCAGATACTGCATTCGTCGCACCAACTTATGGTGAAAAACTTTCTACAAAGTTACAGCACTTGCTGCACCCATTTTTGGTGAAAGACTTTTTGAAATATTATTCAAATTCATTCTATTGACTGCATTCATCATGATGCTTTGGGGCTATTCGATCTGAAATGTAAGACAGGGTGCTCCCTTTTTGGATTGTGTATTTAACGGCTCCCGTGAGCCTTTGAGCTGAGGAGCTCTGGTGAAGCACCTGTGCGCCTACTGAGTGGTACAAAAACCTGAGAATACGTTTAGACGGCATTTCAAGCAACCCTGTCTGCCACACTTTGCTCTCCGCTGATGACGGCCGAAAGCCAGAAACACGTGTCCGGAGATACAGCATTCGCCGCACCAACTTATGGTGAAAAACTTTCTACAACGTTAAAGCACTTGCTGCACCCATTTTTGGTGAAAGACTTTTTAAAATATTATTCAAATTCATTCTAATGACTGCATTCATCATGATGCTTTGGGGCTATTCGAGATGAAATGTAAGACAGGGTGCTCCCTTTTTGGATTGTGTATTTAACGACTACCCTGAGTCTTTGAGCTGAGGAGCTCTGGTGAAGCACCTGTGCGCCTACTGAGTGGTACAAAAACCTGAGAATACGTTTAGGCGGCATTTCAAGCAACCCCGTCTGCCACACTTTGATCTCCGCTGATGACGTCTGAAAGCCAGAAACACGTGTCCGCAGATACTGCATTCGCCGCACCAACTTATGGTGAAAAACTTTCTACAAAGTTACAGCACTTGCTGCACCCATTTTTGGTGGAAGACTTTTTGAAATATTATTCAAATTCATTCTATTGACTGCATTCATCATGATGCTTTGGGGCTATTCGAGCTGAAATGTAAGACAGGGTGCTCCCTTTTTGGATTGTGTATTTAACGGCTCCTGTGAGCCTTTGAGCTGACGAGCTCTGGTGAAGCACCTGTGCGCCTACTGAGTGGTACAAAAACCTGAGAATACATTTAGGTGGCATTTCATGCAACCCTGTCTGCCACACTCTGCTCTCCGCTGATGACGGCCGAAAGCCAGAAACACGTGTCCGGAGATACGGCATTCGCCGCACCAACTTATGGTGAAAAACTTTCTACAACGTTACAGCACTTGCTGCACCCATTTTTGGTGAAAGACTTTTTGAAATATTATTCATATTCATTCTAATGACTGCATTCATCATGATGCTTTGGGGCTATTTGAGCTGAAATGTAAGACAGGGTGCTCCCTTTTTGGATTGTGTATTTAACGGCTCCCGTCAGCCTTTGAGCTGAGGAGCTCTGGTGAAGCACCTGTGCGCCTACTGAGTGGTACAAAAACCTGAGAATACGTTTAGGCGGCATTTCAAGCAACCCCGTCTGCCACACTTTGCTCTCCACTGATGACGGCTGAAAGCCAGAAACACGTGTCCGGAGATACGGCATTCGCCGCACCAACTTATGGTGAAAAACTTTCTACAACGTTACAGCACTTGCTGCACCCATTTTTGGTGAAAGACTTTTTGAAATATTATTCAAATTCATTCTAATGACTGCATTCACCATGAACCTTTGGGGCTATTCGAGCTGAAATGTAAGACAGGGTGCTCCCTTTTTGGATTGTGTATTTAACGGCTCCCATGAGCCTTGGAGCTGACGAGCTCTGGTAAAGCACCTGTGCGCCTACTAAGTGGTACAAAAACCTGAGAATACGTTTAGGTGTCATTTCAAGGAACCCCGTCTGCCACACTTTCCTCTCTGCTGATGACGGCCGAAAGCCAGAAACACGTGTCCGCAGATACTGCATTCGCAGCACCAACTTATGGTGAAAAACTTTTTACAAAGTTACAGCACTTGCTGCACCCATTTTTGGTGAAAGACTTTTTGAAATATTATTCAAATTAATTTTAATGACTGCATTCATCATGATGCTTTGGGGCTATTCGAGCTGAAATCTAAGACAGGGTGCTCCCTTTTTGGATTGTGTATTTAACAACTACCCTGAGTCTTTGAGCTGAGGAGCTCTGGTGAAGCACCTGTGCGCCTACTGAGTGGTACAAAAACCTGAGAATACGTTTAGGCGGCATTTCAAGCAATTTCATTCTAATGACTGCATTCATCATGATACTTTGGGGCTATTCGAGCTGAAATGTAAGACACAGTGCTCCCTTTTTGGATTGTGTATTTAACGGCTCCCGTGAGCCCTTGAGCTGACGAGCTCTGGTGAAGCACCTGTGAGCCTACTGAGTGGTACAAAAACCTGAGAATACATTTAGGCGGCATTTCATGCAACCCCGTCTGCCACACATTCCTCTCCGCTGATGACGGCTAAAGGCCAGAAACACGTGTCCAGAGATACGGCATTTGATGCACCAACTTATGGTGAAATACTTTCTACAACGTTACAGCACTTGCTGCACCCATTTTTGGTGAAAGACTTTTTGAAATATTATTCAAATTCATTCTAATGACTGCATTCATCATGATGCTTTGGGGCTATTCGAGCTGAAATGTAAGACACAGTGCTCCCTTTTTGGATTGTGTATTTAATGGCTCCCGTGAGCCTTTGAGCTGACGAGCTCTGGTGAAGCCCCTGTGCACCTACTGAGTGGTACAAAAACCTGAGAATACGTTGAGGCGGCATTTCAAGCAACCCCGTCTGCCACACTTTGCTCTCCGCTGATGACGGGAGAAAGCCAGAAACACGAGTCCGGAGATCCGCCATTCGCCGCACCAACTTATGGTGAAAAAATTTCTACAACGTTACAGCACTTGCTGCACCCATTTTTGGTGAAAGACTTTTTGAAATATTATTCAAATTCATTCTAATGACTGCATTCATCATGAAGCTTTGGGGCTATTCAAGCTGAAATGTAAGACAGGGTGCTCCCTTTTTGGATTGTGTATTTAACGGCTCCCGTGAGCCTTGGAGCTGACGAGCTCTGGTAAAGCACCTGTGCGCCTACTGAGTGGTACAAAAACCTGAGAATACATTTAGGCGGCATGTCAAGCAACCCCGTCTGCCACACTTTGCTCTGGCTGATGACGGCCGAAAGCCAGAAACACGTGGACGGAAATACGGCATTCGCCGCACCAACTTATGGTGAAAAACTTTCTACAACGTTACAGCACTTGCTGCACCCATTTTTGGTGAAAGACTTTTTAAAATATTATTCAAATTCATTCTAATGATGGCATTCATCATGATGCTTTGGGGCTATTCGAGCTGAAATGTAAAACAGGGTGCTCCCTTTTTGGATTGTGTATTTAACGGCTCCCGTGAGCCTTTGAGCTGACGAGCTCTGAAGAAGCACCTGTGCGCCTACTGAGTGGTACAAAAACCTGAGAATACGTTTAGGCGGCATTTCAAGCAACCCCGTCTGCCACACTTTGCTCTCCGCTGATGACGGCCGAAAGCCAGAAACACGTGTCCGCAGATACTGCATTCGCCGCAACAACATATGGTGAAAAACTTTCTACAAAGTTACAGCACTTGCTGCACCCATTTTTGGTGAAAGACTTTTTGAAATATTATTCAAATTAATTCTAATGACTGCATTCATCATGATGCTTTGGGGTATTCGAGCTGAAATCTAAGACAGGGTGCTCCCTTTTTGGATTGTGTATTTAACGACTACCCTGAGTCTTTGATCTGAGGAGCTTTGGTGAAGCACCTGTGTGCCTACTGAGTGGTCCAAAAACCTGAGAATACGCTTAGGCGGCATTTCAAGCAACCCCGTCTGCCACACTTTGCTCGGCGCTGATGACGGCCGAAAGCCAGAAACACGTGTCCGGAGATACAGCATTCGCCGCACCAACTTATGATGAAAAACTTTCTACAACGTTACAGCACTTGCTGCACCCATTTTTGGTGAAATACTTTTTGAAATATTATTCAAATTCATTCTAATGACTGCATTCATCATGATGCTTTGGGGCTATTCGAGCTGAAATGTAAGACACGGTGCTCCCTTTTTGGATTGTCTATTTAACGGCTCCCGTGAGCCTTTGAGCTGACAAGCTCTGGTGAAGCACCTGTGAGCCTACTGAGTGGTACAAAAACCTGAGAATACATTAAGGCGGCATTTCATGCATCCCCATCTGCCACACTTTCCTCTCCGCTGATGACGGCTGAAAGCCAGAAACACGTATCCGGAGATACGGCATTCGCCGCACCAACTTATGGTGAAAAACTTTCTACAACGTTACAGCACTTGCTGCACCCATTTTTGCTGAAAGACTTTTTGAAATATTATTCAAATTCATTCTAATGACTGCATTCATCATGATGCTTTGGGGCTATTCGAGATGAAATGTAAGACAGGGTGCTCCCTTTTTGGATTGTGTATTTAACTGCTCCCGTGAGCCTTTGAGCTGAGGAGCTCTGGTGAAGCACCTGTGCGCCTACTGAGTGGTACAAAAACCTGAGAATACGTTTAGGCGGCATTTCAATCAACCCCGTCTGCCACACTTTGCTCTCCGCTGATGACGGGCGAAAGCCAGAAACACGAGTCCGGAGATACGGCATTCGCCGCACCAACTTATGGTGAAAAACTTTCTACAACGTTACAGCACTTGCTGCACCCATTTTTGGTGAAAGACTTTTTGAAATATTATTCAAATTAATTCTAATGACTGCATTCATCATGATGCTTTGGGGCTATTCGAGCTGAAATGTAAGACAGGGTGCTCCCTTTTTGGATTGTGTATCTAACGGCTCCCGTGAGCCTTTGAGCTCACAAGCTCTGGTGAAGCACCTGTGCGCCACTGAGTGGTACAAAAACCTGAGAATACATTTAGGCAGCATTTCAAGCAACCCCGTCTGCCACACTTTGCTCTCCGCTGATGACGGGCGAAAGCCAGAAACACGTGTCCGGAGATACGGCATTCGCCGCACCAACTTATGGTGAAAAACTTTCTACAACGTTACAGCACTTGCTGCACCCATTTTTGGTGAAAGACTTTTTGAAATATTATTCAAATTCATTCTAATGACTGCATTCATCATGATGCTTTGGGGCTATTCGAGCTGAAATGTAAGACATAGTGCTCCCTTTTTGGATTGTGTATTTAACGGCTCCCGTGAGCCTTTGAGCTGACGAGCTCTGGTGAAGCACCTGTGAGCCTACTGAGTGGTACAAAAACCTGAGAATACATTTAGGCGGCATTTCATGCAACCCCGTCTGCCACACTTTCCTCTCGCTGATGACGGCTGAAAGCCAGAAACACGTGTCCGGAGATACGGCATTCGCCGCACCAACTTATGGTGAAAAACTTTCTACAACGTTACAGCACTTGCTGCACCCATTTTTGGTGAAAGAGTTTTTGAAATATTATTCAAATTCATTCTAATGACTGCATTCATCATGATGCTTTGGGGCTATTCGAGCTGAAATGTAAGACAGGGTGCTCCCTTTTTGGATTGTGTATTTAACGACTACCCTGAGTCTTTGAGCTGAGGAGCTCTGGTGAAGCACCTGTGCGCCTACTGAGTGGTACAAAAACCTGAGAATACGTTTAGGCGGCATTTCAAGCAACCCCGTCTGCCACACTTTGCTCTCCGCTGATGACGGCCGAAAGCCAGAAACACATGTCCGCAGATACTGCATTCGCCGCACCAACTTATGGTGAAAAACTTTCCACAAAGTTACAGCACTTGCTGCACCCATTTTTGGTGAAAGACTTTTTGAAATATTATTCAAATTCATTCTATTGACTGCATTCATCATGATGCTTTGGGGCTATTCGAGCTGAAATGTAAGACAGGGTGCTCCCTTTTTGGATTGTGTATTTAACGGCTCCCGTGAGCCTTTGAGCTGACGAGCTCTGGTGAAGCACCTGTGCGCCTACTGAGTGGTACAAAAACCTGAGAATACATTTAGGTGGCATTTCATGCAACCCTGTCTGCCACACACTACTCTCCGCTGATGACGTCCGAAAGCCAGAAACACGTGTCCGGAGATACGGCATTCGCAGCACCAACTTATGGTGAAAAACTTTCTACAACGTTACAGCACTTGCTGCACCCATTTTTGGTGAAAGACTTTTTGAAATATTATTCATATTCATTCTAATGACTGCATTCATCATGATGCTTTGGGGATATTTGAGCTGAAATGTAAGACAGGGTGCTCCCTTTTTGGATTGTGTATTTAACGGCTCCCGTGAGCCTTTGAGCTGAGGAGCTCTGGTGAAGCACCTGTGCGCCTACTGAGTGGTACAAAAACCTGAGAATACGTTTAGGCAGCATTTCAAGCAACCCCGTCTGCCACACTTTGCTCTCCACTGATGACGGCTGAAAGCCAGAAACACGTGTCCGGAGATACGGCATTCACTGCACCAACTTATGGTGAAAAACGTTCTACAACGTTACAGCACTTGCCGCACCCATTTTTGGTGAAAGACTTTTTAAAATATTATTCAAATTCATTCTAATGACGGCATTCATCATGATGCTTTGGGGCTAATTGAGCTGAAATCTAAGACAGGGTGCTCCCTTTTTGGATTGTGTATTTAACGACTACCCTGAGTCTTTGAGCTGGGGAGCTCTGGTGAAGCACCTGTGCGCCTACTGAGTGGTACAAAAACCTGAGAATACGTTTAGGCGGCATTTCAAGCAACCCCGTCTGCCACACTTTGCTCTCCGCTGATGATGGCCGAAAGCCAGAAACACGTGTCCGGAGATACAGCATTCGCCGCACCAACTTATGGTGAAAAACTTTCTACAACGTTACAGCACTTGCTGCACCCATTTTTGGTGAAAGACTTTTGGAAATATTATTCAACTTCATTCTAATGACTGCATTCATCATGATGCTTTGGGGCTATTCGAGCTGAACTGTAAGACATAGTGCTCCCTTTTTGGATTGTGTATTTAACGGCTCCCGTGAGCCTTTGAGCTGACGAGCTCTGGTGAAGCACCTGTGAGCCTACTGAGTGGTACAAAAACCTGAGAATACATTTAGGCGGCATTTCATGCAACCCCGTCTGCCACACTTTCCTCTCCACTGATGACGGCTGAAAGCCAGAAACACGTGTCCGGAGATACGGCATTCGCCGCACCAACTTATGTTGAAAAACGTTCTACAACGTTACAGCACTTACCGCACCCATTTTTGGTGAAAGACTTTTTAAAATATTATTCAAATTCATTCTAATGACGGCATTCATCATGATGCTTTGGGGCTATTTGAGCTGAAATCTAAGACAGGGTGCTCCCTTTTTGGATTGTGTATTTAACGACTACCCTGAGTCTTTGAGCTGAGGAGCTCTGGTGAAGCACCTGTGCGCCTACTGAGTGGTACAAAAACCTGAGAATACGTTTAGGCGGCATTTCAAGCAACCCCGTCTGCCACACTTTGCTCTCCCCTGATGACGGCCGAAAGCCAGAAAAACGTGTCCGGAGATACAGCATTCGCCGCACCAACTTATGGTGAAAAACTTTCTACAACGTTACAGCACTTGCTGCACCCATTTTTGGTGAAAGACTTTTTGAAATATTATTCAAATTCATTCTAATGACTGCATTCATCATGATGCTTTGGGGCTATTCGAGATGAAATGTAAGACATAGTGCTCCCTTTTTGGATTGTGTATTTAACGGCACCCGTGAGCCTTTGAGCTGACGAGCTCTGGTGAAGCACCTGTGAGCCTCCTGAGTGGTACAAAAACCTGAGAATACATTTAGGGGGCATTTCATGCAACCCCGTCTGCCACACTTTCCTCTCCGCTGATGACGGCTGAAAGCCAGAAACACGTGTCCGGAGATACGGCATTCGCCGCACCAACTTATGGTGAAAAACTTTCTACAACTTTACAGCACTTGCTGCACCCATTTTTGGTGAAATACTTTTTGAAATATTATTCAAATTCATTCTAATGACTGCATTCATCATGATGCTTTGGGGCTATTTGAGCTGAAATGTAAGACATGGTGCTCCCTTTTTGGATTGTGTATTTAACGACTACAATGAGTCTTTGAGCTGAGGAGCTCTGGTGAAGCACCTGTGCGCCTACTGAGTGGTACAAAAACCTGAGAATACGTTTAGGCGGCATTTCAAGCAACCCCGTCTGCCACACTTTGCTCTCCGCTGATGACGGCCGAAAGCCAGAAACACATGTCCGCAGATACTGCATTCGCCGCACCAACTTATGGTGAAAAACTTTCTACAAAGTTACAGCACTTGCTGCACCCATTTTTGGTGAAAGACTTTTTGAAATATTATTCAAATTCATTCTATTGACTGCATTCATCATGATGCTTTGGGGCTATTCGAGCTGAAATGTAAGACAGGGTGCTCCCTTTTTGGATTATGTATTTAACGGCTCCCGTGAGCCTTTGAGCTGACGAGCTCTGGTGAAGCACCTGTGCGCCTACTGAGTGGTACAAAAACCTGAGAATACATTTAGGTGGCATTTCATGCAACCCTGTCTGCCACACTCTGCTCTCTGCTGATGACGGCCAAAAGCCAGAAACACGTGTCCGGAGATACGGCATTCGACGCACCAACTTATGGAGAAAAACTTTCTACAACGTTACAGCACTTGCTGCACCCATTTTTGGTGAAAGACTTTTTGAAATATTATTCATATTCATTCTAATGACTGCATTCATCATGATGCTTTGGGGCTATTTGAGCTGAAATGTAATACAGGGTGCTCCCTTTTTGGATTGTGTATTTAACGGCTCCCGTGAGCCTTTGAGCTGAGGAGCTCTGGTGAAGCACCTGTGCGCCTACTGAGTGGTACAAAAACCTGAGAATACGTTTAGACGGCATTTCAAGCAACCCCGTCTGCCACACTTTGCTCTCCGCTGATGACGGCCGAAAGCCAGAAACACGTGTCCGGAGATACAGCATTCGCCGCACCAACTTATGGTGAAAAACTTTCTACAACGTTAAAGCACTTGCTGCACCCATTTTTGGTGAAAGACTTTTTAAAATATTATTCAAATTCATTCTAATGACTGCATTCATCATGATGCTTTGGGGCTATTCGAGCTGAAATGTAAGACACAGTGCTCCCTTTTTGGATTGTGTATTTAACGGCTCCCGTGAGCCTTTGAGCTGACGAGCTCTGGTGAAGCACCTGTGAGCCTACTGAGTGGTACAAAAACCTAAGAATACATTTAGGCGGCATTTCATGCAACCCCGTCTGCCACACTTTCCTCTCCGCTGATGACGGCTGAAAGCCAGAAACACGTGTCCGGAGATACGGCATTCACCGCACCAACTTATGGTGAAAAACTTTCTACAACGTTATAGCACTTGCTGCACCCATTTTTGGTGAAAGACTTTTTGAAATATTATTCAAATTCATTCTAATGACTGTATTCATCATGATGCTTTGGGGCTATTCGAGCTGAAATGTAAGACAGGGTGCTCCCTTTTTGGATTGTGTATTTAACGACTACCCTGAGTCTTAGTGGTACAAAAACCTGAGAATACGTTTAGGCGGCATTTCAAGCAACACCGTCTGCCACACTTTGCTCTCCGCTGATGACGTCCGAAAGCCAGAAACACGTGTCCGCAGATACAGCATTCGCCGCACCAACTTATGGTGAAAAACTTTCTACAAAGTTACAGCACTTGCTGCACCCATTTTTGGTGGAAGACTTTTTGAAATATTATTCAAATTCATTCTATTGACTGCATTCATCATGATGCTTTGGGGCTATTCGAGCTGAAATGTAAGACAGGGTGCTCCCTTTTTGGATTGTGTATTTAACGGCTCCCGTGACCCTTTGAGCTGACGAGCTCTGGTGAAGCACCTGTGCGCCTACTGAGTGGTACAAAAACCTGAGAATACATTTAGGTGGCATTTCATGCAACCCTGTCTGCCACACTCTGCTCTCCGCTGATGATGGCCGAAAGCCAGAAACACGTGTCCGGAGATACGGCATTCGCTGCACCAACTTATGGTGAAAAACTTTCTACAACGTTACAGCACTTGCTGCACCCATTTTTGGTGAAAGACTTTTTGAAATATTATTCATATTCATTCTAATGACTGCATTCATCATGATGCTTTGGGGCTATTTGAGCTGAAATATAAGACAGGGTGCTCCCTTTTTGGATTGTGTATTTAACTGCTCCCGTCAGCCTTTGAGCTGAGGAGCTCTGGTGAAGCACCTGTGCGCTTACTGAGTGGTACAAAAACCTGAGAATACGTTTAGGCGGCATTTCAAGCAACCCCGTCTGCCACACTTTGCTCTCCACTGATGACGGCTGAAAGCCAGAAACACGTGTCCGGAGATACGGCATTCGCCGCACCAACTTATGGTGAAAAACTTTCTACAACGTTACAGCACTAGCTGCACCCATTTTTGGTGAAAGACTTTTTGAAATATTATTCAAATTCATTCTAATGACTGCATTCACCATGAACCTTTGGGGCTATTCGAGCTGAAATGTAAGACAGGGTGCTCCCTTTTTGGATTGTGTATTTAACGGCTCCCATGAGCCTTGAAGCTGACGAGCTCTGGTAAAGCACCTGTGCGCCTACTAAGTGGTACAAAAACCTGAGAATACGTTTAGGTGTCATTTCAAGGAACCCCGTCTGCCACACTTTCCTCTCCGCTGATGACGGCCGAAAGCCAGAAACACGTGTCCGCAGATACAGCATTCGCAGCACCAACTTATGGTGAAAAACTTTTTACAAAGTTACAGCACTTGCTGCACCCATTTTTGGTGAAAGACTTTTTGAAATATTATTCAAATTAATTCTAATGACTGCATTCATCATGATGCTTTGGGGCTATTCGAGCTGAAATCTAAGACAGGGTGCTCCCTTTTTGGATTGTGTATTTAACAACTACCCTGAGTCTTTGAGCTGAGGAGCTCTGGTGAAGCACCTGTGCGCCTACTGAGTGGTACAAAAACCTGAGAATACGTTTAGGCGGCATTTCAAGCAATTTCATTCTAATGACTGCATTCATCATGATACTTTGGGGCTATTCGAGCTGAAATGTAAGACACAGTGCTCCCTTTTTGGATTGTGTATTTAACGGCTCCCGTGAGCCCTTGAGCTGACGAGCTCTGGTGAAGCACCTGTGAGCCTATTGAGTGGTACAAAAACCTGAGAATACATTTAGGCGGCATTTCATGCAACCCCGTCTGCCACACTTTCCTCTCCGCTGATGACGGCTGAAAGCCAGAAACACGTGTCTGGAGATACGGCATTTGATGCACCAACTTATGGTGAAATACTTTCTACAACTTTACAGCACTTGCTGCACCCATTTTTGGTGAAAGACTTTTTGAAATATTATTCAAATTCATTCTAATGAGTGCATTCATCATGATGCTTTGGGGCTATTCGAGCTGAAATGTAAGACAGGGTGCTCCCTTTTTGGATTGTGTATTTAATGGCTCCTGTGAACCTTTGAGCTGACGAGCTCTGGTGAAGCCCCTGTGCACCTACTGAGTGGTACAAAAACCTGAGAATACGTTGAGGCGGCATTTCAAGCAACCCCGTCTGCCATACTTTGCTCTCCGCTGATGACGGGCGAAAGCCAGAAACACGAGTCCGGAGATACGGCATTCGCCGCACCAACTTATGGTGAAAAACTTTCTACAACGTTACAGCACTTGCTGCACCCATTTTTGGTGAAAGACTTTTTGAAATATTATTCAAATTCATTCTAATGACTGCATTCATCATGAAGCTTTGGGGCTATTCAAGCTGAAATGTAAGACATGGTGCTCCCTTTTTGGATTGTGTATTTAACGGCTCCCGTGAGCCTTGGAGCTGACGAGCTCTGGTAAAGCACCTGTGCGCCTACTGAGTGGTATAAAAACCTGAGAATACATTTAGGCGGCATTTCAAGCAACCCCGTCTGCCACACTTTGCTCTGGCTGATGACGGCCGAAAGCCATAAACACGTGGACGGAGATACGGCATTCGCCGCACCAACTTATGGTGAAAAACTTTCTACAACGTTACAGCACTTGCTGCACCCATTTTTGGTGAAAGACTTTTTAAAATATTATTCAAATTCATTCTAATGACGGCATTCATCATGATGCTTTGGGGCTATTCGAGCTGAAATGTAAAACAGGGTGCTCCCTTTTTGGATTGTGTATTTAACGGCTCCCGTGAGCCTTTGAGCTGACGAGCTCTGAAGAAGCACCTGTGCGCCTACTGAGTGGTACAAAAACCTGAGAATACGTTTAGGCGGCATTTCAAGCAACCCCGTCTGCCACACTTTGCTCTCCGCTGATGACGGCCGAAAGCCAGAAACACGTGTCCGCAGATACTGCATTCGCCGCACCAACATATGGTGAAAAACTTTCTACAAAGTTACAGCACTTGCTGCACCCATTTTTGGTGAAAGACTTTTTGAAATATTATTCAAATTAATTGTAATGACTGCATTCATCATGATGCTTTGGGGTATTCGAGCTGAAATCTAAGACAGGGTGCTCCCTTTTTGGATTGTGTATTTAACGACTACCCTGAGTCTTTGATCTGAGGAGCTTTGGTGAAGCACCTGTGTGCCTACTGAGTGGTCCAAAAACCTGAGAATACGCTTAGGCGGCATTTCAAGCAACCCCGTCTGCCACACTTTGCTCGGCGCTGATGACGGCCGAAAGCCAGAAACACGTGTCCGGAGATACAGCATTCGCCGCACCAACTTATGATGAAAAACTTTCTACAACGTTACAGCACTTGGTGCACCCATTTTTGGTGAAATACTTTTTGAAATATTATTCAAATTCATTCTAATGACTGCATTCATCATGATGCTTTGGGGCTATTCGAGCTGAAATGTAAGACACGGTGCTCCCTTTTTGGATTGTCTATTTAACGGCTCCCGTGAGCCTTTGAGCTGACAAGCTCTGGTGAAGCACCTGTGAGCCTACTGAGTGGTACAAAAACCTGAGAATACGTTTAGGCGGCATTTCAATCAACCCCGTCTGCCACAAATTGCACTCCGCTGATGACGGGCGAAAGCCAGAAACACGAGTCCGGAGATACGGCATTCGCCGCACCAACTTATGGTGAAAAACTTTCTACAACGTTACAGCACTTGCTGCACCCATTTTTGGTGAAAGACTTTTTGAAATATTATTCAAATTAATTCTAATGACTGCATTCATCATGATGCTTTGGGGCTATTCGAGCTGAAATGTAAGACAGGGTGCTCCCTTTTTGGATTGTGTATTTAACGGCTCCCGTGAGCCTTTGAGCTGACAAGCTCTGGTGAAGCACCTGTGCGCCACTGAGTGGTACAAAAACCTGAGAATACATTTAGGCAGCATTTCAAGCAACCCCGTCTGCCACACTTTGCTCTCCGCTGATGACGGCCGAAAGCCAGAAACACGTGTCCGGAGATACGGCATTCGACGCACCAACTTATGGTGAAAAACTTTCTACAACGTTACAGCACTTGCTGCCCCCATTTTTGGTGAAACACTTTTTGAAATATTATTCAAATTCATTCTAATGACTGCATTCATCATGATGCTCTGGGGCTATTCGAGCTGAAATGTAAGACATAGTGCTCCCTTTTTGGATTGTGTATTTAACGGCTCCCGTGAGCCTTTGAGCTGACGAGCTCTGGTGAAGCACCTGTGAGCCTACTGAGTGGTACAAAAACCTAAGAATACATTTAGGCGGCATTTCATGCAACCCCGTCTGCCACACTTTCCTCTCCGCTGATGACGGCTGAAAGCCAGAAACACGTGTCCGGAGATACGGCATTCACCGCACCAACTTATGGTGAAAAACTTTCTACAACGTTATAGCACTTGCTGCACCCATTTTTGGTGAAAGACTTTTTGAAATATTATTCAAATTCATTCTAATGACTGTATTCATCATGATGCTTTGGGGCTATTCGAGCTGAAATGTAAGACAGGGTGCTCCCTTTTTGGATTGTGTATTTAACGACTACCCTGAGTCTTTGAGCTGAGGAGCTCTGGTGAAGCACCTGTGCGCCTACTGAGTGGTACAAAAACCTGAGAATACGTTTAGGCGGCATTTCAAGCAACCCCATCTGCCACACGTTGCTCTCCGCTGATGACGTCCGAAAGCCAGAAACACGTGTCCGGAGATACGGCATTCGCCGCACCAACTTATGGTGAAAAACTTTCTACAAAGTTACAGCACTTGCTGCACCCCTTTTTGGTGGAAGACTTTTTGAAATATTATTCAAATTCATTCTATTGACTGCATTCATCATGATGCTTTGGGGCTATTCGAGCTGAAATGTAAGACAGGGTGCTCCCTTTTTGGATTGTGTATTTAACGGCTCCCGTGACCCTTTGAGCTGACGAGCTCTGGTGAAGCACCTGTGCGCCTACTGAGTGGTACAAAAACCTGAGAATACATTTAGGTGGCATTTCATGCAACCCTGTCTGCCACACTCTGCTCTCCGCTGATGATGGCCGAAAGCCAGAAACACGTGTCCGGAGATACGGCATTCGCTGCACCAACTTATGGTGAAAAACTTTCTACAACGTTACAGCACTTGCTGCACCCATTTTTGGTGAAAGACTTTTTGAAATATTATTCATATTCATTCTAATGACTGCATTCATCATGATGCTTTGGGGCTATTTGAGCTGAAATGTAAGACAGGGTGCTCCCTTTTTGGATTGTGTATTTAACGGCTCCCGTCAGCCTTTGAGCTGAGGAGCTCTGGTGAAGCACCTGTGCGCTTACTGAGTGGTACAAAAACCTGAGAATACGTTTAGGCGGCATTTCAAGCAACCCCGTCTGCCACACTTTGCTCTCCACTGATGACGGCTGAAAGCCAGAAACACGTGTCCGGAGATACGGCATTCGCCGCACCAACTTATGGTGAAAAACTTTCTACAACGTTACAGCACTTGCTGCACCCATTTTTGGTGAAAGACTTTTTGAAATATTATTCAAATTCATTCTAATGACTGCATTCACCATGAACCTTTGGGGCTATTCGAGCTGAAATGTAAGACAGGGTGCTCCCTTTTTGGATTGTGTATTTAACGGCTCCCATGAGCCTTGAAGCTGACGAGCTCTGGTAAAGCACCTGTGCGCCTACTAAGTGGTACAAAAACCTGAGAATACGTTTAGGTGTCATTTCAAGGAACCCCGTCTGCCACACTTTCCTCTCCGCTGATGACGGCCGAAAGCCAGAAACACGTGTCCGCAGATACAGCATTCGCAGCACCAACTTATGGTGAAAAACTTTTTACAAAGTTACAGCACTTGCTGCACCCATTTTTGGTGAAAGACTTTTTGAAATATTATTCAAATTAATTCTAATGACTGCATTCATCATGATGCTTTGGGGCTATTCGAGCTGAAATCTAAGACAGGGTGCTCCCTTTTTGGATTGTGTATTTAACAACTACCCTGAGTCTTTGAGCTGAGGAGCTCTGGTGAAGCACCTGTGCGCCTACTGAGTGGTACAAAAACCTGAGAATACGTTTAGGCGGCATTTCAAGCAATTTCATTCTAATGACTGCATTCATCATGATACTTTGGGGCTATTCGAGCTGAAATGTAAGACACAGTGCTCCCTTTTTGGATTGTGTATTTAACGGCTCCCGTGAGCCCTTGAGCTGACGAGCTCTGGTGAAGCACCTGTGAGCCTACTGAGTGGTACAAAAACCTGAGAATACATTTAGGCGGCATTTCATGCAACCCCGTCTGCCACACTTTCCTCTCCGCTGATGACGGCTGAAAGCCAGAAACACGTGTCTGGAGATACGGCATTTGATGCACCAACTTATGGTGAAATACTTTCTACAACGTTACAGCACTTGCTGCACCCATTTTTGGTGAAAGACTTTTTGAAATATTATTCAAATTCATTCTAATGACTGCATTCATCATGATGCTTTGGGGCTATTCGAGCTGAAATGTAAGACAGGGTGCTCCCTTTTTGGATTGTGTATTTAATGGCTCCTGTGAGCCTTTGAGCTGACGAGCTCTGGTGAAGCCCCTGTGCACCTACTGAGTGGTACAAAAACCTGAGAATACGTTGAGGCGGCATTTCAAGCAACCCCGTCTGCCACACTTTGCTCTCCGCTGATGACGGGCGAAAGCCAGAAACACGAGTCCGGAGATACGGCATTCGCCGCACCAACTTATGGTGAAAAACTTTCTACAACGTTACAGCACTTGCTGCACCCATTTTTGGTGAAAAACTTTTTGAAATATTATTCAAATTCATTCTAATGACTGCATTCATCATGAAGCTTTGGGGCTATTCAAGCTGAAATGTAAGACATGGTGCTCCCTTTTTGGATTGTGTATTTAACGGCTCCCGTGAGCCTTGGAGCTGACGAGCTCTGGTAAAGCACCTGTGCGCCTACTGAGTGGTATAAAAACCTGAGAATACATTTAGGCGGCATTTCAAGCAACCCCGTCTGCCACACTTTGCTCTGGCTGATGACGGCCGAAAGCCATAAACACGTGGACGGAGATACGGCATTCGCCGCACCAACTTATGGTGAAAAACTTTCTACAACGTTACAGCACTTGCTGCACCCATTTTTGGTGAAAGACTTTTTAAAATATTATTCAAATTCATTCTAATGACGGCATTCATCATGATGCTTTGGGGCTATTCGAGCTGAAATGTAAAACAGGGTGCTCCCTTTTTGGATTGTGTATTTAACGGCTCCCGTGAGCCTTTGAGCTGACGAGCTCTGAAGAAGCACCTGTGCGCCTACTGAGTGGTACAAAAACCTGAGAATACGTTTAGGCGGCATTTCAAGCAACCCCGTCTACCACACTTTGCTCTCCGCTGATGACGGCCGAAAGCCAGAAACACGTGTCCGCAGATACTGCATTCGCCGCACCAACATATGGTGAAAAACTTTCTACAAAGTTACAGCACTTGCTGCACCCATTTTTGGTGAAAGACTTTTTGAAATATTATTCAAATTAATTGTAATGACTGCATTCATCATGATGCTTTGGGGTATTCGAGCTGAAATCTAAGACAGGGTGCTCCCTTTTTGGATTGTGTATTTAACGACTACCCTGAGTCTTTGATCTGAGGAGCTTTGGTGAAGCACCTGTGTGCCTACTGAGTGGTCCAAAAACCTGAGAATACGCTTAGGCGGCATTTCAAGCAACCCCGTCTGCCACACTTTGCTCGGCGCTGATGACGGCCGAAAGCCAGAAACACGTGTCCGGAGATACAGCATTCGCCGCACCAACTTATGATGAAAAACTTTCTACAACGTTACAGCACTTGCTGCACCCATTTTTGGTGAAATACTTTTTGAAATATTATTCAAATTCATTCTAATGACTGCATTCATCATGATGCTTTGGGGCTATTCGAGCTGAAATGTAAGACACGGTGCTCCCTTTTTGGATTGTCTATTTAACGGCTCCCGTGAGCCTTTGAGCTGACAAGCTCTGGTGAAGCACCTGTGAGCCTACTGAGTGGTACAAAAACCTGAGAATACGTTTAGGCGGCATTTCAATCAACCCCGTCTGCCACAAATTGCTCTCCGCTGATGACGGGCGAAAGCCAGAAACACGAGTCCGGAGATACGGCATTCGCCGCACCAACTTATGGTGAAAAACTTTCTACAACGTTACAGCACTTGCTGCACCCATTTTTGGTGAAAGACTTTTTGAAATATTATTCAAATTAATTCTAATGACTGCATTCATCATGATGCTTTGGGGCTATTCGAGCTGAAATGTAAGACAGGGTGCTCCCTTTTTGGATTGTGTATTTAACGGCTCCCGTGAGCCTTTGAGCTGACAAGCTCTGGTGAAGCACCTGTGCGCCACTGAGTGGTACAAAAACCTGAGAATACATTTAGGCAGCATTTCAAGCAACCCCGTCTGCCACACTTTGCTCTCCGCTGATGACGGCCGAAAGCCAGAAACACGTGTCCGGAGATACGGCATTCGACGCACCAACTTATGGTGAAAAACTTTCTACAACGTTACAGCACTTGCTGCCCCCATTTTTGGTGAAAGACTTTTTGAAATATTATTCAAATTCATTCTAATGACTGCATTCATCATGATGCTCTGGGGCTATTCGAGCTGAAATGTAAGACATAGTGCTCCCTTTTTGGATTGTGTATTTAACGGCTCCCGTGAGCCTTTGAGCTGACGAGCTCTGGTGAAGCACCTGTGAGCCTACTGAGTGGTACAAAAACCTGAGAATACATTTAGGCGGCATTTCATGCAACCCCGTCTGCCACACTTTCCTCTCCGCTGATGACGGCTGAAAGCCAGAAACACGTGTCCGGAGATACGGCATTCGCCGCACCAACTTATGGTGAAAAACTTTCTACAACGTTACAGCACTTGCTGCACCCATTTTTGGTGAAAGACTTTTTTAACTATTATTCAAATTCATTCTAATGACTGCATTCATCATGATGCTTTGGGGCTATTCGAGCTGAAATGTAAGACAGGGTGCTCGCTTTTTGGATTGTGTATTTAACGACTACCCTGAGTCTTTGAGCTGAGGAGCTCTGGTGAAGCACCTGTGCGCCTACTGAGTGGTACAAAAACCTGAGAATACGTTTAGGCGGCATTTCAAGCAACCCCGTCTGCCACACTTTGCTCTCCGCTGATGACGGCCGAAAGCCAGAAACACATGTCCGCAGATACTGCATTCGCCGCACCAACTTATGGTGAAAAACTTTCTACAAAGTTACAGTACTTGCTGCACCCATTTTTGGTGAAAGACTTTTTGAAATATTATTCAGATTCATTCTATTGACTGCATTCATCATGATGCTTTGGGGCTATTTGAGCTGAAATGTAAGACAGGGTGCTCCCTTTTTGGATTGTGTATTTAACGTCTCCCGTGAGCCTTTGAGCTGACGAACTCTGGTGAAGCACCTGTGCGCCTACTGAGTGGTACAAAAACCTGAGAATACATTTAGGTGGCATTTCATGCAACCATGTCTGTCACACTCTACTCTCCGCTGATGACTTCCGAAAGCCAGAAACACATGTCCGGAGATACGGCATTCGCAGCACCAACTTATGGTGAAAAACTTTCTACAACGTTACAGCACTTGCTGCACCCATTTTTGGTGAAAGACTTTTTGAAATATTATTCATATTCATTCTAATGACTGCATTCATCATGATGCTTTGGGGCTATTTGAGCTGAAATGTAAGACAGGGTGCTCCCTTTTTGGATTGTGTATTTAACGGCTCCCGTGAGCCTTTGAGCTGAGGAGCTCTGGTGAAGCACCTGTGCGCCTACTGAGTGGTACAAAAACCTGAGAATACGTTTAGGCAGCATTTCAAGCAACCCCGTCTGCCACACTTTGCTCTCCACTGATGACGGCTGAAAGCCAGAAACACGTGTCCGGAGATACGGCATTCGCTGCACCAACTTATGGTGAAAAACTTTCTACAACGTTACAGCACTTGCCGCACCCATTTTTGGTGAAAGACTTTTTAAAATATTATTCAAATTCATTCTAATGACGGCATTCATCATGATGCTTTGGGGCTAATTGAGCTGAAATCTAAGACAGGGTGCTCCCTTTTTGGATTGTGTATTTAACGACTACCCTGAGTGTTTGAGCTGAGGAGCTCTGTTGAAGCACCTGTGCGCCTACTGAGTGGTACAAAAACCTGAGAATACGTTTAGGCGGCATTTCAAGCAACCCCGTCTGCCACACTTTGCTCTCCGCTGATGATGGCCGAAAGCCAGAAACACGTGTCCGGAGATACAGCATTCGCCGCACCAACTTATGGTGAAAAACTTTCTACAACGATACAGCACTTGCTGCACCCATTTTTGGTGAAAGACTTTTGGAAATATTATTCAAATTCATTCTAATGACTGCATTCATCATGATGCTTTGGGGCTATTCGAGCTGAAATGTAAGACATAGTGCTCCCTTTTTGGATTGTGTATTTAACGGCTCCCGTGAGCCTTTGAGCTGACGAGCTCTGGTGAAGCACCTGTGAGCCTACTGAGTGGTACAAAAATCTGAGAATACATTTAGGCGGCATTTCATGCAACCCCGTCTGCCACACTTTCCTCTCCACTGATGACGGCTGAAAGCCAGAAACACGTGTCCGGAGATACGGCATTCGCCGCACCAACTTATGGTGAAAAACTTTCTACAACGTTACAGCACTTGCCGCACCCATTTTTGGTGAAAGACTTTTAAAAATATTATTCAAATTCATTCTAATGACGGCATTCATCATGATGCTTTGGGGCTATATGAGCTGAAATCTAAGAAAGGGTGCTCCCTTTTTGGATTGTGTATTTAACGACTACCCTGAGTCTTTGAGCTGAGGAGCTCTGGTGAAGCACCTGTGCGCCTACTGAGTGGTACAAAAACCTGAGAATACCTTTAGGCGGCATTTCAAGCAACCCCGTCTGCCACACTTTGCTCTCCGCTGATGACGGCCGAAAGCCAGAAACACGTGTCCGGAGATACAGCATTCGCCGCACCAACTTATGGTGAAAAACTTTCTACAACGTTACAGCACTTGCTGCACCCATTTTTGGTGAAAGACTTTTTGAAATATTATTCAAATTCATTCTAATGACTGCATTCATCATGATGCTTTGGGGCTATTCGAGCTGAAATGTAAGACACGGTGCTCCCTTTTTGGATTGTCTATTTAACGGC